>NW_005871071.1:5524223-5542062 GCF_000147115.1 Myotis lucifugus | reverse complement strand
AGTCAGGGAGGCCTAGGATCTCCTCCCAGGAGAGGTCCCTTTGAGCACCTCCCGGAACAAGAGCTGGGAGAGTTCCGGAGCGCTCAGGCTTCTTGGGTCTAGTCCCCAAAGTCCTCCTCAAGGTCTCAAATTTGGGGAATTTCCAAGGCTGCAAACCCCTGCAGCTGTCCATGGGACTCCCTACAGCCTCAGCTTCCATCAAACGTACATCCAACAAGATGAGCAAGGCTGGTAAAAGTAGCTTATGAACACACAAGACTGACCGCATCTTAACTTGGGTATTTGTACTTTGAACTATGCTACAATTCCCTCCAATCTCTTCAGGCCCACACCCACTAGTGCACGCGCCACACTGCTCCTGTCCTAGCACTTGCAAAGGGTCAGTATCTCCAATCTTTTTTGGGAAGCCAGGTCCAAATAACCCGCTTTAAATGATTGCCACAGACTAGCTCTTTAGTTTGGTCATTTTTCATACCATGCTCTTCAATCAAACAAATGGACTGCTTTTAGAAGTAAAAAGTAAATTCTTAATATTTAAAAAATACTTTGTGATCTTCATTACAATGTAAGTACAAATAAATTTCTAAAACCAAACACTCATTACTATAAATGCACTAAACATAACCTCTAACTGTGTCACTCATTTATTCTAGAATGTAAAGAATTTATAGCTTTAATGCCATAGTCTTATACCAGCCCCTTGAGGGTTTTTTAAAAATATATTTTTATTGATTTCAGAGAGGAAGGGAGAGGGAGAGGGAGATAGAAACATCCATGATGAGAGAGAATCATTGATTGGCTGCCTCCTGCAGGCCCCACACTGGGGATCGAGCCCGCAACCCGGGCATGTGCCCTGACTGGGAGTCAAACTGCGACCTCCTGGTTCATAGGTTGATGCTCAACCACTGCGCCACACCAGCAGGGCGAGTTTTCCTTTTTTTCATCCTTGATCCCAGAAATGGGAGGAAGCTTCAGGTTCATTAATTCATTAGTACCCACACCAGGCCATGCACCTGAACTGTTGTGTAATGAAGCTTTGTGTTAATCCTATATAATAAAGAGGTAATATGCAAATTAATCCTCATGCCCTTTCAAGATGGCTGCCTACGACCAGGCCGGCAGAGGGGTTAGTGAGGGATGACCAAACGACTGAACAGCAGGCTGAGCAGGGTGACCAGACCAGTGGGGAGGGGGAAGTTGGGGGCAAACTGGCCGGCAGTGGGGGGCAGTGAGCGGCGATCAGGCAGGCAGGCAGGCAGGTGAGCGATTAGGAGCCAGCGGTCCAGGATTGTGAGAGGGATGTTCGACTGCCGGTTTAGGCTGGGGATCAGGCCTAAACCAGCAGTCGGATATCCCCCGAGGGGTCCCAGATTGGAGAGGGTGCAGGCTGGGCTGAGGGTACACCCCCCCCCTCCATGCACGAATTCGTGCACTGGGCCTCTAGTATCAATAATAAAACAGTAAGAGCTAATATTTACCAGGGACTGTATGTATTATTTTATACCAATCATCTAGTTTAATTCTCAGAAAGCCTTACCAGGGAGGAATTTATTGCCATCCTCACTTGCAGGTGAGAAAACAAAACAGGGAACACACCTTGCTTAGGACTGACCAGCCTGAATGCAGTGGAGCCAGGATTTGATCCCCGCTGTCTGTCTCTGAGCCGTGCCCTGTGCCCTGTGCCCTGGCAGGGTGGCCAGCGGACTTCCCCCTATTCCGTCTATCTCCCTCGGCTGCCTATTAGGAAACAAGCACTTTCTGCCTTCCAGGTGCCCCCCTTCGGTCCCCAACTCAGAGTGAGGGTGATAGGTCTCTACCGAGACACTTGAGATGCCTGACGACCCCTGTGCCTGCATCCCTCTGTGGCTTCCTTCTTCCACACTGAGATCCTCTCTTGCTTTGCTACTGCTCAGGCTCAAAGGCATCTATCAGGTTGTGGCTGCTGCAGCCAGCTGGGCCCACAGCGCCCCCTACTGTACAGGTCTGCAAGGCTCCTGGTCCCAAACACCAGGTGTAAATACTACACTTCAAGCCTGACACCCCCCTTGTCAGCAATTAAACAATGACCCAGTCACCTGGTCTCCCTGACTGAGTCAGCTGAGGCCAGAGTGGGCCGTGGAAGGCTTTATCTGACTCATACTCTCCTGCTTAAAACAAGTCCAAATATGGCCCAGCCCCTGCAGGGCTGCCCTCCATCCACAGGGCATTCAGGGCGCCCTGGGCTGTGTCCCTGCCCACTTCTCAGGCTGCCTGCCTCCCACTGAGCTCCCCTCACACCTCACTGGCAACACCCTCACCCTCCAAGGCTGGTCCAGGCAACTCCATGTGGCCTGTGACCACCCCTCCCGCCCTGAGCTCCCAGCCTTCCCCGCTGTTCAGTCCCGACTGGTTTCCGTGAAGGTCCCTGAGGGCAGAGACTGAGTGTCCCTGTGGCCCAGAGCCAGGTAGCGCCTGGCAACATGGGTGGTGGACACCTAGGAAGGTCTGCTGAATAGATGTGGAGAAATAAACTACGGTATACCTTTACAACTTAAGAAAACGTGGTCTAGGTGTTGAGTAGTGTTTTTCCTTTGGGTTTACCCAGAGTAGAGCACAGATTTACTACCTGACGCTTCTTCTTTTGCATCTGTTCAAACAGGAGTGTGAAGCAGATTCAGCGAAGCGTGTAAAGCGCACCTGCTGAAGCCCGGCCGCTCAGTGAAGGTGCACACACATCCGTGCCTGGGAACCACCTCTCAGACCGGGAGGTGGACTTCCCACCCAGGCTCCCTGATCCACCCCAACAAGGCAATTAGAGAAGGGTGTTCAATACGGCATGTAGTTTATCTCCTCTACCAACAGCCAATAGCCCTGGCTTTCCTCGTTTCTGCTTTTATTTAAAATAATAATAATCAATGAGGAACAGGAGCTTCCTCTGGAGCACCCCTCCTGCTAAGAGGAACCCTGGAAAAGCCTCCGCTCTCCCCTGGGGCTCCTCCCCTGCCCTCCCGCAGGCCCTCGCTTACCTGCATGTCAGAGTTGGTGAAGCTGCAGGCTGACAGGTAGTTGGTGTGCATAGCCACAGACTTCTTTTTGGCAGCCATGCTTTCATTTTTGTCAAAGGTCAGTGGATACACAGAACACTTATTATCCAAACCCCTGGCATGGGAAGAAAGAAGTGTCAAATGTTGATGGAGGGCAATAGAGTGTGTGTATACTTTCTCATTCACACAGACTTTTCAAAAAAATTTTCCCTTGAGCAGTATCACACATTATAACCTTTTCCCCAACTTTCACTTTGAAGATTTACAAATGCACAGTAAAACTGAAAGAAAAATAGTACAATGAACACTCAATCCCTTCACCTAAACTCCTAACTTAACATTTTGTGGGAACAAATTCTGAACCATTTGAATGCAAATTGCAGACATGACATGTTACATCTAAATACTTGAATTTGCAAGGGCCCAATCAAGGGTCACATAGTGCATTAGGTTTTTATATCTTTTTAAGATCACTTAATTTAGAATTGGCCCTCTATTTTTTGGTGTTCACAGCCACAGACCTTAGGCTACTTGTCGTATAGAATGTCACACATTCTGGACTTGTCACACTGTCACGTGGGTGAGAATGACTTGCACTTGGCTGTGGCCAGAACCAGCCTGCTGTGGACCAGGGCTCCCCGACCCTCGAGGTGAGCCACGCTGACGCTGCAAGTTTTGTAGCTCTGCTGGGCTGTGCATTGCTCAGGATTACCTGAACGCATGCGAGGCAGAGAAGTTTGCAGTGTGACGCATCTGGTGTTGAACCTCTGCTTTAGTAGCTAACTCATTTTGCAATCTTGGTTTTGCTTTTTTTTTTTTAGGTTCTCAGAGCCTCAGTTTCCTCAACTATAAAATGAGTAGATCCCACCCACGTATCACAAGGGGCTGTTGTGAAGACTGTACAGAATTCAGAATAGTCATTGACACATGATAGATGCCCAGTAAGTGGTCATTACCATTAGTTTTATATCCTACTTGCTTGGAGGCAGGCACTACATTTTATTCAACTTTGAATTCCTCTAGAACACCCAGTCCAGTCACTCAGAGCAAGTGTACAATACCTGAATGAAGGCTTCTTGGGGAATATGGCTCTCAAAAAAAGCAACTTACATGCTTACATAATTATACATCTATACCGGGACTGAGGCACTAGCCATTCCTCCATCTGGACTCTCAGGGTGTCACCAGAAAGCCACGTGGGTGGGTCTTGGAAACGTGTTCTCTCCCCTGCCTGCTCCCCTGCCCTATGGGAATCTCCCACTGGGCTCCGTTGAGTGAGAGTTAAAATAGAAAGAGGCCCGGCATCATTTCTAAACTGCCACTGAAGACACTGTTCACCGTGTTGTTATATACGCTGTGACGTAGCCCATATATTCTTTTTGTAATTTAGAACCAGACAGGTGCTATCTCAACATCAAATACTGAGCAATTATGTAACCCAGCGAACTCTATGCATTTACTAAAATTAATGCCCAGTTAGAAACATATTATCCCAGAGTTTAAAAATGTGGAGTATTTATTTCTATACTGAGTAGTGAAGAACTGGCCGTACCGAATGCGAGGTGTGGCCTGTGCCCTGGCCACGGGAAGTGAGCTCTAATGGGGGTGTCTGTTGGCTTGGGGCTCTGGCCACCCCACAGCCTAGTGGTGTGATCTGTGATGGGGGCTTTGGGACACCCCCTCCCTGAAGAAACCAGGAGACTGGAGAGTGAATATAAAATCTCTGGTCACCAAAGGCTCAGGCGAGTCCCCCAGTTGGCATATAGTCACAGCTGTAGCTGGGAGGAGGTAACGCTGGCCGTGACTCCACAGGGAGGCACCAGTGGAGGCTTCGTGTTCAGACCCCTCTTGGATTCTGCCCTGTTTCTCTTCCTTTGGCTGGTTCTCACTGTATCCTTTCACTGTGATAAAACCATGAGCCTGAGCACAACACTTTCCTGAGTTCTGTGAGTCATTCTAGTCAATTACTGAGCCAGAGGGTCGTGGTGGGGACCCTTCAATTTGCAGCTGGAATCTCAAGAGAGGGGAGTCTTGTGGGGACTGTGCCTTCTAACTGTACCGTTGGTTGAACTCCTCTGTACCTACCTTATAATTGTGTGGTGTGTATATATAAAATAACTGTGGTGTATATATAAAATAACTGTTCTTGCATATGTGATATATTTATATATATATATATATATATATATATATATATATATATATATATCTCGGCCCCATATAATCAATCAATATATATATACCCATGGTTTTTATTGGGGACACCTCAGATCCTTTCAGGAAGTAGATGGGGATGAATTTTATGTATTGTCTTCCAGTTATAAAATGAAGACACAATCTACTTTTGAGTTATTCAAAAATATGAAATACTTGTATGTGAACATGGGTTCCAAAGGCACACCGGGTCTCAAACAGCAGAGAAAGAGAGTGGGAAGGTGCCCCCAAAGTAGGTGCCCAAAGAGGGGGACACTGGGGATGATGGCTGGTGTGACTCTGGCTGGAGAGGCTCCAGAAATTTTGCTTGGAGGCCCAGGGTCTTCATATTTTAAATAAAACCCTTTCCTCCTGATTATAAAAATAATATGTGCTTACTTTTAAAAACTGAAAATACAGAAAATTATAAAGAAGAGAAAAACACCCATAGTCCCATCATCCCGAAAGAACTAGTACTGTGTTTTCAGTATAGGTCTGAGGTTTTCAGAGGTGTGCCACAAGAATGTGTAAAACATGCAGCACCTGGCTATTTAGTCAGGAGCACTGACCTCTTTCCCTTAGACTGTCAGATTAAAAGATGACAACAGCCAACTCAACAATAGCTGTCTGGTGTGAATGAATCAAAATTATACCTTTTTTTTAGTCAGAGCAGCAAAAAATCTATTTTTTTGGTGTGCTGCAGAATTCTAGCAATTAGCTTACGTGTGTCATGAGATGAAAATTGCTGGTCTAGTTCACCACAGCTTTTATACTAATGCCTCTTTTCTAAACAGGGCTGAGATTCTACTGTGGAAATATTTTAATGGCCCACAACTGTTTAACACGGGGACAGGGAGCCACGGGGCTGCAGTTCTCGTTGCTGAACCCTGTTAAACTGATCTTCAGGAGAACAGAGAATAAGGTACAATCTTCCTGGTAACCTAGATGCTCTTTTCACTTACTGTGATCAAGCATTTTCCTTTTAATGGCTGTTAATATTCCATTCAATTCAGATACCACAATTGTTTAATAATTGCCTTTGATGGACATATTGTTTCTCTTTTTTGTCTTTGGCTTTATTTTACATAATTCTACAATAAATGTTATTATTCATATGTTCTTTTCTATATTTTGAATCATTGCTTTCAAGTAAGTTCTTAGATGTAAAATCACTAGATCAAAGGTTCTACATTTTTCCAGGTTTCTGATACAAGTTACCAACATGCATTCCAAGATGTTTGCATCTGAGAGGCATAGGTCTAAAACTTATACCACTGTCACTCTGTAATGAAAATAATTATGAAAGAGATTTTTGTGCTTTTTTTTTAAATAAAGTTCAGGGAGCAATTTAACACATTGCTTAACAAGCAAACAATAAAAATGACAAGTTCTTGTTTGTGTATTTCTGCCCATACAACAGTGTTCTATGGCTCACAGGACAGCTGAAAAGCTGCTGTGGGCCCTACTTACCCACACGCAATGGCACAGCCCGACGGGGCATACGCACACGCCATCACCCACGTGCAGGGCATGGTGACCGCATGCTCCTGAAACACAGTGTGAACCGTTCATAGAATAAACAAGTGTGGCTTCACACACACACGCACACATCTGAACATTTAATTTTTAAAAAGTCACTGGCGATCTTACTGAATTATGTTATAGTTTCCAAGGGCAGTGGAGTGGGGTAACAACTAGCTTATGACTGATAAGGAGACTCGGCCCCATATAATCAATCAAACATTACATCATATATTCTTTTTTAAATATATATTTTTTATTGATTTCAGAGAGGAAGGGAGAGGGAGAGAAGGATAGAAACATCAATGATGAGAGAGAATCATTGATCAGCTGCCTCCTGCATGCCCCACACTGGGGATCGAGCCTGCAACCCAGGCATGTACCCTGACTGGGAATTGAACCGTGACCTCCTGGTTCATAGATTGATGTTCAACCACTGACCATGCTGACCAGGCCGTTATGTCATATATTCTAAAAGTTAAAATCCCAACTAGCAAAAAAAAAAAAAAATCCTTAAGGTTTTACTTTTTCCTTAATGTTACACCCCACTTGTTCTTCTGAATGAATGAATACTGGGCTCCTTTTCTTTTAAAGGTCCATCCGAATTTCATTTCCAATATATACTTCACCTTATTTAATCTGATTTCCATTTTCATAATATAATCTTGAATAACTTTTTACGTGTATATTATGAGTTTGTTTACTTGTGAGAACACAAGAGCCTCTGTCCCCTCTGAGTCCTAAACCATTCCTGGGAGGGATGAATGGGGGTGGGAGGCTGATCTTGAGTTGTGCTCAGGGGTGAGAGAACCTCTAAAGTGGAAGAATGAAGTGCGAGGCCTAACAGTCCCCGGCTCCTGGATGGTGGTCGAGTCACCCACAGCCTCCTGTGTGCAGATAAGCAAACAACAAAGCCACGATTCAACAACGTGGTTCCAACAGCAACAAGATGTGCAACCGGCAAGCCAGCCATTTGTACTAACTCAGCCTCATCCTTGTCTGTGAAGGGAGGGAATGGGACTAAGTTTGTGGAGGACACACCAGCGCTGGCCTTTCCGCTAGATTCTCTGTGTTTTTATGGGGAAATATAGGCCCGAAACTGCCTGTCAAAATTCTGGTGTCACTCACAGTCCTACAGCCTCTGAGGCTGGGAATCACTTACTGCCTGCCAGTGAGTGAGGCGAGGTGGCTGCACTCTCAGCACAGGGCATCCCAGACCCTTTTCCCCACCAGTGATGGCTAGGTTCCCTGCCAGAGACCACAAGTGGTGACCCTACAGCTCCCAGAAACCAGGCAGTGTGTGCTCTATGCCACGCTCAGGAGTAAACAGACACAACACAACCCCATGCACGCACTGCTTGGGCATGCTGGGAGAGGCGGAGTCCTCCGTGGAGGTAGGGGATGTACACTGCCCTTTGCAAACTGTTTATTGTTCCCCAGGGGCCCAAACACTAGGGATTGCTCTACAGGCGGTTCTGGGGCCTCATTCCATCTGGTCAGGTAACAGCTGCCTACATGGCATTTACTAACCACATTCAATAATACAGAATATGGGCATCGCTCAAATTTGTCACAATACGTCTCCTTTTTAATATCGTGATAAGGGAGGTTTTCTTCTAAGTAAATGTTGGAGTCCATACTCAATACACCATACTCGTTATTGTAAATGCCAACGCAATGCAGGCGTGCAAGCACACCTACAAAGGTTTCAGTCTTTCTCTTTAGGAAAGAGTCTGAATTTAGGTCTACTTTGCAGCTATGCATGCTCAGGCCAGAGCTGCAAGGGGCTCAGACTCCACTGCGTCCTGGACAGAGCACGTGACTCCACTGCAGCCAGGGCTTCACCCACCGTTTGCTCATGTCCACAGTGCCATGGAGTCTGGCCAAAGACAGAGGGGAGAGGAAGCTGGGTACCTCTTGTTGTCACTCAGAGGAAGAATACATACAGCTGCCTGTGTGCACGGGACCAGGGTGTCAGGCCTCGCCCCTTCCTGTTCCAGTGTGAGCTTATTCTGTGGGGCTCTGCAGGCTCCTCTGTGGGCAAGGGGTGTCAGCTCGAGGGAGGAATAAACGCTACTGTGGGCTGCTGTGCTGTCTTAACACAGATGGGCTTTGTGGGGTTTTCATCCCCAGACAGGCTCCCCGAGAGGCAGGAAACGGGGCCAGGGCTGGGGAGCTGGACCAGAGCACCTTTAAATGAGGCTGGGGTTTGGGGGCGCCCCAGTGCGCCGGGGACACCTTACCTTGTTAGTCGTGAAGGAATCCCACACGATCACCTTCCCGTCCTGGAGGGAAAAGAGAAACTGTTCAGGCGTCGTCAACAAGTCCGCTTCCTCTGTAACCATGCTGCAGCCCACACACATGGGCGTGTGGGGAGTGACCACGATGCCATCTGTTTGTCATACAAGCCCCCAGAGAGAAGTCCAGGGGCTCTGGTCCCTACAACACAGTTACCTGAGCACATGAGGCGTGGTGGCTCTGGGCGGCACTGGCAGAGGGTGGCTGAGCTGACTTCCTTCAGTGCCTGGGTCCCGGGGCATCCTCAGAGATGGTGAATCTGCAGTCTCCATAGCAGGCTTGATGTTTTTAATCACTCAAGCCATTTTGAGCCAAATCTGGCGAATGAGACGATGGGAGGGGCGGTGATGCCACTTAGGGGCACAAGCAGGGTCCGATCATCTAAAGCGACACCGCTGCTCGCCGTGCACGACTTCCATGCTCATGTGAGTGTGGCTGAGGGGCCCCAAACAAGGTCAGAGTCGACAGTGTTGGGCCTTTCGAGATCCCGAAGCACACTGGTCTCCTGGTCTAACTTCTCTGGCTGCACTCCAAGCACGATGTGTGGGGAGGGTTAGGTAACAGTGCAGAGGACAGAGCTGGAGCTCGGGCCCGGAGCCCCTGCTTGCTGGGCTGGGGTGTGACTCAGTGCAGCCCCCTCCCCCCCCTCACACAGCATTCACTTGGTGGCTTCCTCCACCGCACTGCCGGCCTGCCTGTCCTCACTGCCCACCCGCTGTGCGCTCTGGAGAGAAAAAGGCACCCACGAGGCTAAAATCAGTCTGATAAGATGAAATGTGGGCCCTCCGTGAGCACAGCTTATACAACAGGGCCTGCGGGCCTGCCGAGACGATACCTCCACCCCAACCCTGACCCACACGGTCAGGCTGACTCATCTCCTGCCTTTTAAGGGAGAAGGGTGGCTCCGAGTCACTCCAGGTCTGTTCCAGAGCCTTCCTGCTGTCCCAGCTCCTTGCCACATCCCAGCCACTCTCTCTGCAGCAGACACGGGTGGATGGAGCCTGTCAGCCCTCCGCCCCCGCCTCCCTCTCTAATCAGAGTGTACATGCGTGACAAAAAATCCAACATATATTATCCTTTCAAGGATAAAACAGTCTAAAAGGCTGGGTGGCAACATGCATGTCTCAATAACCACAAGTGAGCATTTGAAAAAACAATGTCTAGAAAGAACTGCTCTAAAATAAAAACAATGGTTGTGACAGGGTGGTGGCAGCAAAACCCTTTCTGCGTTCTCTTTTCCAGTGCTTCTTAAATGTGGTGAAGTACGAGCGCTAATGGACATAAAAAAAGCAAGCGCTGTGTGTCATACTAGACTGGAAGCTAATACAGGAGATTAATGACACGGGTCCTGTCAAAACAACCCGTTTTGTGGATGTTGGAGCTGAGGATCATGTAGGATATATACAGTGTTTATACTTAAAAGGGTTATTGAAAACAACAAGTTGTCCTTTGAAAAAGCTGGGATGAAGGCAAGGGTGAAAGGAAGCCCAAACTGGCTATGAAAATACATGACTTCAGTTTACAGTTGTATGTTCAATGCATGTAACATCACAATAAACCTAAAAAGTACTAAGCAGTGGCCGCCAGGCTCCAAGAATCCCCAGTCATGCCCGTCACACGCAGCCCAATGGGCCGCTCCCTCATTTTATCAGGCTGGTCTGTGTGAGCCCAGGTCAGAGAGGCCCTGGGCGTGGAGGCGTGGCTTCTGCCTCCCTCTCCCTCTCTTGGATCACATGCTCTGGGGGTGCCCAGCCTCCATGTCCTGAGCAGCCCTGTGGCAGGTCCCCAGGGAGCGGAACTAAACCTCCAGCCCAGCCATGTGAGTGAGCCACCTCAGAGTGAGCCTCGGCCTCGTCGCCGCCTGCAGCCCGCCAGCGTCCAGCCCGCACGCTCCTGAGACCCGAGCCAGCCACCCAGCCAAGCTGCCCAGGTTCCTGACTCTCAGGAGCCATGCGAGAGAATAAACATTTGTTGTTTGCAGTTGCTAACTTTTGGGGTAATCTGTCATGCAGCAATAGATAATATAAGATGTAAAATAAACTATGTCAACTATACAAAATGAATGAAAAATTAGGCTTCACAAAATATATATATCCTTTTTTTTTCATCCTCATCACCAGATAGGGGTGGGTTCTCAGAGCCCTTATCCTGGAGAACTGTTTTTATTTTTATTGTTTAAAGTATTCCCATATGTCTCCCTTTCCCCCAATTGACCCCCCGCCCCAGCCGCTCCCACCCCCCAGGACAAGCCCCACTGCCCCAGTGTCTGTGTCCACTGGTTATGCTCATATGCATGCATACAAATCCTTTGGTTGATCTCTTATCCCCGCCTCCCCCCCGCCCCCTGCCTTCCGGAGAACTGTTTTTAAATAGTCTTTACAAACTATATATCTTAAATGTGTTCTTTAAGGCATAAAATTGCTCAACAAGCCACGGTAGCCTCTCAACCACATGGCCCTCAATCTGGGAAAACCCACTGTTTACAGTTGGTTTCCCTCACAAATAAGACCGTGATGTATGCTCAGGAAGAAACAGTTCTAAATGGTGAGTCAAACAGAGTTTGCAACGTTTCAGCAGGACCAATTCCAAATCTCCCCAAATTGGCGCGGCTCCGCGGTGTAAAAGAACTCTCAGCCACGCCACACGCCACACTCGCATCCTCTGGCCAATCAGCAGAGGCCGAAAGCCCAGAAAGGATTTTGAGAAGGACCGCTCCCGCCCCCTCCGCCATGAAATCAGAAAGCCGCTCACCAGCACACAACAGGCGCGACGTACCTGCGAGGAGCTCACGATCCTCCGCTTGTCTTTGCACCAGTCCATGCAGAGCACTTTGTTCCCGTGGCCTTTGAGGGTCCTCCTGGTCTTCATGACGAACTGCCCCAGGGCCTCCACCCGCTCCGCCACCTGGTGCACTAGGAGGACAAGGCCACAGTCACCCTCCTGCCAAGGCCCGGCTCTGAGCCAGACGCCGCCGGCTCGGGGAAGACACTGGGCTTTCTCTCAGCCCCGGCTGGACTCCCCTTGACTCTGCCAGGCCCTCGCCTGCGCTCTCCTTTAGGCTTAGAAGAGGGCAGAGACAACAGTGTCGTTCTCTCTGTGTGTTTTTCAAGCCACTGCCATAGGTGCACGCTGAGGGACTAAGGAGTGTCTGTAAGGCACTGTACGGAATTCTGCAGTCGAAGGGCCACAGCTCTGCAGGCGGGGCAGGTGGCAGCAGAGTGCGATTGCTGTCCCCATTCACAGGTGAGGAGACTGAGGCGCACAGGGGTCACTTGGCTAATACAAGTTCATACGACCCACTGGGAGGGAAGCTGCGGCTTCTGGTTCTTTTATCTACCACTTTCTCGTCACAAGGAAAAGTGACTTTACAAAAACTACCCGGGCAGGTGCCGTTGTGTGTGCTCACGCTGCTCTGTGGCAGGCCCTGCGACTCCTAACTGACCCCTGTGCCTCGTGCGGGCTGGGGACACAGTAGGCGACCCACCCACATGCTGCAGGAACGAACGGCCGAGCAAACCACTTTGGGTTTACCGGAAACTCTGTGTCGGCAGAGATCAAGGCATGTTCTAGAAGTCTGAACACAGGACCTAGGGGAGGTGCCTATACCAGGAAGGAGCTCCAAAAACCAGACTTTCAGGGGCCGGGCCACAGCCTCTCTCCTGAGGCTCAGGGAGAGCTCCGAGGGGCTTATCCAGATGCTGCCACTGCCGAGTCTCAGAGGGAGACCAGTTCCCTCGGAGCAGAAAGGGTCGCAGAGGCCGTCCCGTCCACCCCACGTCGTGCAGGTGGGGGAACCCAGGCGAGGGATCCTGTGGCTCCTCCTGCTCACGGAGCCCCATTTGCTTTCTGGTAGAGGCTGAGTCCAAGCCTCCTTCCTTTAAACCTCTCCGCTGGGGCTTCTTCAGCCAGGAACTGCTGCAGTGCCCACCAGCTTCCTTCAGAAGTCCGGGCTGAGAGGGGCTGACGCGCCTCCTAGGAAAACCCTTCCTTCCTGCTTCCCGCCCTCCGTTTCCTCTAAACACACCAGTGTGTTTTCCTGAAAAGAAGGAGCTCTTACATAACCACAGTGTAATCACCAAAGTCTGAAAACGAACACTGAAACAATTCCACGCCTAACCCACAGACCTCACGGAGATGCCCTCTAGCATCCCACAACAGCTTTAGAGCAGGCGTGTCAAACTTGTGGACCGCAGGCTGCATGCGGCCACAACGAATATTTTTGTGGCCTAGCCAATATAACGGTGTGTAAGAAAACATTAATTTTATCATTGCTCTTATTCTATTTTATACTATACTTTTTGAAATAAACCTACGTTTCTATGAAAATTGAAGCTTGTGGGTGTTTTTTTTGTGACTCACAGAAACTTAAACCTCGTTTGTTTGGCCCGTGTTGGCCTTCGAGTTTGACATGCTTGCTGTAGAGCAATGGCGACCCCAAGATCCTGGGCTGCATTCAGTTTTCACATTTCTCTCAGGCCCAGTCCTTCTGTTCCCCAGTCTGGGCTTGTCCGCTGCTTCCCGGGACCAGGTCCGGGTGATGCACATCTGGCAGGAACACGCCAGCTGAGCTGAGCTCCTGCCCGTGTGACCCACCAGGACACACCTGCCGTGAGTGCTTGGTTGAGGTGGCATCTTCCAGGTTTCTCCACTGCAGTTACCATTTTGCCTCTGGTAATGAAAAAGTACCCCGTGGGGATGCACGTTGAGACTACATGCATCTCCTTACTCTTCAAACTCGAATGCCTGGTTTTAACATCCACCCATGAATGACTCTTGCCTGAGCTGGTGATTGGGGAGAGTTGGCCAGTGGTGATTTTTCTAATTCCATCATCTCTTCTGCATTTTCAAGCTGGCTTTCTCATGCAGAGGGAGCTTTCCCTCCACCCCAACTTGTTTATTCATTCATTTATCCTAGTGTGGGCTCATGGATTCTTACCGTACTCAGGAGGCTATAAGTCCTTTACTATTATTATTTATTGAATAAATAAATAAAAATAACTGGAAGTGAGTTGAATATGTTCTGAAAATAATTTGTGGGAGCTTGTTCAGAGCAGCTGTGTTTTCTCCTTTGCCCCTTCTAGCCTGTACCCACACCCTGCCCCAGACCTTCCCCCCACTATTGTCTGTGACCATGGGTTATGCATATATGCATACAAGGTCTTTGGTTAATCTCTTCCCACCCACCCACCCCCATCTTCCCTCTGAGATTCGACAGTCTGTATCATGCTTCTATGTCTCTGGATCCACTCTGTTCATCAGTTTATTTTGTTACTTAGATTCCACATATGAGTGAGACCATGTGATACTTGTCTTTCTCTGACTGGCTTATTTCACTTATCATGATACTCTCTGGGTCCCTCCATGCTGTCTCAAAGGGTAAGAGATCCTTCCTTTTTTACTGCTGTGTAGTATTCCTTTTTGTAAATGTACCACAGCTTTTTTATCCACTCATCTACTGATGGGCACTTGGGCTGTTTCCAGATCTTAGCCATTGTAAGTTGTGCTGCTATGAACACAGGGGTGCATACATTCTTTCTGATCGGTATTTCGGGTTTCTTAGGATATATTCCTGGAAGTGGGATCACAGGGTCAAAAGGCAGTTCCATATTTAATTTTTTGAGGAAACTCTCAAATCTTCTTTACCTCTCATCCCTTTGACCTTCAGACAGCATCATTCTGTTGGGCCCTCATCCCCAAGTCAGACCCTCAGCCAACATTACATACAGGAAGTGGCTTACGTGGGTGGTCAGGGGAAGCCAGCCTATATCAAACTCCATAGCCAGAGGCCTCAGGCCTCTATCCCTGCCTTTCCCGTTATTCCTCCAGCGCTTCCTGCCCTGGATGTATTTCCTTGTCCCTTCTGCTTGCCTTCTACCATTGGTTAGTGCTTCCTTGCTTGAGTCCAAGGCATTTTAGAGTCATGAGGTTACAGCTTGTAATAGTTTCCCATTGCTGTTGTACTCATTTCTACAAAGTGGCTTAAAGCTACATAACTTTATTCTGTTGCATTGCTGGAGGTCAGAAGTCTAAAATGGGCCAGCAGGGCTGCATTCCTTCTGAGGCTGTAGGGGAGAATCCACCCCTTGCCTTTTCCATCTGCATTCGTTGGCTTGTGGCCCGCATCACTCCAACCTTGTTTCTGTCATCACATCTCCTTCTTTGACTCTGATCCCCCTCTTTTAAGGACCCTTGTGATTATAGTGGGCCCACCTGTATAATCTAAAATAATCTCATCTCAAGACCCTTAACTTACTCATGTCTGCAAAGTCCCTTTTGCCATGTAAGGTCACATATTCACAGGGTCCAGGGATTAAAATGCAGATGTCTTTGGAGGGCCTATCACACAGCTCTTAATTAGAGGGACCCATCTGCTTAAACCTTCCTGTCTTCACGCACTAAAAGTTTTCTTCTCCCAACAATCCCCTCCCTCCCTCCCTCCCTGCCTCCCCCTCCATTCCTCCTTCCTTCTCTCCCTCCCTCCCTTCCTTTCTTCCTTCCTTCCTATTCTCACCCAAGGATATGTTTATTGATTTGAGAGACAGAGAGAGAAACATCCGTTGCCTCCCATACATGCTCCCACCAAGGATCGAACCTGCAACTTAGGTGTGTGCCCTGACCAGGAATCGAACCCAAAGCCTTTGGGTGTACAGGACAATACTCCAACCAACTAAGCCACCCAGCCACCCCATCACTTTCTTTATGAGGCTGGCATCCGGGAAGGGTTAGGGGATTTCCCTAAGGTTATGCAGCTACTCTAAGGAAGGATGGGGAGTAGGCACCAGGGTTCAGGCTCCTCGTCCATCTCTCCTCACCATGCCAGGCCGTCTCTCAGAAAGTTGCGATTTACATTAAAAAGGAAAACAAAGTAAATTTGTGTGTGTGTGTGTGTGTGTCAATATTGTGGGTTGGGGGAGGTCAGAATTGTGGGTTGGGGGAGGGTATATAACATGAGCTCTTTAGTTTATATAACATGAGCTCTTTAGTTGCATTAACGCTGCGACAGAGTTCACGGGAAACTTACCTCTAGAGAGGGCCCCGGGAGTGGGGAAGTAGAGATACTTTCACTTTAAACCAGTGGTTCTCAACCTTGGCTGCACATGAGAATCACCTGGGAATCTTTTTAAAATCCCGATTTCTGGGCCTCATCCTCTGGACATTCTGTTTCTTTGTTATGGGGTGGGTTCCCTGTGGAAAAGCCGCATCTTGACTATCTCTCTGCCTTAAGGCAATTTACAAATTCACACAGAAGAGGCTGAAAAATATCCCATCGGGCAGCCTGTACCCGAGTAAGAGAGTTTCTGGAGAACCCCTCTGCACCGAGCACAAAGGTTCAGCAAAAAAGCTGAAGTGAGGCTGGGCTGGAGCTCTGCCTGCCTGCGCTGGAATCCTGACCCCACCACTTTTTAGTTGGGGTCTTTCTTTGCAAGTCCTGTCATCTTTGTGTGACTCGGTTTCCTTATCTGTAAAATGGAGACATCAGACCTACCTCAGAGAACACCACGCTCACAGCATCATCGCTATCATCTGCAGAGTGTACAAAATTGCAAAAAGAAACGGGAAGACTCTGCCCCATGCCTTCCAATGTCCATGCCTTGCTTCTCCCCTGATAACGGAAGCCCGGCTGTTTGAGGATGGCCACGTGCCCAGTTCAGTGCTCCCTTTCCCAGCCTCCCTTGTAGAAGCCATGTGACCTAGTTCTGGCCAATGATGCACAAGCAAAAATCTGTGGGGAAGAAAGAAAATTTGGGGGGAAACTTTTGCTTTCTTGAAAAAGGAGAAACAGAGGCAGGTAACCAGATTCCCCCTCCTTCCTGTCCTGGATACAGGGGGGATGTCTGGAGCTGTGGCAGCGATATTATAGTCATGGGGCAAATGCCAGTGCTCTGAGGGAGGTGAAGAGAGACAGGAGCGTGGATGGCACCTTGGGCAGCTGAACCAAAGCTGGTGACTGCCTACCCTTGTTCTTGTTATGTAAGGAAAATAACTACCAAGTTGCTTAACGACTTTATTAGGGGTTTATGGTTCATTGTAGCTGCATATAAATGACAGGGGCTTCGTGTGACTCCTCTTTAAAGAGGCCCCTACCAAAGCATAGCGCACTCTAGATTCAGGTCACCTGCTTCTGTCAAGTAACTTTCAACGAAAGGAATCAGGTGCTATAGGGCCTAGCATGGACCCCATCTTTCTTTCCCACAGAATTTAAAGGGGATGGTACCAAATGCAGATGGCAGGAGCACCATGTACAGGTGTGCCTGAGGCACCAGGGGGAGGTCTTGCTCAGCAAAGGGGAGCTGCCACCTTCAGAGCTGAAAAGTCAGCAGAAGAGGCCACTTTCCCAAGCTTGGCCCTGAGCCCAAGCTCTGCTGAGGGCGAACCATATGACACAGTAAAGAGGAGCTGACCCAGCCCACCTGCTTCCTAATTGCTCACGCAAATAAAATCACAGAGCCGGTCTAAAGGATGGCAGTGGTCAATAAGGTAAGTGTAAGGCTGCTATTGTCTTGTATGCCAATCAAACCCCATCCAGCCAAAGCTTTTAAAACAGCCACAAATGAACTCAGCGGTAAGCTCCTCCACTTCCCTCCCCCCATCCGGCTCTCCACCCCCAAGGACACGGGGCAGATGGGAAAAATGAGCTTTTAAATCAGAGTCTGGTTCCGTGTAAAAGCAAAATTGAGAAGACACAACAGTGATGGAGGAGGTCAATAATTAAAAATCAAAACAGTTCACCCTAGGCCGCGCCCCCGCGGGCTGACGCGCTCGCACCGCTGACAACACCCCCCCACCCCGCTCCGCCCGGAAGG
>NW_005871071.1:5449783-5523868 GCF_000147115.1 Myotis lucifugus | reverse complement strand
CACTAAAATTTTTTTTTCTTATCATTAGCTTATACGATTGTGATGCTGTTAGGTGTCCACACATGATAGGTTCATCTAACAAATCAATTTTAAATTGTTCTCCGGTTGTGGCCCCTTTAATAATTGCCAATAGGATGTCCCCTTTTTTCCTTTCGCCCTTTTGGAATCACTACCGCTTCTTAACTTTCACTTTTGGGACCCTCACAAACCGCCCCTTGGTAGTCATCGACCCTATCGGTTCCTATCTCCCGCCCTCGCCCTTTTTTCTTCGCTTGCGCAGAGCCCCGGCAAGGCCTCGGGTAGCGAGGCTGCGCACTCCGACCGGGGAAGCAGGAGTATGGTGCCCATTTCCCGGTGGGAAAACCGAGACTCGGGGAAGACACGCGCCTGGGTGGAGGGTGGAGGACGCGCAGGGAGTGAGGGCCACGCTGGGATTCCAAGGCCGGACGCCCGGCTCCTGGGAGTCTGCTGAACTCCCGGCGACACAGCCTTCCTCCCC
Source organism: Myotis lucifugus (assembly GCF_000147115.1). Taxonomy (NCBI): domain Eukaryota; kingdom Metazoa; phylum Chordata; class Mammalia; order Chiroptera; family Vespertilionidae; genus Myotis; species Myotis lucifugus. The sequence goes on along the minus strand of NW_005871071.1, from coordinate 5,523,369 downwards.
GCCCGCCTCCCGCCCGCTTCCCCGCACAGATCTCCCCGCACAGATCTCCCTGCACGGACGGGAGAGCTCTTCCTGCAGAGAGGGGAGAGGAGAGGGCGCCACAGATGCCCCGCCTGATCCCGGGTAGCTCTGCTGCTCCCCCCACAGCGAACCGGAAACTTCCCTCGTTTGTTGACTTCAATATACGCAAATAAAACGAGTTCTGGCTTCCGAGAAGCTCGGGGTCTTAGGCCCGCTGCTGGTTGTGCTATTGCTTTCTTCTCTGGGGAATTAGTCCCGGGGGAGGGAGGGGCCATGGCACAGGGGCCCAGACCCGGCTTTCTGAGCCCCTGCCCGGGGATCTCACCCGTCACTTCGTCACTTCGTCACTTCGGAGGCAGCTTCCTCCACTTTGCAGTGCGGGGTCGCAGATTTGTGACACTCAAGCATCCCCCTTCCAGCCCCCCACAGTGCCAGATACCGTCCCAAGTGCTCCACGTTAATAACTCACCACAGTTACCCTGAATGGGTACTATTCCATTTTACAGATGAGGAAACTGAGGCACAGAAAGGTTTAATGATTTGTGGGTTCGCTCTCCCTGAAAGGTAAAGGCAAGATTTGGGCCCAGGCAGCCTGGCTCCATTCAGTTACAGCTTCAGGGCATCAGTGTGGAGGACCCCACCCAGGCTCCTTCCTCTTCCCCTCTCCATGCCCTTGCCTGTGTGTGTTGTGTACAGACTGGAAGGCAGATCACAGATTCTAAAGGGAAACATCGCCTCTTTGTAGCCCCTTCCTTCCTGAGGAATCCAGCCTGGACTTGCTAGCCTGAGCCCTCTCTAAGAAAAGTTGGGAGTAATCTATATTAATATCCTATCTAATAATAGACAAACATGGTAATTGACCATACCTTCGCTATGCCTCCCATTGGCTAATCAGCACGATATGCAAATTAACCGCCAACAAAGATGGTGGTTAATTTGCATACGTAGGCGAGAAGCGGTGGAGCAAAGACTGAAGGCGGCTCCGGCCGGAACAGCGAAGGCCTGGGTCCCGGGTGCCAGAGGAAAACTGGTGCCAGCAGCCAGGGGAAGGGAAGGCCTTTTGCACGAATCTTTTCATGCAACAGGCCTCTAGTTCTATAATAATAAAAGTGTAATATGCTAATTAAACCAGACAGCCAAACAACCTTCTGGATGAAGCCACAGCGGTGGGGCCAAGGCAGAGGCGGTTTAGGGGCAATCAGGCAGGCAGGTGAGCGGTTAGGGGTGATCAGGCAGGCAGGCAAGCAGTTAGGAGCCAGCGGTCCCAGATTGCAAGAGGGGTGTCCGACTGCTGATTTAGGTCCCTGTGGGATCAGGCCTAAACTGGCAGTCAGACATCCCCTGAGAGATCCTGGATTGTGAAAGTGTGCAGGCCGCGCTGAGGGATGCCCGCCATCCAGTGCACGAATTCGTGCACCAGGCCTCTAGTCTATAATAAATATATTAGGTGCTCAGTTAATGTTAGTTTGACAAATGGATGTGTGGCAGAATATATAAATATATAAAGTGTAATTAAGTAAAATATCAAGTGTATACAATGTTTAAATGTTTTAGATACATTCACCTATTTATAGATCTGTTTCAAGAGTTTGCAGAGCAACTGTTAAGAGCATGGGTTCTATCTAGATCAGACAACCCAGGGGCCAATCCTGGCTGTGTGGCCATGGGCAATTTACTTAATTTTTCTGTGTTTCAGGCTCATCTGTGAGTGGGGATGACACCCTTCTCATGGGGTCCTCATGAGTTTGACATGCTTGAGCATTCTGAGCAATGTGTGGCACACAGTACTTGCTTGCTATTATTATTATTTTTTAAATGAACATTTTTTTTATTGTCTGAAGTTTTACATATGTCTCCTTTTTCCCCAATTGACTCCCTCCCCCATCCCTTCCCAGCTCAGGCAAGCCCCACCACCCCAGTGTCTGTGTCCATTGGTTATGCTAATATACATGCATATAAGTCCTTTGGTTGCTCTCTAACCGCGCCCCCCCCATCCCCTACCATTTGTCTCTAGATCGATCTATTCTTGTTCATCAAATTATGTTGATCATTACATCCCACATATGAGTGAGATCATGTGATATTTATCTTTCTCCGACTGGCTTATTTCGCTTGCTTGCTATTATTGTTAAGGCTGCCTGTACACTGGAACAATTCATGTGAAGTAATTTAAATGAGGAGACACTAGGTCCTGGACACTTCTCACAAGGGTCACCTCAGAAGGTCTGGGAAAGCAGCATCCTCTCCTCCCCCTCTCCGGCTGGCACCTCCTGGCCCTGGTGGGATGTGTGCGTTTGCCCATCTGTGAAGACCTGGGATGAGTTGTGCTTCACGCTGGTGTGCGACCTCCTCTGGAGGCTCTCTGTGTAAGAGAAATCCCAACTCTCTTCCAATCTGGAAAGCCTACCAGCCTTTTACTAGTAATAGCTGGAAAAGTGCTTTCCTGTACTTTGGCTTTAGCTGCTTCTTTACAAAGTGGAGCAGCTGGAGATCTGCTACATTTCAACAGTGGTGGAGACACAGGGTCGCCCCTGTTCATGAAAAGGGCCCACTGAGGGCTGTCCACACACTCCCAAACACTCGGATAAAAGGTAGCCGTCAGTCGCCACTGTGGAGAACAGTATGGAGGTTCCTCAAAAAACTAAAAATGGAACTGCCATTTGACCCAGTGATCCCACTTCTAGGAATATATCCCAAGAAATCAGAAACAGCAATCAATCAGAAAGGATATATGCACCCCTATATTCATAGCAGCACAATTCACCATAGCTAAGATCTGGAAACAGCCTAAGTGCCCATCAGCAGATGAGTGGATTAGAAAACTGTGGTACATCTACACAATGGAATACTACGCCGCTATAAAAAAGAAGGAACTTTTACCATTTGCAACAGCATGGATGTAACTGGAGAGCATTATGCTAAGCGAGATAAGCCAGTCAGAGAAAGATAAATATCACATGATCTCACTCATTTATGGAATATAATGAACAACATAAACTGATAAACAAAAACAGAGACAGAGAATCATCGATCAGAATGTCAAACCTCAGAGGGAAAGTAGGGGAGGGTGGGGGTATGGGGGAGAGATCAACCAAAGGACTTGTATGCATGCATATAAGCCTAACCAATGGACACAGACAACAGGGGGGTGAGGGCATGAGTGGGGGGGTAATGAGGGGATAAGGACACATATGTAATACCTTAATCAATAAAGAAATTAAAAGTAAAAAAAAAAAAGGTAGCTGTCATCATCTGGATGTCTCCTCAGCCAAAGAAGGCTGCCTGACTGTCTGGGAACCCCAAGTGCTTGTGATGGCGAGAGCTGGTACAGCCCCTGCAGACTATCTCCAGGCAGGGCCTCTGAGCTGGGAAGAACCTATGAGGCCACAGATTACTTGACCGCTGGGGTTTTGGGCTCCTTCTGTCCACAGAGAAAGTTATTTAAAAAACAGAAGAGCTAGCCCTAGCTGGTTTGGCTCAGTGGATAGAATGGCAGTCTGTGGACTGGAGAGTCCCAGGTTCGATTCCAGTCAAGGGCACATTCCTGGGTTGTGGGCCAACCCCCAATAGGGGAAATGCAGGAGGCAGCGGTCAATTCTCTCTCATCGTTGATGTTTCTATCTCTCTTTCCCTCTCCCTTCCCCTCTGAAATCAATAAAAATATATTTTTAAAAAATTAAAAAAATAAATAACAGAAGAGCTAGATTAATAAATAACACTGTTCCAGGGTGGGAATGAGGCCACCAGAAAGCAGGCTTATTTTCAGAATTGAATGTCCTCAGTTTGACACTTTGCAGAGCAAAGTTTAGAACATAATGTGCTGCAGGTAGGAGCCCATTGCCCTGGGCCTGAACTCTGTGACATCAGGATTACTAAACTGCACCCAGCCTGTGTGCCTCCTGGTATGCCATTTACTTTATGGGAATAATTTTTTAAAGCACTGTCAGGGGTTACAATACAAGCAGGAGGATGAATACTGCCTTTTCCTCTTTAGTTAGATAAAATGTAAAAGTCACCTTTCTTCTCTTTTTGATAAAAGGTTTCTTAAATTCTCTCTATATAAAAGCCTAATATGCTAAGTGTCCAACCGATTGGTCGACCACTCGACCAGTTGATGATACACACTGACCACCAGGGGGCAGACACTCCAACTGGTAGGTTAGCTTGCTGCTGGGGTCTGGCTGATCGGGACTGGGCAAGATGGGCTGGACACACCCTGAAGCCAACCTCCCTTGGTCCCTCCCCGGCCTCTAAAATATTTCTTCTAATTTCCTTTCAATGTACACAAATTCGTGCACTGGGCCTCTAGTGTGTGAATAATTGAGGATTTCCTGTTGGCTTTGGGGAAAGAGTGCTTTACCACTTTTGACCAGGTGGGGGCTCGGCTGGGCTCAGCCAGGCTATAGAGCAGAGCTTTGTAAATCCTCTGAGATAGGTCTAATTCCTAGGGCTTCAGTCATGCTCTGGACTTTTTTTTTTTTTCCCCCCTGCAAGATCTGAATACAGATCTTCCATAATTAAAGATCTGAATACAAGACCTGTGCATAGCCACCTCTGGTGAGGATTGATTTTGTGTACTTTGGGGAAAATGCCAGGATTTATGTTTAGTCTCTAGCCCTCGCTGAAGGCTTGGGTTTTAGGTCCAAGGAGCACTTTTCCTTCAGCTTAACTGTGCTCATTACTGCGGCCCTGTGTGGTTCAGTCTCAGCAGAGCTGTTCCCAGGGGCAGAGGGCACAGGGCCTTTGGAAAGGTGCTCCCAAGCTATTGATTTGCTAGTGTCCCTTTTAGCTTGGCTGCTTGCCAAGAAGACTAATAGGAGACAACAGAAAAAAGCCTTAGCTCTAAAAAAGCATACCAGCTAAAACACTGAAACATTCATTGGCCACTTCCTGTGCTGGGTACTGTTTAAAACACTTTATCAGATGAACTCGTTTAATACTCACAAAGCCCTATGGCAGTGGTTCTCAACCTTCTGGCCCTTTAAAAACAGTTCCTCATGTTGTGACCCAACCATAAAATTATTTTCGTTGCTACTTCATAACTGTAATGTTGCTACTGTTATGAATCATAATGTAAATATCTGATATGCAGGATGGTCTTAGGCGACCCCTGTGAAAGGGTCGTTTGACCGCTAAAGGGGTCGCGACCCACAGGTTGAGAACCGCTGCCCTATGGGATAGCTGCTCTTGTTTCTATTTTACAGGTGGGAAAATAGACCTTCTCAGAGAGGTGAGTTTGTTGATTCACAACCACCAAGGAACAGAACTAGGATTGAACCCGGGGAGGCAGAGACCAGTCCACACCGTCCCCCATGCTGCACTGCCTTACCCAGCCTGGCGGTGCGGAAAATGTTTGTGTGTGTACACTGATTCTGTGGCAACTCGTCTGTCACAGGACCCGCACATTAAACATTGTTTTAAGATAGGTAACTAGTTAAAAAAATTTAAGTTACACTTACAATTTCTGCACATGTTGAGCAGTAGCTGAGCTGTTGAGATTTCTTGAAAACTGGTCTCAGAGCCCTTTGTTTAAAACATTTGTCACAGGAGCCAAATACGTTAACTAGAAAGGTCTGATCACACATCTTTAACTCGAGATGAAGCTGAAAGAGAGAGAGAAGGGATGTGTGTGAGAAAAGCCAACAGAAACGCTGTTTTAAAGCTCAGACCTCTACACTGGGATAAAGTATCTGCAGTTAATCTGTAACCTTTGATTATTACAACGTGCGGGGTCAACACCAACTCGCTCATCTAATCAGTAAGCATTTGACAATAGGTCTTCTGAACTTAGGTTTAACTGGTTGTTTTGGCAGCTTGCAGACATGGGCACAATTTATCTTTGCAGCACAATATTAATTCTGTGGGGCTCAACATGGAAAGCATTGTTGTAATGAATAGTATAATCTGAAATTTAAAAAACAAACAACTCCTCCTTTCAGGGTGAACTTTTGGAGTAAAGAGTCAGAAAATGGCAGAGCCTAATTCCAAATAGTGCATGAGTCGGTGTAAATGCGCGCTGGCTCCCTGCCAGGAACGCAGCATCCCACTTCCTTACTAAACATGTGACAGCCCAGACCCAGGGTTCCTGCCTGTCCACCCAGAAGTCCACTGGCCCACGCCACTGAAGGGAGGGCAACGTTGAACCAAAACCATCCAGTGGCTAAGGTGCCGGCTCTGGCTGAGTGGACCCTGGCCCCGCTACTTGGGCAAGTTGCTGAATCTCTCTGAATCTTTGCTAATCTAAAAATGAGGATCTTAAATCCACCTCCTAGGGTTGTCAGGGGAATTTAAGCGTGAAGCACTCAGCATACAGTGAGTTGTTATGCTGCCCTGCCCTGGGAGTTGCTGTAAAAGCAGCAGCAGCAGGAAGGAGGGAGAGAGGCTGGAGATGTGGACAGAGCAGAGGGGAGCCCGTTGCCAAAGCTCAGGTTGACACATGAAGGCCTGAGCTACACCAATGCTGTGGGACAGATGTGGACCACAATTAGGAAGAAGGAGCTGGACTTGGCAACGTGTGCAGACGAAGAGAAGGAGATGTCTATGATGACTCCTAGGTTTCTGTTCGGGAGGCTGAGGGGTGGTGGTGCCATTGTCAGCGATGGAAGACAGGAGGTTAAGGTGGGAGGAGGCAGCCCTTGTCGCCATGCCAATTGAATAGGTGTTCCTAAGACTGGGCCACATCAAGGTTCCAAGAAATGACCCCCTGACTATACAGATATTTTGAGGCACTAGTCTGACCACAGAGCCGAATTTGTGAGGGATGTATTTGGGGGGCAGGTCACAGTGGGAATACCTCGGAGAGGAATATCTGCAATGCAGAGGTCACCACAGGGCTGCAGAGAGAACGGGGAGTTCATGAGTTGGGGTGACCTCCTCCAGCAAAGGGGCAGCTGGGACAGTTCTTGGGATCTCTAAGTGACAGAGGAGTGGAGGACAGCCCTAAAGGATGAGAGGTCAGAAGGGAACCAGCTCCTGCCAGCCACAGCGTGCTCAGCCCCGGCCTCTCACAGCCACCCTGGGAGGGCAGCAGGACATCTGTACTACAGCTGAGGAAATGCCGAGGGTTAAACGAGTTCAAGGTCAGCGGTGCAGCCTGAATCTGTACGTAGTGGGACTCCACAACCCTTACCTTCAAGCTAGCACCATGAAGCTGCTCTGCTTTGTCACAACGAGTGAGTGAAAGAACTTGAAAGGTTCTGCCCACTAGAGCCTGGCTTGTGTTGGGGCCCTGGTAATGCTGCCCCCTACTGGCCAAGCTGCCCAGGGGGCAGTCACAAGGTCGTGCTGAGGACTCCAAGTAATAGCATTAGGAAGGTGAGCTGTGGATTTTCAGCAAGGGAGCAATGTCAAGTGGATTATTCCAGCATCAGTGCTTCCAGAAGTAGGTCAGTGACAGAATGCACAGCAGGAAAACCAACTAAGTTAAGAGACTGTTATCAATTCTGGGGAAGAGGAAATGAGCTCTGGACAGAAGCAACTGCAGGGATGAAAGGTGAGAGGAACCAGAACCAAGAGGAGAAGGAATAGAAGGAGGCTAGGAGTTATAGATCAAGAAAAACAGAAGTAGAAAAATATGTCAATATTCCAAATCTGGATAGAGACAATGTTTTCCCTCCCAAACTGAATTATTTTTTTAATTATAAGAGCTGCCTGTGTTCATTATAAATAACTAGAGGCCCACTGCACAAAATTTGTGCAGTTAGGGTCCCTAGGCCTGGCTGGCAATCAGGGCTGATCTGTGGGGTGATCGGCAGGGTGATCGGGGGACCCCCGCTGACACCGGCCTTGGCTGGCCTGGCACCACCTGCTCCCTGACCCCTCTGCAGGAGGCAACTGGTGGGGTGATTGGGGGATGGTGCTGCCCGCTTGCCAGCCAGCCCCACCCCCAATCGCCCCACTGCCACCACTGGTCACCTCCCTTGGTGGGGCAACCAGCTGGGCAATTGGGGGGCCCCCGTTGTCATCTGCCTTGGCTGGCCTGGAGCCTGCGAGCTGGGGGTAGCACCTGCATTGAGCGTCTACCCCCTGGTGGTCAGTGCGCATCATAGTGACCGGTTGTTCCACCGGTCATTCGGCCGTTCAATTTGCATATTAGGCTTTTATTATATAGGATTGGAAACAAAAGAACATGAAGAAGGAAAGTTAACCACTTACATGCTCTAATACTAACAAATAATTGACCTCTGTTAGCATTTTATATTTTTTCTAGTATCTTCAGAAATGTAGAAGATACTAGAAAAAACATAAACATATATGTGTATACCTTTAAAAAATTAGAATTATATGCCATATACAATTATCAACTTTTTGTTTAATAGTGTTTTTGTCTTCACATGTTTTTGTCTTGGAAAACACCTTATTTTAATGGAGACCACAAGTTTTGGTCATATCAACCTTAAATCATATAATTAGCATTTTAGATCTGGTTAAACATGGGCAAGCTACAAACCAAATTTGAAAAATTATAGTATTTTAAAACCATAAATGTTATACATGGTTATTGTAGAAAGTTTGGAAAAGATTAAAAAAGGTGTAAGAAAGTAAAGAACCACCCATAGTCCCATTGTCCAGAGAGCTCCCTTTTTACATTTGGTGTATGTAAGAACAGATTTTTGGACAATTTGTTCATGTATACTGTTTACAGTTTTATATCCTGATATACTTTTCATTTAGTATTTATATCATGAGCTAGATTTAATTTTAGTATATTCTACTGTACTATTGTCATAATCATTTTTACGACGAGGGAACTTTTCACAGCTAGAGTAAATGCTTCAATGAGCATTTTGACAAGATAAAAATGCCCCATTTTAACAAGTTTTGATGGGGAGTTGCTCTGCAGAAAAAGTTCATAGAACTTCTCAAACCTTCCCCCAACCCTACGTCAACCACAACATTTCTTTAAAATGTTTCACCTAAATGTATGGTTTAAAAATCCCCCCCCCCCCCCCACATTTTAAAAAAGAATTAATGCCAAAGATAGAAAGTCAAAAGTGAAGGTCCTCATTGCCTGCCCTGCACTCACTCCCCTTGTTTAGATGGGTGCACGTTCCTCCAGACTTTTCTGCTGCCTTAGATAGAGCCTTGTTAGCTATACAAAGGGCTGTTCGCTACTTGTTTTCTTCACCTAACTTATTCTGTTAGTACTTTAGACCTATCTGTATTTTTGGTAATAGCTTTAGTATTATTCTCTACTATGGAGTATCATCATTTATTAAACCAATCTATTGTTGGATATATAGAGTATCTCCAGTTTTTACTTTCAAAATAATGCTTCATTGACCAAATTTAAAACTGGGCAAAGGAACCCTCATCCTTTGCTGGTGGGAACGTAAAATGGTGCAGCCGCTGTGGAAAATGGTTTGGTAGCCACTAAAACTTAAACAGGGCTGTTACCATATGAACCGGCAAATCCACTCCTGGGTAGATGCCCAAGGGAACTGAAAATATATGTTCACATAAAACTTGTCTGTAACAGCATTTAAGTCAAAAAGTGGAAACAACTCAAATGTCTATCGACGGACGAATGGATAAACAAAATGTGGTATATCCACAAGTAGAATGTTATTTGGCAATAAAAACGAATAAAGTTCTGAAATGTGCTACAACATGGATGAACCCTGAAAACATTATGTTAAGTGAAGTAAGACAGACACAAAAGGCCACAAATTATGTTTCCATTTATATGAAATGTCCGAGACAGGCAAATCCACAGAGACAGAAAGTAGATTAGAGGTTGCCGGGCAGGTGAGGTGGGGGTCAGGAATGACTGCTTAGTGGGTATGGGCTTTCTTTTTGGGGTGAAGGGAGTGCTCTGGAATTAGACGGTGAGTTCTTTGTTCTGTGCATTATATCTCAGTAAAAATTATTTCTTAAATGGGCAAAGATATGAACAAACACTTCACAAATGCAGATATTCATATGGTCAATAAACATATAAAAAGCGCAACATCATTAGTCATCAAAGAAAAGTGAGAATCACACTGTGCTATCATTACTGAGCCACTAGTGTCCCTGAAATGAAAAATACTAACAGTCGGAAGTGGGCAACGGACCTCCTTTCTTGCTGTGGAAAGTATAAATTGGTACCAAAAAAAAAAAAAAAAGGAAAAAGAAAATAGAAGAATGCCATAGCAGTTTTATTCATAATAGCTCCAAACTGGAAAAATGCAAGTGTTCATCATTAGTAGACTAAATAATTTATGACATATGCAATAAAAGAGAATAAACTATGGAACACGTGACCATCTGGATGTACCTCAGACTTACTGTGACTAATGTTTAGTGTCAAAAACCTCTTTCAGTTCCATAAGTTGCACTCTGAGGCTTATGTTGACATGTAGAGTATTAACCTGGATCCATTTTTAAAACTGATTAAATGATTTTAAAGATGACTAACTTTTTCCCTGATGCTGATACTAAATATATTTTAAAAACAAAACAGTATTTCAAAAGAAATGCACATGAATTGTAGAAAAATGAGAACATACAGATTAACAAACACCGCCAGCCCTCGCCTGTGCTCCCGCCGCACAGAAAGACCACGGCGAGCACCTGGCTGTGTACATACCTGAACACTCTTCTGAGCTCTTACGGAAGTCCGAGTATTCTAACTTAATATCAATACATATATACCTTCCACAGAGTTAGCGCTAGGAATTGATCAGCAGAAGAGGAGTTAGAGCCGCCAGCTCCGAGGTGCAAAGGGGCTGTAACACATCTAATCCCCTTATCTGGGCATTACACTCAGCTGCTCCATCCGCCCCCTGGCAGCCCCGGGTGCACTGCTGGCATCAGGTACTCCTCCTTGAACCTTTTCCCACCCCTGCTGCCAGGTGTCCCTGCAACCCCCTGCTGACCAATTTCTTGAGCTTAGTTCTCCGTCTGCCCTCTGAGGAGGCAGAGTTCACAGGTTTGATCCACGACCTGCTCCACCGGGCAACCTTGACATTCACCTGTGACTGGATGTCAGCAGCACCTCCTGCCTCCTCAGTCCTCATCCCACCAGCACCTCATTAATTTTGGCCACCGCTCCCACCTTCAGCCTGAAGAACTGATCAAGCTTATGGGATGCGGACCCCCGTCCCCTTTCCCGTGCATGCACGCCTCAGGTCCCCAAACAAGATCTACTCCTTCCCAAGGCTGACCACCACCACCCACCCACCCCCGATCTGCCACCTTCAGCAGACTTGGCTCCTGCAGTCCCTCCCACCTCCCCAGCGTCAAGAGGCACAAAGGGATGAGGGAGAGTGGACCTGCTCTCCAGGGTCCACAGGCCAGGCCAGCAGAGGATTGGGCAGCGCTATGGGCTTCCAGCCGAGGGTAAGTGCTGTAGAAACAGGCACAAACCTGAGTTATGGGAGCAGGAAAAGGAAGGGCGATGGGCTCCGCATGGCATAGGGAAGGTCTGGAAGGGGCACGGAGAAGGCAGGGGAGGATCAGAAACCCAGCAGTCTGGGAGCCCCCGGAGGTGCGGCCCGAGGCAGGACTTAGGGCATATTACCTTCCTCTCTAGGAATTCTTACATACGTTTTATGAGATAGTATGAGATGATGTTGGGGAGCACACGAGACTTGGTTGGAAAGTTGTGAGGAGGACATTCTGAGAAAAGGGAAGTGTGTGGAAGGCCGCCTGCCCTGTTTATCAGAATTCTGACTTAGGAGAGACTTAGGGGAGTGTCGAAGGCGGCGCCCCTAATTATTCCTTGACCTTTCTAAACCAGTCTGTGCACGTGCAGACCCCCGGGTGTTTACTGGAATCCTTATGCTTAATCCCTGGATGCCCTTGCTTAGAGGACAATGTAAACACGTGTGTCCTCCCTAGATTACTCACCTTACTGATTGTATAGAAAGATAAACATTCCAAGAAAAGCCTAACGAGGCAGCCTGGCTCCTTCAGTGGGCCGTCCCTTGGCCCTCTCCCCCCAGTGAAACTGTGTCGGAGTAACCTGTTCATCCTTCGTTCAGGGGCTGCTGGTCAGCCCGGGCAAGATAAGACCCTTAAAGAAAGACACTAAAACTTGTGTACTTCAGAAAAATATAATCTCTTAGCAATTAAAAGAACCTGACCCAATACATATGGGAATTTATTTCATTGATTAAAATATTACAAAGTTCTACTTTTCATTTCTTCATATACAATGTATCCCAATGAACTACATTTAATTACTTATCATAAGAAACGACATTATTCCATGTTAGTAGGGTGATGCTTCAGAATCATGTATGATTTCCACTTTTAAGATACATGTCTGTGTTACAGAATCATTCCTCTTGCCTGTGACTGTCAGAAACAGAAGGGCCGGTTGGGATTCTTGGGGTGTTGCAAAGGGCACTGGGTCCACAGGCCACAGGCTAGGAGGGCTTATCAAATGACATATTATGATCTGAAAGGGAGGAATGAGGACATCTCGGGGGACAAGGAATAGCCAGCTCCCATAAAACTTGGGAAACACAGACTTCTCAAAAGGAGGGGCCTAATATAATTCTTCAGTTATTTTTATGAGAAAATTTAAAACATAGTTCAATGCTGATAAGATAGAGAAAATAATTTAGGTTACTTTTTTTATTAAATATATTTTATTGATTTTTTTACAGAGAGGAAGGGAGAGGGATAGAGAGTTAGAAACATCGATCAACTGCCTCCTGCACACCCCCCACTGGGGATGTGCCCGCAACCAAGGTACATGCCCTTGACCGGAATCGAACCTGGGACCCTTCAGTCTGCAGGCCGACGCTCTATCCACTGAGGCAAACCGGTTAGGGCTAGGTTACCTTTTTAAACTTAGTTTTTAAAAGTTATTGTATGAGCCTGCCTGGTGGTTCAGTGGGTAAGCATCAACCTATGAACAGAAGGTCACAGTTTGATTCCTGGTTAGGGCACATGCCCACTTTACGGGCTCGATCCCCAGTGTGGGGTGTGCAGAAGGCAGCCGATTCATGATTCTCTGTCATCATTGATGTTCCTATCTCTCTCTCCCTCTTCCTTCCTCTCTGAAATCAATAAAAAATGTATTTAAAAATAAATTCACACAAAAATATACGTGAAAGATACTAAACAATAAAAAATGATGGCAAATGTGTTGGCAGATGAAATTTAAGAAATGTTCTTTGGGAGGAGGAGATGAAAACTGGTGTGGCAATTAAGCTTTAATAATATGTTGGTTTTAATTAGATAAATACATAAAATACTTCATATAATTCATTCAGATGGAATATTCTCTTAAAAATTAGAAGGGTCTGAAATAATAAATACTTTTTTATGCAAGAGAATTTTTAGAAAGAGTCAGTGGAACCCCACCCCACTCCCCGGCCTCCCCCGAAAACAGGCATGGGGTGAGGGGACTTTTGGAAGACTCAGCCCTGGACCCCACTGTGGCTTCATAAAGGGACTCAGGCTTCACAGGAACGTGTCCCCGATCTTACGCCCCTGTGGGTGGAGCCCTGTCACAAGATTGATTGAGACCAAGAGACACCTGGGAGAAAATGGGAGCTTCCAGAAATTTCAGTAAAAGCCAGCTGGGCTTGCAGAGCTAGACAAGGCCACAGCTGGTGTGTGTTAATTTTTGTAAAATGACAGTGGCAACAGCATCACTGTGAGCGAGAGGAGATGTGGCCCTTTTGGGAGAGTTCTCATTTTCTCCCTTAAATCACATTCTAGAGCATTTCCAGTTCCCAGTAATACGCCACATCCCTCATGTTTGACCTTCGTTTAGCTTTTGAGGGAAAAGTGTGTTTGCTCTCTTCCCCTGCTACAATCTATTGAGAAAGCCTAGCTTGAAACTGCTGGGGATCTCGATCATTTCCAGAGCGTGGGGAGAGGGCGTAAAAGGAAAGACGACTTGGAAGAGATAGCTGGCATCCAACATCAGCTGCGAGGAGTCCTCCCGGCTGTTCAGGAGAGCCTGAAAGGAGAACGGGAGGGAAGTGAGTCAGGAAACGTGTGCTCTCTGCTTCATTGCTATCTGAAAGCCAGGAGTAAGGAAAACACAGCTCCATCTCTAGGGAGACACTCCTTCCAAAAGCACATGAGATGACACACAAAAGAGCCTTTTAACAGCACGACTCCCAGGTGAAATGGTCTGGCAGGACTTCCAGATCAGCTCTCGTGAATGCCTCCTTGTCTGTTTCACTCCAGAAGTTAACTTCCCACTAAATCGATCTGTTCTCTCTTCTTCGCTATTCTCATGGCAGAATTCCAAGCTCAAACATGAATAGATCTCAAGTATTAAATTTTTATCGCACTCAGTACTTTCTTTTTATTCAAGGGTTTGCAAAATTTTTGGTCTCAGGACCTCTTTTATACTCTTAAAAAATTATTGAGGATTCCAAGAGCCTTCGTGTGTATGGGTCTAACTACTGATATTTACCATATTAGTAATTAAAGCAATAACTTAAAATGTGTTCATTCACTAAAATAACAAGAGCAAAATAAATAAATAAATAAAAATAAAATTTTAAAAAATAATAAGAGCAAACCCAACACATGTTCATATATTCTTATTGAAAAAGAACTACATTTTTAAAACAAAAAAGATTAGTGAGAAGTGGTATTATCTTATGTTTTTTGTAAATCTTTTAAATGTCTGACTTAATAGGTGGAATGAATCTCAGACCTGTTTCTGCATTCAACCTATCGTGATTCATTTTTTTGGTTGAAGTATAAGAAAAAAAGTTGGCCTCGTACAGATATGGAATTGGAAAAAGGGAGACTTTGCAGACCTCCCAGAAGGGTCTCGAGGATCCCCAAAAATCCTTGAACCAAACTCTGAGAACTGCTGCCCTAGTTCATTGGGGAAGAAACTTCTGGGATTAAAACAAGGAAGACGGGTACACAGGTCCCTGCTTCCATTCAGCCTCTGCTCACCTGCGTGGCACTCAAAGGCTGGTAAGAAACAGGACCTGCTGAAGGAACTAAGAATGTCAGTCACCTCTGGTGTTTTCATTCCCTTCCCTGAGGTAACATGGGCTCTGAAAACTGGGAATCTGACAGGGAAAATTCCTGCTGCTTTGTCTGCTTATTTGGTGAATGTGCTTTAATCCTGGATTTCTGTAATGTTAATACTATATAATAAAAGCCTAATATGCTAAGTGTCCAGTCACCCGGTTGTCCATTCAACCAACCAAAGCGTAATATGCTAATGATATGCTAAAGTCGCTCAACTGCTCGCTATGATGTGTACTGACTACCAGGGGGCAGGGAGTCGACCAGTCGACCGGTTGCTATGACATGCACTGACCACCAAGGGGCAGATGCTCCGACTGGTAGGTTAGCTTGCTGCTGGGGTCTGGCTGATCGGGACTGAGCAAGACGGGCCAGACATGCCCTGGAGCCCTCCTGCGGTCCCTCCCCAGCTGGCCAACCTCCCGCGTCCCTCCCCAGCCCCAATTGTGCACTGGTGGGGTCCCTTGACCTGGCCTGCACCCCCTCACAATCCGGGACCCCTCGGGGGATGTCGGAGAGCTGGTTTTGGCCCGATCCCGAAGGCCAGGCCAAGGGACCCCACTGATACACGAATTTGTGCACCAGGCCTCTAGTTAAATATAATTGTCTTTTACTAAAAATTAAAAGTCACATTCTTAAGGATCTCACCTGTACTTTGCGAACGAAGGATGGAGTCACTCTTTTCTCGAAGTCATCTATAGGCGTGTATAAATTAAGGATCTTTATGATCTGCAAACCACACAGAAGACATGTTAGGCCATGAAAAAAGACAGCTCTGCCTGTGATATAATGGTTCTGGTGGTTTTGGGATAGCTAGGAACCACAGGTAGCTCCTTTATACTATAATTGTCTCTAGGAACCATGTGTTATTTCTTTCCAAGGAAAGAAAACAAAGTGAGAAGTGCATGGAAGGGAGCAAAGACAAATCACACAATTAGATGACAGACAACTCTCCTCTTCCAGCCTCCCACCCCCATCCACATCTGTAAGTTTAGTGCGTAGGCAATATGTCATATGCACTTTTGTTGTTTTAAGGCCTGGTCTTAGTATTTAATAAATGTTTATGAGATAAGAGGGTGGGCTATGGGAGATACTATGCTACCAAAAAGCACACAGAGACTCAGGTGCACCTCATGGTTGGCTAGGCCAGGAAAGCTGACACCAATGATAGGGTCTGTCAGTGAAGATCAGGGAGACACTCAGCAAGCCTGGTTACCTGCACAGCAGACAGTGAGGTACAGCGTTCGAAGATCTCCTTGGCATCGCTATCTGTGATCTTCTTGACCTGAAGCAACCAGGCTGCCTGGGAGAGAGGTTCCAAAGTTTCCTTGGCCAAGCTGTTCTGCAAATTCTTATCTTTAAGCCATTCTTCCAAGTAGCTGATGTTGCACCTGGAGTAAAAGCCAAAGGAGCAGAGAATGGTAGACAATCCATATAGGACATGTTAGGGGAGGGTGCAAAATCCCCTAGTGCAGGGGTGGGCGACCCCTGGCATGCGTGCCAAAGATGGCACGCCAGTAACTTTTGCTGGCACGCGAAACCCTCTCTTATAATCTTCCATTTACAATTTTTTTCTTAATATCGACTTTTTTATTTTTCAGATAAATTTAGTGTAGGTGCATCTTAGATAATTTTACATAACATGTATACATTAAACAATAAATGTATTTTTCATCATCATATGTGTTTTTGTTGCTTGAATGAATTTTATTATTTCTTCAAGGTTCTTCACATACGTACACCTTAAGAGATATCAAGTAGGTATAACATGTTCTCAAAAAATTAGGGTTGGCACGCAGAAGAATTTTGAGTCAGAGATTTTGCTGGTTTTGGCACGCACTCACAAGAAGGTTGCCCACCCCTGCCCTAGTGTGTCCTGAGAGGGTACCAGAGTACACTGAGAGGACCAGGACCACAGTCCAGCAGGACTTCATTTATAATATGAGGGTGTAGGACTATGATTCCTGGTTCTAAGGATCATAATAGTATAGGGTGAGGGACTATAACAGCTATAAACTTTGGGGGAAAATCTGAGCAAAGTATAGTGACTACAATAATTTATAAAGTAATCTATTAAAATAGTCAATAATAGACTTGCAAATCATTAAAGGGGAAATAATAGTGGCATTTGTAGAGAAGATTTACATTGGTATAAAAACTATTTAATTTCTTTTCCTAAATTGGCAGAACATTTTCAATTGGCGGAAGGCTTTTCTTTCAGTCCACTGAGGTTTTTAATTCTCCTTTCTGTCACTAATTATCATAGGTTAAGAAGCAGGGGTTTTTTCTCACCAGCCCACTGTGTGAGCTTGGAAAGTTACTCAACTCTCTGGGTAAATGAATGTTGAGAACACGCATACATTGCTAGTGGGAATGTAAAATGGGATAGCTGCTAAGGAAAATAGTGTGGCAGTTCCTCAAAATGTTTAACATAAAAGAACCGTATGACCCAGCAATTCAACTTCTAGATATGCACTCAAGAAGACTGAAAACGTCCACACACAAAAATTGTCCATAAGTGTTCACAGTATTTAATTAAAAAAAAATTTTTTTATTGATTTAAGAGAGGAAGGGAGAGGGGGAGAGAGATAGAAACATCAATGATGACAGAGAATCGTTGATTGGCTATCTCCTGCACGCCCCCTACTAGGGATGGAGTCTGCAACCCGGGCATGTGCCTTGACCTAGAATGGAAGCATGACCTCCTGGTTCATAGGTCAATGCTCAACCACTGAGCCACACTAGCCAGGCCATAGCTTTTAATTTAGCCAAAAAATGAAAACAACACAAATGCCTACCAACTAATGAATAAACAAACTGTGCTATATCCATAAATGGGATGTTATTCAGCAATGAAGAGGAATGAGGAACTAGTACATGCTACCATATGGATGAACTGTGAAAACATTACGATAAGTGAAAAAAGCCAGTCACAAAACACAATATGTTTTATGATTCCATTTATAAATATGTCCAACATAGGCAAATCTATAGAGAAAGAAAATATATTCATGGTTGTGTAGGCTGAAGGAGAGGGAACTAGAGAGGTGGGGTGTGGGTAGTGATAAGAGTGACTGCTAATGAGTATAAGGTTTCTTTCTGGAGTGATGAAAATGTTCTAAAATTACATTATGGTGACGGTTATGCAACTCTGTAAATATACCAAAAACTATGGAATTATACACTTTTAATGGGTGAACCTCATGGCAGATAAATTACATATCAATGAAGCTGTTTCAAGAAATGAAGTGTTGAACTAGGTGATCAGAGGACGTTGATTCTTCTCTTTGGTTATAACACTGAGGCGCTAATGCTGAATTAGTGTATTCCACAGGAATGCAATGAGTGAAGTAACACCTCTTGTACTGGTTCATCCCCTCACTTTTTCCATTGTCTATTTTGTCCTGCTAGTTTGAGTTCTTATTACAATAGATACCTAATGAGCCTCCCATTTCACTCCTTCTTACCCATCTTAATCCTGCCACAGCACTTTCTAAATCTGAATTTTGAGCATGTTAATTCTCCTGCTCAAAAGTCTGCGGTGGAGTTCTGGCTCCTGCTACGATGGAGAAAGCACCCCCCCCCCGCCCCCGGACTATGCCTCTCCCACCAAACGCAGCTGTAAAGCCTGGATGGAATGCCTGGAGCAGCTGTCTGGGGACTCTGAAAAGCAAACAGTAGCAGGTGGATCGGGGAAGAAAACCAGACTTTGAAGTATCTCCACTTGATAGTGAGTTTGCCAGTTTTTTCCTCCTGCTATTCATTGGCCTGAACTCAAAGCAGCCTGAATCTTAGTATTGAACATTGAGGCCAACAACAAGCTCCAGGAAGAATAATCTAGTTCTGGCTCTAGGAGCTGAGACGAGTGTCCTAATGCTCAGAGAGAGGGTGGGAATCTCCTGTTTTTCTTTTCTTCTCCATTTTTTTTCTTTTTCTCCATTTTCTCATAGTCAAGCCCCAAACAATCAGCTGGTGATGGCAATGGTGGCAAAGGGTCCAATAGAAACCTAAAACTCAGAGGAGGGAAGTTCCTGCAACTGGAGGAGCTGTGGTCCAAGAACTCCCACTGCACTATCCTCCCTCCACCTGGCCCCAGATGGGGACATTTCTGGGAATTGTGCCACACAGCGAGTTAAGTAAAGTCTCCGGCCCTCGCCGGTTTGGCTCAGTTGCTAGAGTGTTGGCTTGCAGACTGAAGGGTCCCAGGTTTGATTCAAGTCAAGGTTGATTCATGCCTCGGTTGCAGGCTCAATCCCTGGCCCTGGTCAGGGTGCATGCGGGAGGCAACCAATTGATGTGTCTCTCTAACATCGATGTTTCTCTCTGTGTCTCTCCCTCTCCCTTCCACTGTCTCTAAAAATCAATGGAAAAATATCCTCAGTGAGGATAAATAAATAAATAAATAAAATAAAGTAAAATAAAGCCCCCATTTTCAGGTGGGGGGGCCGGTGGCAGCAAACAGGGGATCTGCAGGGAGCTGGAAAGTACCAGGGGGTTATGGAGAGGAAGGAGCTTGGGAAAATGACCCCTTAAAGTTGTTTATGAACTCCTGGGCGCACCCCCGAGCCCACACATGGATCTGACCCTCAATAGCACATACAGATGTGAGGACTAAACTATGGGACAGAGGAAGAGCCAAGTTTCAGTCTGGCCACTGTGTGTTATACATGAGACAGAACCAAATAGCAGTACAAAGACTTTGAAAAATGAGCTGACATGGGAACCACAGCCCCCAGGGGATACTCAGAACTTGCAGCTTGAACCCAAATGGGCTGACTATCTGATAAAAATATCCACATTCTCCAAAGGACTTAAAGACCCAGAGTCTCATAGTATAATATTAGAAGTGTCCAGGAAACAATTCAGAATTACCAGATGGTCCCTGACTTATGATGGTATGACTTATAATTTTTCAATTTTACGATGACGTGAAGTGATATTTACAATAAATTATATGATATAGTCAAAGTAGTATAAAATAGGTTCTGTGTTAGATGATTTTGCCCAAATTTAGGCTCATGTAAGTGTTCTGAGCACGTTTAAGGTAGTAGGGTAAGCTATGATATTCTGTAGGTTACCGGTAAGTGTATTAAATGCATTTCCAGCTTACAACATTTTAAACTTGTAATGGGTTTATCAGGATGTAACCCTTATAAGTTGAGAAGTATCTGTCCTTGGCAGATAAAGAGCCAGGAAAAGCTCAACTCACATTTAAACAAGATAATCGACAGATGTCAACTCTGAGACAATACAGATGTTGGAATTACCTGACAAAGACTTTAAAGAAGCTAAAATAAAAATGCTCCAAAAAGTAAAGACAAACTATCCTGAAATAAATGAAAAGGTAGAAAGTCTCAGAAAAGAAATAGAAGATATTTAAAAAATGAAAATTTTAGACATGAAAAATACAGTAACAAATAAAAGACCTCACTGAATAGGATCAATAGCAGAATAGAGATGACAGAGGAAACAGCCAGTGAACTTTAAGGCATCAATAGAGATTATCCAAACTGAAGAGCACAGAGAAAGAAAAAAAAACCTGAAAGAAATGAACCAAACTTTAGGGACTCAGAGGACAATAATGAAAGATCTAACATTTATGTCACCAAAGTTCCAGAAGGAAAGAAGAAATTATGGTGCAAAGAATCTGAAGAAATACTGGCTGGAAATGTCCCAAATTTGGTGAAATGTACAAACCTACAGATTCAAGAAGCTCAGGGAACCCCCAAAGAGGGTAAACCTAAAGAAAATCACACCCAGACACATCACAATCAAACTGTGGAAAACTAATGACAAAGAAAAAAATTGAATGCAACCAGAGAAACACTACGCATTACTTGTATGGAAACAATAATTCAAATGATTGTGCATTTCTAATCCGAAATCATGAAAGCCAGAATAAAGTAAAACATTTTTAAAGTGATGGGGAAAAAGTACTGTCAACCCAGAATGCTAAAGCCTGCAAAAAATATATTTCAGGAATAAAGGTGAAATGAAGACATTTTCAGGTAAAAGAAAACTAAGAGAATTAATTGCCAGCGAACTTGCTCTAAAAGGCCTACTAAAAGAATTTCCTCAGGCAGAAGGAAAATGATATCCAAATGAGATGTAGGGGGAATAAACTGTTTTGTGTTTTGTGTACTCACAACTATAAATAAACCTACTTTTCCCCACCCTGTATAGAAGTGAAAAACACCATCAGCAATTGCCATTTATAGAACATCCCACTCAACAACCACAGAATATATATTCTTTTCAACTGCACATGGGATGTTCAGAAAATCAAACCACGGCCTGGCTTGTGTGGCTCAGTGGTTGAGCATCGACCGACTTATGAACCAGGTCATGGTTTGATTCCCAGTCAGGGCACATGCCCGGGGGGCTCGATCCCCAGTAGGGGGCGTGCATCATTGATGTTTCTCTCTCTCCCTCTCCCTTTCTGTCTCTGAAACCAATATTTATTTATTTATTTATTTATTTATTTATTTATTTATTTATTTTTTAAAGATAAAGACAAGATGACGGCCAAGTGCTTACACTGCAGCTGCCATCCTAGGGTCCATGATTCTCTCCTCCAGGCATGCTGTCTGCATCATACCCTTCTACCCACACCCCACATCTAAGTCTCCTGTAGCAGTCTGTAAAGTCATTCCTCTGCCCATTCATTCATCCATTCAATAAACACTTGCTAAACATCTATGAGGCCTATGTCTGGCACAGAGCCCTGTCCTTGCTTTCCTCTGTCCTGCACCAGGCAGTGCTGCTCACAGAGGTGGTGGTCAGTAAACCCTGGGTGCGTGTATGATAACCACAGAAGGCAGGCTTTTAAAATATAGGGTTACTAGTTCCCAGTGAAAGCCACTCTGCCACAGCTCAAATTAGCACAGTGTGGAGTGACGGGAGGCGGTCTGGGCAGTGGATGGCAGACACTCTAAGCTTCTAAGAGTCACCTTGCCCCGAGCCCCCTACCCCTGGCATTACAGCGCTTGGGGAAGGAGGACCGGAGTGTGTGTCAGACTTGATGCGCATTACTCCCCGCCAGCCTCCTGGAGGAAGTGGTGGTGTCTGGGTTTTACCTGATCTGCATCCCTTTCCGGCAGGAGCACATGTCCTTGCGCAGGAAGAGGCTGTTGAGCGTGACGGCCCCGATGAGGAAGAAGAGCTGCTTCACTGCCTGCCTCACGAGCTCGGGGTCCAGGCCGTTCTGGCACATGGTGCTGTAGAAGTAGCTCAGCTGCTGCAGGACGGAGGTCATCGTGTAGGCGTCCGTGTCGTCGATGCTGGACGACCGCTTGCGGAAGCCCGTGGGCTTCAGGCCGGAAATGCCCTGCAGACTCTCGTACTCCAGCATGCCCGGCACTGCAGGGGGACACCCAGAGGACTTTCTCACTGCTCTATGTGCCTGTTTCAGGAGGTGCAACATTTTCTACAAGAGTTAGTAGTGGGTGTAGTTGTGACAAAGCGATAGAATCAAGGCCTGGGGAGCACGGGGCTGCAGGGTGGATGGGACAGACGCTGTTTTCAACAGGGCAGCAGCCCCTGGCTAGGCTTGCAGACCTCTTCTTTCAGAATCGCAGGAAAGGAAGCAGGTTAGCATGGTAGCTCATGGTCTCTGACCATTTAAAGTATTTACATTTCAGAAAACTGAAGGAAGTAGGACTTTAGGATTTCAGAAACACCTGCCTAAGACCCAGGATTAGCCATATAAATAGCTGCAGCTCTTCCACTGTTTTCCCCTCAGGATGAATCGCTTTTACAGGAAAAAACTATGAACCATGTACTTTTATATATGGGATTGCTTCAAGCAAACAAAGAATTAAAAGGTACACATATACACAACTAAGTTTTCTTGGTTTTAGAAATTATATTCTTTATAACCACATATTGTAACCATACACCTGATTTATTTTTTAAGGCCTCAATGTTACTATAAATATTTTTGGTTGTCAATTCTTTTCTTACCTATTATTGGTTGAATGTTATTTTCCATGACGATAATGAACTGATGATATATTCGTATAGCCACATCACTAAGAATCTGTCTGTATTCTGACAGGTCAAAATTGTTCAAGCAGTTCTTGTTCTGATGTGGACTGTTATGCTTCATGAATTCCTGAAAGTAATTATAATATAGACACATAGGAAATGAAAATACTATCTCTATTAATGATGTTATAATCCACTTCTACTATACTCCCACATTTTACAATTTAATGTCTGATTTGTATCAAAAAGGTTCTTGATGTCTGGATTAGCACTTACGTTCTATAATAAACTAAGTGTCACTGTACTGCCTGCTCCTCCTACAAATACGTGCCCCCAGGCCTGTAAGCCACAGTAGAAAACCACTCCCATGGAAGCTCGCAGAAAAAAACTGCAAAGCACCCAAGGATACAAACTGCTATAAGAGGACAGTAGATAAACGAGATTCATGACTTTATAATTGCAGATTATAGACTACTCTGAAATATTATAAAATATGTGCTATGGACTGACTGTTCATGCCTCCCCCTGGTCCCCAATTCATAAGTTGAAGCCCTTACCTCCTATGTGGTTATATTTAGAGATTGGGTCTCTAAGGAAGTAATTAAGGTCAAATGAGGTCATAAGGGTAGGGCCCTCATCTGTTAGGATTAGTGTTATAATAAGAGACACTGAAGAGCTCAATCTCTTTTGCCCCCATGCAGAGAAAAGGCCATGTGAGGACACAGCAAGAAGGCGGCTGTCTGCAAGCCAGAGAGAGAGGTCTCACCAGATACCAGCCCTGCTGGCACCTTGGTCTGGACTTAAGTCTCCTGAACTGCGAGAAAATGACTTTCTTTGTTTAAGTCATCTGGTCTATGGTATTTTGTATATAGCAGCCCAGGCAGATGAATACAATACGTTTAACATGTCCCAAGAGATAAAAGGAAAACATTAAGACAAGAATAGGACACTATGATAAAAAGGCACAGGTGAAAAAGAACCATTAAAATTTTAGAAATAAAAATATAGTAATTGAAAAAATAGAGAGGGGAAAGAACATTGTGTACATGGCTGAAGGGGGCAAAAATAGGACTAAAAAGTAAATGCTGTTGTATAATATAATATCCTCTTCCATTAATGCCTCATAAATGCAAGTTTTTCTTAAATGGACGACCTGTGTCTCCCCTCTCCTTCCCACCTCCCCTCCCCCACACACTTCAGCATTCCTTTTAGTCAGAGCTTGGATCTTCTTTACTTATTTCTCCTTTTGTTCTATAGTTCCAGTAGGAATACTTTTATATTTTGTTTTACTTTCTCTTCATTGGGACAATTGGCTATCCATGTGGAAGAAGATATGAGTTCATGACCTCACAAGTCAATGTAGAATAGCTAATCGCACCAATTTTGGATAGGTAAAAGCATAATTGTAAATTCTAAATTTGAATTCTAAGAGTTTAGAAGAAAGTAAGAGAATATCTTCATGATCTCATGGTAGGGGAGACTTTCTTGAAACATATAACATAAGGATAGATTTAAGTACATAAAAATTCAAAAACTGGGTATGAAAAAGAACTCCATAAATAAAATTAGAAGATACACCACAATCTATCCATAATATATAAGATTTTCTATAAGTAAATAAGAAAAAATCACCCCTAAAAAAATAAAGAATAGATGTAAATAGGTAGTTTAAACGGAAACCCAAATGACCAATAAGCATATGAAATGATGCTTGATCTCACTGGCATCAAGTAATTTCAATTGAAGTCAAGAAAGTATTGTTTTATGCCCATGAGCTTGGTAAATAAGGTCTGTCAATACTAAGTGTTGGTGAAGGTCTGAGACACTGGAAACTTCATACACTACTGAGTGAGACACTTTATAAAATGGTGCAACTATTTTGGAGAGCAGTAAAAACCCTGAAAGCCATTTTGTTATTATTTAACCAATGAAATTCTGCTCTGTGAATACTTGGAGGTGGAAAACTCCTTTATGATGTCAGTCCCTTCAAAATGGCCAAGGATTTACAGACTATGAAGGAACAACCAGAACTTTATAGAGAACAGCTCTGAAGAAACAGGCATGTTGAATTAAAGGCTGTAGTTTAGAGTCATAATACTAAAAACTTCAGAATTTCACAATCAGAAGAAACTTAAAAATCATCTAGTCTACCCCATTGATTTAAAACTCAAGGCCACTGAGGCTCAGTACCGTGCCCAAAGTCTAAGCCTCTTTTTAGAAGTCTTCTGCTTGTCACTTCTGTTACCTGGTGATAGGAGGTTGACCTCTTGGGTGAGGAGGCGGCCAGAAAGCCAGTGAGGGCAGAGGCTGTCCCTGGAGCTGGATGCCCCAATTCCTACCCCCATAGTGAGCCCTGGCTCATGAGGAGGTTATAGACCGGCAGTCGGCACAGAACACAGAGCAGGCAAGCATTCCTACCTCTTCTCCACTGTACTGCTTCAGGCAATTGAGGAAATGACAAGTATTAGAAAGCCAAAAGGACAACATCTCAAAGTCTTCTAAATGCTCCTTAAAAAAACAAACAAACAAACAAAACAAAACAAGAAAAGACAAAGGTGGAGTTGGTGATTACTGGTGCCTCTGAGCAACATCAGACTTACCTTACCTGTTGGTTAGTTAGTGTCTTTGCCCAAAATGGAGTCCTCTTTTAGTCACTAAAGCCTTTATTAAATTTGTGCTATAATGATAGGCCCTTATGTTATTTAGCAGGTTACTTGTTTGAAGCTTAAATGGGGCCCTGCAGGAATACCACAGAAATGTCCATCTCGGGCCTTGCCTTCCAAAGTTCTCACTCCACTGGGAGGACGGACATAACATATGGGACACAGTAATCAGGTGGCCGATTGCCCATGTGGTGGATGTAGACTGTGCTCAGAGGATGGAGGGACCATGGGAAACCAGGGCAGCTGAGGAAACCTGAGAGAAGCGAGGGGATGGTATGGTCCTCCTTGAAAGCGGGGGACAGACAAAAGCTCAGGATCCAGGACTGTTGGGATGATGCTACTGCTTCTTTACATTTAAGGGGAATAGGAATTACAGCAATACCACTGGATTCAGCAAGAGGAATCACCGGTGGTCTTTTTGTGGAGTGACGGAGTAGAAGCCAGATGACAAGGGATGAAAAAGAGAATTGGTGAAGAGCACTAGTTTAAACACTTTTGGCAGTCGGGGGGACAAGGGGGTGGAGGCAAAGGCACCATGGCTAAGGGTGTGGGGCCAAGTGAGGGTTGCTTCAATGTGCTGTGCACCAGAGTGGAAGGGGCAGATACTGGCACCAGCAAAGGCATAGGACAGGGAGCTGCTAGGGAAGCTGAGACAGAAGATGCTGGTGGGAAAGTATTTATACTCCTCGTGTCAGGCATCTTTCACTTTCTAAATATTTAAACATTCCAGAGCAGCAAGACGGGGCAAATACTGTGTGTCTGCATCCTGGGATACAATGCAAGTGTGTCCTAAGAAAACATGATATATGAAAATATGGACAGGGGAAATATCCACATATGGGAGGCCCTTCTAGGACACTCTGGTGGCTACTGTGAAGACAAAGACAATAAAGGACCCAGGACCAAACAAATGCTAATTTTCTCCTCTTAACTCGAGATTAATTCTTGGTACAAAATTTTTGGGAGGGGAGGGAAGAATTACTCTAACCTCTCATGCATCCACTGCTTTTATTCTTCTCTTTCCCTAGGATATTTAAAATAGGATTTAATTACTCATGATTCTACTAGAACATATATTTTACTAAAAGTGAGACAGGACCTTTTGCAACTAAAAATTCAAATATATCCCAACATCAAAGATTGCTCCCCACGTGGAAGGGGAATGAAAATATTGGATCTGTGTTTTACTGCTTTCTATTAACATGCAGCTCTTCTTTGTTTCTGAGTTGGGACTAAGGGTGCACAATGTAGTTTTAGAAGGGACAGTTATAGACGAGTAATTTTTCAGGCCTTCCCATTCCTCACCTTTCCTACATTACACACTTCCTACATTATAGCCGGGACTCTGACACCCTGAGGGGATAGAAATAGCGGGTGGTGGCTACGAGGCTGTAATCTCACAGGTAAGCCTTCAAGGTCAATTAGCAGATTCCTACCCTTGGGGATCCCTGACCTAACTTGTCTTTTCCTAACAACTTGGCATCTTTCACCGATTGGGCCTCAGACTGGTTCGAGGAATCATGTGGTTCACCAAAGCCAGGAGTGAAGGATGGGCATCTGGTCATCCCCACAGATGTTGCTAAAGGACCTATCATTCCAAGGGCCAATGTCAAAGGTAGTTCTTACCTTAACCACTTGCTTGATGCCATTAATGATACTGTTCATGAGGGACTTGAGCATGCTGGCGTCATTGAGAGAGTCTGCGTAGCGTACGCACATGAACAGGATGTGAGCCGGCAGCCCGGGGATCATGTTCACCACCACGCCGCGGGGCTTCAGGTCTGGAGCGGAAAGAGTCAGTGAGGATGACCGCTGTGGTCAGCTCTCCCCCGAAGGAACCTCTGACTACGGGGCGGGGTTATTTGCTTTTCTGTGCCCGATGCACTCGATGCAATGCCTGAATGCACAGGCATGTCTTTTCTGTTTGGGGAATTTAGTTTGGCTCTTCTTTTGGCAAAAATGTTCAGATGCTACCTGCTCCTCTTACTTCTCATTTGCAAAGTGCCTTCTCCCTGATGTGGAGACCCTGGATTTCAGATCTCTAGCGTAAGAGAGGAACCGCAGTTCCAAGCACCCCACCCTCGCCTCTATGACGAAGATGCAATAGGATCTCAGCGCTCACATGCACCTGCCTTGAATCTGGAAAACAGGAGCACAACAGTCCCGCAGAGGAGGCCTTGCCGGCTTGGCGAGGAGAGAGTGGTGGGGAGACAGGTGGGATGAAGGGGAGAGAGAAGCTTTATAGAACAAATTAAGATAAGGAACAAAGACCTCCCGGTGGCTGCATAAAAACGGGGGGGACAAAGAGGAGGCTCCAAAGCTGTGCCCCAGCGAGGGTGGAAAGGAAGGGTAGGGGTGCTCCTTCCTCCCTTAGATGAGGAGGTAGTAAGGCTGCACAGCGGCTTTCCGCTCTGAGATCCTGGGACCAGTTGATAAAGAGGCATGTGGTTGTCATGGTGAAGACAGTCTCGTCCCATTAGTTCTCAGACCACCAACCCTTGAGCATGATGCACATGGACATTCCTGCAACCAGGGTGTTGCTGGGAAGCCCCAGTCACATTGCCTGCAAATACACTTCTCAGCAGAAGTCAAATAGGGCACAGCAGCCACGCTCACTCCCACCAAGGACCCTGTTCTGAGACCCGAAGCTGCGGAAGCGAGTCTTCTATCCGGGCCCTGTGATTAGGGCTGGGAGGAGGTTAGGGCAGTGCTTCTCAGCTGAGGACAATGCATCCCCACCGGGTATTGGCAATGTCTGGAGATACCTTTTATTGTCATGGCTAGAAGTTGCTACTGGCTTCTACAGGTGGAAGCCAAGGATGGCTCTCAATATCCTACAATGCACAGCACCGCTAACAAAGAATTACTAGTATCTGCTCAACATGGCTGAGGCTGAGAAACTCCAGGCTAGAGCAAGAAGCAGTGAAAGAAGAGAAGGGACTGCCAGCACTCAGGACTGTGGCAATGGCTGATGTTCAAGTTTGCAAAATAAAGCCAAAATTCAGAGTTCCAGGTTTCACTACCAAGAATGAGGTTTTGAATGAGCTTGGCCTCGTCTTCCCTCTTGTACTCCAGCATTCCCAGGTACTCCTTGGGTCCCGAGGACAAGTGCACATCATTGGCTGTAGACAGAGGTAAACAATTAGTTAAACACTCAAAAACAACGCCCACAGGCTTTATAATAGGACTCTTCATCTCCTTCTACCCTACTCTGACTGGTTGGCACCGGAACTTCTGGGGATTTCAGATCAATGAAAACTTTCTTGAGTGCTGAAGAATTTCTTCTGATAGTGATTCTTATCTGTGAGTATATCAGTGAGTATAGCTTCTGCTGAAAAGGTTGAGTTATCCTTGAAGAAATCCTTATGAGTGCCTGGCACACATCCAGCACACTGGGATACAAAAGCAATCCAAGAGGTGGCCCCTGTCTTTAAGATCTGATGCTACAGTTAAGGAAGCAAGATTCATGAAACAGTTGGTTTGGAAAGTACCAAAGTGCATGACCCTGAGGGGACTGTATTAGGATCCCATGTGCTGTAAGAAATTAACATGCAGTGATTTAAAACAACACAAAATTTTAATCTTATAGTTCTGGAGATCAGAAGATTAAAATGGATCTCATAGGGATAAATCAATCAATCAGCAGAGCTGTGCTCCTTCTAGAAGCTGTAGGGGGAGAATCCATTACTTGCCTTTTCTTGCTTCCAGAGGCTATCTGAATTCCTTGGCTTGTGGCCACATCACTCTGATCTCTGCTTCCACATCATATCTCCTCTCCATCTACTTCTGTTTTCATATCACCTTCTCTCACTCTGACATTCCTGCCTTTCTTATGGTATTGGGTCCATGTGGATAATCCAGGATAACCTTCCCATCTCAAGGCCCTTAACTTAATCCACCTGCAGATCTCTTCTGCCCTGTAAGGTGACATATTCACAGGCTCCCAGGATTGGGAAAGGGACATTTTGGGTGGGCCACAGTCTACCTTCTGGTCCCCAAAGATTCATGTACATTCTGAGAGAATGAGGTCTGATGACAGAAGCAGAGGTTAGAGAGTCAGAAAGATTGCAAAAATGCCATGCTTCTGAATTTTAAGATGGGGGAGGGGCACACAAGCCAAGGTATGCGGTGGCCTCTAAAAGCTGGCAAAGGCCAGGGAATGGACTCTCCCTTGAAGACTCCAGAAGAAATGCTGCCTGGCTGATTTTAGCACAGTGAGCACCATTCTGGACTTCGGACCTCCAGGTCTCTAAGAGGATAAATCTGCACTCTCTCAAGTCACTAATTTTGTGGTGATGTTATAGCAGCCACAGGAAATTAACACAAGGGCCATAAGGATTCACACAGAGATGAACTGAAGCTGTTGAAAATGCTACTTGAAGGAGGTAGCACTCCAGTTGGGCCAAGAGAAGTAAGTAGCCTTTGGTGGATGAAAAAGAAGGTGGTATAGATAAAGAGTTACAGAACTCTCTTCCTACTGCGTGAGAATTTCTCTTTTAACTTACTAGCTCTGTTCCCTTGGAGACTGATAAAGGTAGAGTGTCAACTGCTTTACTAAGCAACACTGTTTATGGTAAGCATGACCTCTGGCCCTGGCTGGGTGGCCCATCCTGTTTCTCTCTCATATTAATGTCTCTCTCTCTCCCTCACTCCCTCCTTTCCTCCTTCTCTCTCTAAAATCAATAAAAACATATCCTTGGATAAGAATTTTAAAAAAGGATTCAATAAGAATAAAAAAAGAATGACCTCTGATTGGTAAATTGCATCTGGACCAGGAAGAACAATAAATGAAGCAGATATATCTGATAAGGATACTTTGGGTATTCTTTTTTTTTTTAAATCTTTATTGTTGAAAGTATTACAAAAGTCCTCCTTTCCCCCCTTAACTTTGGGTATTCTTGAGTGTGAAGACTTATATGTGGGCATGTTCCTTGCAGGAACCCTGAAAGCTAATGCCACCTATGCAGTGTTTAGGAGATATTGGCTTCCCACCAACAGTCATGTGAATGAATTTGAAGCAGATCCTTTAGCCCCGTTTAGCCTTCAGATGACTGTGTCCCTGTTGTCGACTTGACTGCAACTCAGAGCCAGAAGCACTGAGCTAAGCTGCTTCTAGATTCTTGACCCTCAGAAACTGTGTGAAGCAACACACAGTGTTTGTTGTTTTAAGTTGCTAAGTTTGGGGTAATTTGCTATGACAATAGAAAACTAATACAGGAAGGGAAGCTGATGCATTTCTGCTTTAGACACGTTGAGTTGGAGGTGATAAGAGAAAGGCAAAGGAGGTAATCTTAGAGGCAAAAGGACTGAGACTTTGGCAAAGAGGTGAGGAGTGGGAGGTAGGCTGTGGAAGTCCTTATGCAGAGATGGAAGTTCATTCGTCCATTCCAACAATGAGGACACAACGAGGGTTGGGAAGGACAGACGTGGTATTATCTGAGGGGTGGTGAGTGATCTGCCTGCCTCAAAGGATCTTTCTTTCCATTCCCCTTCACTGAGCCCCAAACCCTGCCAGTTGAGAATCATTCCTTTGGGTTTCAAAGACTTTGGGCCACATCAAAAACTAAACATTTCATCAACACATGTTGACCTTAGCTGAAAGTTCAAGAAATAAGAAAATGTTATTTCTCCCACCTTTTCCAATTGTCTTAGTTAGACTCTTGACTTGGTCTTGTAGCTTTTTAATCACTCTGTCCTTCATGTCTAACTCTTCTTCAAGATCCTGCAGAGATCAAAAGAAACAAGATCATTAGCTTAGAAGCATCTAAATTGATTTTTTGGTAATAGCTTTATTGAGCTATAATTTGCACCCAATTCACATATAGGTTATAGATTACTATACTACACAATGGTTTGTATATAGTCTGTGTGTAATCATCACCATCATCTAATTCCAGAACATTTCATCATACCAAAAAGAGCCTGTGACTTTTAGCCGTCACCCCCTGGTCTCCCATTCCTTCCCAGCTCCTGGCTACCATTAACCTACTTTTGTCTCTATCTACCCTTGTGCCTGGCTTCTCTCATTAATGTTTTTAAGGTTTCTTCATGTCGTAGCCTGTATCAGTACCTCATTCCTTTTTGTGTCTGAATAATATCCTATTGTGTGCATACACCACACTTATCTTGATCTGTTAATAATAAAATAATGTCCATTGTAGAGAATTAAAAAACATGAATGTGGGAAAGTAAGCTCCCTGAATGTCAGAAGCTGGAGGCAGAGAAACTCTTCAGAGGTTGGAGTCCTGGCTTTGACCTTCCTTCCTGAAAAGGGTTGGCCTTGCCCAGGCTGATTTTGGCTCAAGAACAGGGAGAGTCTGGGATTCCTATAAATATTTCCTCTAAAGGGCACAGGGTCTTCAGGTTCTTCCTGAATCCCAGGGGCTTTGGCACAGGAAGGAAGTGGGCCCCTCCAGCTCAGCAATGCCCACCACGCAGTCACTGCGGCCCTGCGCCCCCTCGGGGACTCCTGGGCAGAGGGAAATCGTGCTGTTTCTTCCTGTGGCCACCTCTCTCCCTGCTACCACCTTTGGAACTTTATCTGGCCTTTGAAGTGGGGGTGTGGGTATACTGTCTTCTAACTTGAGCCCATCCTATTATATGTCTAAAAACCAAAAAAGGCACCCATCAATCCATAATCTGGAAGAAACCACTGCTCACATTTTATTTCACTCCTTTCTTTTTTCTAATATGGCACATATATGTTTTATAAAATTGGGATCATATTGTATGTGAAGTTTTATACCCTATTTTTTTCTCGAATTATATTGCAGATACTTTCCCATGCCTGATAACATACCCAAACCGTCATTTTAATGGATACAGTAATATACAGTAATTAACCTACCCACTTTTATTGGACATCCACTTTATTCCCCTCTTTTTTTTGGTTATGATTATTAACACTATTATTTGTCCAGATATCTGATTACTTACTAGGAATAGAATCTTAGTGGTTCATCACTGAGTCAAAGGGAATGCACCTCCCTAGAGAGCTTATACCAGTTTATGCCGGGAGTCTTATCTAGCTTCTAGAAGGGTTCAGGAATCTGGAGAAGGGGCTGCGGTAAATTATTAAAGAGTCTAGAGACGAAACATAATTCTGAAAGACATTTTGGGGAACCAGAGGAGACTCAGCTAAAGAAACCAAGTCCTTCTGTCTCTCTGGACCCCTTGCTTTTTATTAACACAAATTGTCCTAAAGAAAGGTAGATATACATATCAAAGGCAAGGTTTAGCATACAGAATCCATTGTCAGATTGGGGGAACTGCCTATGGCTGTTCAGGTGTTTGGCCAGCAGGAGGCAATAACATGTAGATTGAAATGCCCTCAGCTGTCTGGCAGCAAGAAATCATTTATGCATCCTTTTCAGGTTTGGGGAAATGCCTTTGGCCATTCCAATAGGTAATAACATGATTTTCCAGCCCTTGCTGAAGGCTCAAGGTCCACCAGCCTTTTGATGAACTTCTTGCATTTATGACCTGCTGGAATTAGCTTCCGGCAAGTTTATGTTCCCAGAAACCATATATGATGACAGTCTCACCAGCACCATAAGATCTCTATTATTTCAGGGGCAAACATATTATCTAGTTTTAATTTAGAATTTCTTTGATAAACAGTGAGATGATCACTAAACGTTTTTATTATTTCTTTTTTAATAAGGATTTTCTTTGACTTAAAGGATCAGATATGGGATTAAATAGTGTACCCTCAAAATTCATGTCCACTGAGAACCCCTGAGTGTGACCTCATTTGGAAATAGGGTCTTTGCTGTTGTAATTAAACCACAGATCAATATGATAACTCGCTGGATTGGGGTGGGTTCTGAATCCAATGAGACTGTCCTTATAACAGAGATAAAGGGCACACAGAGATACAGAGGGGGGGGCATGTGAAGGGACAGCAGAGATTGGGGGTGCGCTGTCACAAACCAAGAATGTCAGGCGATGCCAGGAGCTGGGAGAGGCAAGGAAATCCTCTCCCCTGGAGACTCTGGAGGAGTGTGGCTGGGCCAACACCTTGAACTTGGACTTCTGGCCTTTACAAGTATGAGAGGACATGTTTCTATTGTTCTAAGCCACTCAGTTTGTTGTACTTTGTTATGGGAGCTCTAGGAAACTAATACAGTTAAGCCTCACTTGTGGGTAAAATCAGCACCTAATTTATAGGAATTATATTCCTTTGTGGCATATTCATTGGCTCATTGATAGCACCGAGGCTCCTCATTGGTTTAGGGGGAGTTTGTTGGAAGGACCATGTAGATATAAAACAGGAGCTATGACTGTTCCCCAGCTCAGGGTGGAGGCAGCAGGCTGGCCTGTCCCCACCTGGGAACAGAGCCACACACCCGGGGCTCCTGAGAGGGCACTGTGTGGGACCTCACTGGTCCAGGAGCATCAGGAACAAACACACACAAATCCCACACAATTAGGGCCTAATACATACCCAGAGGCACACACTCACAGCTAAGGAATGACAGTTCACACGGGACAAGACGTGCAACATACACATGGCCCACCCCCATTACCACTGGCCCCAACTGAGACCCAGGGACACGCCGGCAGGCAGGACATCCTCACACAGGCTCAATGGACAGCTGTTTGTCTGGTGTGAGTTGATGAGTCTATTCTCTGAGGAAGTTGTGTCCCCTGAGAAAAGATGGCCATCATCTGGGCGCCCCTGACTGGAATGTGTTATTTCCTGTTAGATATCAAACTCCCTGGATTCCTCTTTTTAGATATAATCATTCTTCAAAGTCAAATCCTGACAATGTAAAATATAATTTCACCCTATCATGGTTTTCCTGTGAGATAGAAAATGGGGGGGCCCTGACCACGGGGAGCAGGGCCTGTGGGCATGTCCAGGTGCCCACTGCCCTGGTGAGCCCTCCCCTGAGCACGTTGTAGAGGCTGCCCGGCCTGGAAGGGCCTCAGTTTCCAGCCCCCAGGAAAGCACCCCAGCTGCTACTTTAGTGTGTCTCAGTCTTGTAGGCTTCACACACCAATTAATATCAAAAGAATTGCTGGGGACCGACATAGAGTTGCCAAATTTCATTTTGACAAGGGCCTCTTCAATTTGATGAAGACTTTCTTTTTTTTTTTTTTTTATTTTTTTTTTATTTTTCGCTTAAAGTATTACAAAGGGTATTACATAAGTGTCCTTTTTTTTCCCCCCCGCCCTTGACACACCCCTACCCTCCCTTACCCCCCAGTGTCTTATGTCCATTAGTTATGCTTATATGCATGCATACAAGTCCTTCGGTTGATCTCTTACTCCCCTCCCTCCTGCCCCCCAACTCTCTCTGGCCTGATGAAGACTTTCATGATTTAAAGTCTGTTGCCTACTACCATGGTCATTTCATGGAAGAACATGTTGTCTATGAAATTTGTAGGAAGGACATACCCCCAGGAGAACACATGGACATCGTCTTCCCAGGTGGGTGCCGCCACGGGACAGTGTGCAGGACCCCTGCACCCCACCTCCCTTTGCTTTATCAGGCACGTCCCTGTGAGCCCTGAGCCTCCCCTGAGTGGGCTCAACCTCAGAGACCACCTGTCTTTTGCAAAAGGAAACAGAGTGCTCTGACTGTGGCTTTGGTCCACAGCTGCTCAGCGTGTGCTCCAGGTGGCCTGTCCCCGCCCCCCTTCTGTGACATCTGCACACAGGCAGGCAGTCACTTATCAACTTAGTCCAGTCCTCACCCTGTTCTCCATAGTGAGACGAGACGCTTCCTGCCGGAGGCTACTCTCCACTTTGGGTTCAGTTTCAACCTGTTTCTTCAAGCCCTCGCTGACCTCTGGCATTGCATGAATGTCATCCATCAGCTTCTCCTTCTCTTGGGGGTGTATTCCCTCTTCTTCTCGAGTGTGATTCAACTCATTAGAAAATTCTTCTAATTTTCCTACAGTGAGAAGAACGGTCAGTACTTGGGGCCATATCACTGGATTCCGATTTGGGCTTGGTCCTATGTATAGTCGTCAGGGGTCCTAAGCTGCATCCAGCTAGAGATTAGGTTTTGTTTGGCATAAACAATGTTTAAAATATTTCTAAGTCATTGTTTAAAACTTGATATTTCATATAAAATTTTTACTTCACATAAAAATGGCTTCTCTTAAAAAACAAAAACCAAAAAACCAGGACTATCAAGCAACACTGGGCCTGCATGCCTATGTGGCAACAATCCCCAGAGCTTGAGGCAGCTTCCCCCTTTTGATGCCCATGCACCTTATTGCACCCTCCACCCAGCCCACTCCTCACATTCACGCCACTGCCTGGCCCACGGGAGGTCAGAGTGTGAAGACTCCGAGTACAGTGACTTCTGTCATGTCCTGGGTGGAGAAAACCTTTTTCTAAAAGCAGGTCCCTGAGGGGTCCAGTTACCTCTCATGTTTTCAGTCTGTTCATTCAGACGGGTTTCAAGGTCTTGCTTCTGTTTCTCCAGTTCTGAGATTTGCTGTTTAAAGTCTGGGATCATCTTTAGAGAAAAATTAGAAATATTAGACTATGAAATACTTTCATCTATGAACTTTTAAATCTCAGAGCTCGTCAGAAGCAAACCCAATTGCTGAGGCGTTTAACCCCATGGAAGATACATCTTATCTATAATAATAAAAGTGTAATATGCGAATTTGATTGGACGTCCTTCCTGGACATCCTTCAGGACAACCTTTGGGACGAAGCTTGGGCTGTGAGGGAAGCCCGGGTCCCGGGTGCCAGAGAGAAGCTGGTGCTGGCAGCCGGGGGAAGGAAGGCCTACTCTTGCACGAATTTCGTGCATTGGGCCTCTAGTGAATTGTATAAGAAGGCCAGCTAAGACATTATACTCCATTGGTATCATGATTTTTTACCTCGAGACCTATATCATCACAAGAAATACCAGCACGCTCAGAGAAAGCGGTTCCACACAGCCACGGTCCCCATCTGGATGTCTCCTGGAGAGAAGGGTGTGTAGTGGTGGGGCAGGGGCGGATGGGAGTTCTCTGCTGAGCTGAGGGAGGGTGATGTGAGGGGGGTGGCAGCCAGCCTCTCTGGTCCAGACCCAGAGACCTCACTTCCTCATCTAGGGACGGACCACCTCAAGGGGGTCGCACTGCGCCCTCTGCATTCCAGGTGTGGCTCAATCCTTTGTCCTTGTCCGCCTGTATAGTTTTTTAAATGTCACCTCTACCCTCAGGCAGGTAGAAACAGTTTTTCTGTTGCCCAAGTTTATAAAAACACCCACACCGCTAACGCTCAAATGAAGAATACTTGTTTGTGCAATTGGATTTCACCTAGGATTCCTCATGAAAGTTTCACCCAAGGACCAAACAAAGATGTGAAGGTCCTTACTCCTGCTCCACGTGTTGGCTATGCCGGGGCCACAGCTCCTCACCTGCTGGCACAGACCCGAGAGGTCCTAGTAGTTCGAGGTTAGGCAGAGGAGCAGGAGACAGCAAAGAAGCTGAGAAGGGGCAGCCTGTGAACGGCGAAGAGGATAAGAAACCTAGGAGAGGGTGGTGGCCTGAGAGACAACGAGGAGGATGGAAATGAACCCTTTGTGCTCAGCTGGATGCAGACCAGTTAGTGGTAGGAGCTCATGGCAAAATGGGGTGGCCACAGAGCAAATGGGAGGTGAATGGAGAGATGGCAGTTGGATGGCTGCTGAGGAGTCTGACAACTCCCCAAAGAAATGGGGTGGTCCCCTGGCCGGCACAGCCCAGTGGTTAGAGTGTTGGCCTGAGCACTGACAGGTCATAGGTTCTAC
The DNA here is from genome assembly GCF_000147115.1 of Myotis lucifugus. NCBI lineage: Eukaryota > Metazoa > Chordata > Mammalia > Chiroptera > Vespertilionidae > Myotis > Myotis lucifugus. The sequence goes on along the minus strand of NW_005871071.1, from coordinate 5,486,012 downwards.
CGGTCCAGGGCACGCACCTGGGTTGCAGGTTGATTCCCTGGCCCTGGTTGGAGAGCGTGCGGGAAGCAATCGATGTGTCTCTCAAATCGATGTATCTCTCTCTCTCTCTCTCTCTCTCTCTCTCTCTCTCTCTCTCTCTCTCTCTTTTCCCTTCCACCCTCCCTTCCATTTTCTCTTAAAAAATAAGTGGAAAAAATATCCTTGGGTGAGGATTACCAAAAAAGAAAAAGGAAAGAAGAAAGAAATGGAGTGGTAGCTACCGGGGATGTAGGGCCAAGAAAGGGATATTTTTGAGTGAGGAGATTTCTGAAGCCTTTCTCCATGCCAGTAGGCGTGAGGTAGAAGAAAGGATGAGACATGTGTAGGAGGAAAGAATGGGCATCACAAGAGGGAAGGCCTCTGAAAAGGTGAGATGAGAAGCAGGAGTAGAGGCTGACATGAATGCATGTCCCTCTTGAATTATCCTTTTACCTTAATGTTGCTTTTGTCAATTTCCAAGGGGTATTGGCTAGATTTAGAACACACACACACACACACACACACACAGAATGTGGACCCATCCTATGGAAAAGACACATACTCTCAAATCAGAGTGCTCTCCAGCCTGGGGTAATATAAGTTTCTCTTCTGACCCAAGTATTTCTCTCCTAGAAAACGTAAGTCTGATCCATGTTTTATTGCCAAGAAACTGCATATGACTTGGCTAATGAATAACATCTCTAGAATAGTGCCCACAACCGGGGCCCATGGCTGAGACCATACCATGTTTTCTGACGTCAGCCTGGTAACTTCATGACGAATACTTTCATTGATGTCATTCTCTTCTCTAAATAATTTCTGCAGGTGGTTTATTTCTTGACTTAGATGCACCACTTTGAAGTTCAAAGCTTCTATCTCCTTTTCATAGCAATCCTTCTGGGACTGGAAGTGGCTCTCCAAGACGCTGTTGGAAGAGGGGCCGAGAAATTAGCCACTTGGTCTTCACTCTGAGTGTGTGCACCTGCAGCAGTTATGAAAACCCACCACTAGAGCCAAGCGCTAAGTACAGAGAGCGTACTTATGTGCACATCGTTACAGGCTATGGAACTAGGAACACAGAATTATAAAATTTAGAAAGCATATGTGGCATTAACATGCAGTTAATAACAAATATTACTTTAGACATTATTAAAGTTACATTTTTACTCTAATAGTTTAAAAAATGTCTGTATGATGCAATAATGGTAAAGATACATTTCATTATACATTTGTCAAAACCAATAGGATATATAACATCAAGAGTGAACCTTAATGTAAACTAATGACTCTGGGTGTCAAAGTAGGTTCATCAGTTTTAACAAATGTAACCTTGCCCTGGCCAGTTGGTTGGGCATCATTCCGTGCACTGAAAGGCTGCCAGTTTGATTCGTGGTCAGGGCCCATGCCCGGGTTGCAGGCTTGATTCCTGGTGGGGGGCATGCAGGAGGCAGCCGATTAATGTTTCCCTCTCACATAGAGGTTTCTCTCTCTTTCTCCTTCTCCCTCCCTCCCTCTCTCTTTAAAAATCAATTTTAAAAATCTTTAAAACAACAAATGTAACCTCTGCTGGGAGATATTGATAATGGCTGTGTACGTCTGGGGGTCGGAAGTATATGAGAAATCTCTGAACTTTTGCTCAATTTTACTGTAAGCCTAGCACTACTCTAAAAATACAGTTTATTAATGTAAAAAATGCATCAAACTTTAAATTTAAACACACCTATTTGTCTATAGCAACACTAGCTACCTTAGCTATAATAATAAAAGTGTAATATACTAATTAGACTGGACGTCCTTCCAGACGACCTTCTAGATGAAGCCGGGGCTGCGAGGGAAGCCCGGGTCCCGGGTGCCAGAGGGAAGCCAGTGCCAGCAGCCAGGGGAAGGAAATCCTACTCTTGCATGAATTTCATGCATCGGGCCTTTAGTCTTATATAATAAAAGGGTAATATGCAAATTGACCCTAACAGCAGAACAACCCAGAACGACCAGTTGCTATGACACGCACAGCTCAATGCAGGAGCTGCCCCCCGGAGCTCAATGCAGGAGCTGCCCCCCGGTGGTCAATGCGTCCCACAGTGGGAGTTTCACTCAGCCACAGACTGGGCTGACGGCTGCAAGCGCAGTGGCAGTGGTGGGAGCCTCTCCTGCCTCCTTGGCAGTGCTAAGGATGTCCGAGGGGGCCTAAGCCACAGTCAGACATCCCACGAGGGCTCCTGGGCTGCCAGAGGGATGTCTGACTGCCAGCTTAGGCCTGATCCCCCGGGGAGCAGGCCTAAGTTGGCAGGTGGACATCCCCCGAGGGGTCCCAGACTGCCAGAGAATACAGGTTGGACTCCCCTCACCTCCCCCAAGTGCACAAATTTTCATGTACCAGGCTTCTAGTTTGATATAATCAGTTTTACTGTATAGGTTATGCGTTTTATCACTCAGCATTTTATCTCATAAAGAGTGTTCTTTGTTACCAATTACTCAAAGAAATATTTCCAGTGATTATTAGATCATTCTACTGTAAGAAATTATTTTATGTATCAAATCTATGTAAGATAAACTTTTCACTTTCCAATAGTCTTATTATCTCTGGGGGAAAAAGAAACCTTGGGGGAATTCCTTACCGGGTTGCTTTTTTTAGTCCTTCATAAGCAAACCAAAGTTCTCCATCCTCATTTAAATGTTCCAAATCTTCCACAGACAGCCTGGAAAATAAGGAGGGTAAGAAAGTCTATCATCTCTCTCATGTGTTACACGTTTCTAAATGTTTGATAATGCAAAAATGATTACCTGCTTCTCACGTCTGCAATGTCATAGCTTTCGAGAAGTTGCTTGGTGATCTCCGACATCTTTTCTGAGAGGAAAAGGCAGAGCTGGTATAAATTACATTCTTGCCTGATTTCTCCCATTCCCTTTCTAGGGCCCAGTTACCTTCACAGAGTCTCCAGCTAACCATCCCATCAGCCAAGAAACTGACCAGCTATTTAACCCACCAGCTATCCAACCAACCAACCAACTAGCTACGGAGCCAACCAGCTAGTCAGCTTGCCATATATCCAACCAACCAGCTAACCAACCAGCCTCATGCCAGTCAAAGGAGCATTTCCTCACCAGTGACACTTATGATACATTCAGTCTGCACCCATGGGCTTGGTGCCTCGTAGTTTTGTTACCTCTCATTTCCCGCTTTTGCGACTGCACATGTTTTTCCACGTCTATCTTCTGTGTCTGAAGTAGCTCTATCTCCTTTTCAAACTCAGAGATTGTCTGAATCACAGCAATGACCAGGTGAAGAAAAAAGAGCTATTGTAATTTTTATCAAACAGAGGGAACACTCTTATAGCACCGTCTACTCATGCAGGGTGTCCTCACTGCTGCTTCTTGGCTAAACTCTTGTTAAACCATCCCTGCCCATACATACAGCGTGGCCTTGATACATGTTTAACTACCCCCAAATACTGTTAATTATTTCCAGATCTACTTGGTTGTATCAACAGAATTGGTTTCCCTACTTAAAGGGAAACGATAACTAATTACTACAAGCTTTGGTGGGGTGGGGAGGAAGGAGAGCCCAGAGAAGGAAATTCAAAGGGGCTGATTATCTTTCGCCGTAGGATGGAATCTTGGATGTGGGCAAGCCCGCCACGTTTGGAAGTGTGGGTTTGGGCTCCAGCTGGGTTAAGGAGTGGCGCAGCAGCAGAGCCAGGCGCACCCAGGATTTGGGGGGTGGCCATGGGGTGTGCCGGGGTCCCCTGAGGGGCAGCCCTGGTTTGGGGGGGGGCTGTATTCTGCCTCTTTCACCTATCGACTCAGCTTGAGTAAGGATGTCAGGGTTGTGCTTGCAGCTATGGGAGCTATGCAGAGGTGACTAAGCCCATGCTGACATTTCTCAGTGAGTGTAAGTGTTTAAGGCCTACATACAACTCCTGTTTCTACAGGGCATGGGAAAGGAGATCAAAGTGACATTTGCTGGTCATTTTACATACACAACCTCTTCCTTAAAACAGGCCCAGAGGGTGACTAGGGTGACCTTTTACAGGTTAGAAAATTGAAGCTGCATAGAGTAAACGGCCTGTTCAGGATCACACGGCAAGTTGATGGGCTGCCAGGACTGTCCAATCTGAAAGCCCCGCTCTCTGTAACGGTTCAGTCGTGGTTACCAGTTGTGAGTGTATTTATACAGATGGATTATGACACAGATAACTTGATGATGATACATTCACTTTCTTTGCAAATGAGACTAATCGCCACACTGGAGAGTCTGGACCACAGTTTTAGTTACCAAAGAGGAAGTGACAAATATCGGTGCCTCACTCCAAGTATAGCCATACCATTCCCCAAGATGCAGACAGTGGCCAGACGGCCTGACTTCCAGAGGGACAGCAGTCTCATGTGACTGCTGAGAGTGAGGCAGTCACAGGGCTGGGTGGTCCCACCCCCCACTTTCAGCATCAGGGGCCCAAGGCCCAGAGAATACAGTCAGCTCCACTGTGGAGTTCACAGGCAATGCCAGGGTGATTCTTAGCGCTCTTCTGAACCATGCAGGGCTCTTCCATGACAATCAGATAATATTCGCAAAATCTTCACAAACATTCTACTCACATGTGTTTCACATATTCAGTAGAAGCTTAAAAACTTTCCCACCTTGCAGAGAAATGTTTTGCATTTAACAACACAGGGACATTCTGGTGGGGAAGGAATTCCAGTTAAGCCTGACTCTCCAAGCTTGCATCATTGCTTTTGTGAGAGTTTCTGGTAGCAGTTTAAAATGTAAGATTCTGACAGTACGGCAATGTAATTTTAATACAGGCATTTATAGGTATACTGAGGCCTGGTGCACAAATTCCCAGTTGAGGGGACAATTTGCATATTAGCCTTTTATTATATAGGACAACACCATGATGGATTGTGTAAGAGCTTATGTCCATTTGTAATTTAATTTGGACGTATTCTCTAGGTCAACATATTTGAGTAACTTTATGTAAATGTAATTTAAAAAAGAGAGCTGACCTTTAAAATAGGAAAAGCCATTATTGCTAAATCAAAGGTGGCTGGGGGTTTATACTGGGAGGAACTGAAGCAATCAGGGTCCTTTCACTTCTGGCTTCACACATGCATTTGCATTTAGTTGTCTGATCCTGTGGGAAAGTGAAGCTGCTCCCCCTTCACCACCCCTGCCACACATACACCCCGCCCACCCCCACACACACCCCACCCTCCCCCTCACCCCCCACATACACCCTGTGCAGTGACCTGACTCAGAGAGAGCTGGGGAAGTGGAAGCCTCTACCTTGGCCTGCTGGCTCAGCCGGGCCACCTCCCCCTGCAGGCCTCTCGAGGTGGCCTGTTCCTCCTCCAGCTGGCGCTGCAGTTGCATTTTCTCATCCTTGAGAGCTTTGATTTCTTCTTTCAAAGAGCACATCTGCTTCTCATAGTCCTGTGTTTTCAGTTCAAAACTTTTTTCCAGAAGTCTAGGCAGCAAAAGGAAAAATAATTCAGAATTTTCTCTAAAGTCTTTACCCTGAGTTAGAGCGATACATCATTTTGAAAATAAGAGGAGACTCCAGAAAGGAGACAAGTTAATTAGGATCTATTGTGACAGTTCCCATAATAATGGCCTTATTTTTAGCTGACGGAAAGGAAGCTTCTTACACTTTCTGATCTGAGAAGTGTGGCTCTAACACGGTCCCACACAGAGGAAACACAGCACAGGAGGTTGAACTTAAAGTCTCAGTGGTGGTTGGGGCACTGTATTCCCAAAGCCATCCCAGTTCCATGTGGCCCCCCATGGAGGGGCCACTTCCCTCGGCAAAGACCTTGGCACATTCGGCCAAGTCCTGGCCCCTGCCAAGTCCCAAGGATCCTGGAGGGCTTTGGCCTGGTCCTACCCAAGTTAGTGTAGTCATTTAATATGTCGAAGCATCCAGCCCTTCAAAGACTCTAGAACAGCGGTTCTCAACCCGTGGGTCGCGACCCCTTTGGCGGTCGAATGACCCTTTCACAGGGGTCGCCCAAGACCATCCTGCATATCAGATATTTACATTACGATTCATAACAGTAGCAACATTACAGTTATGAAGTAGCAACGAAAATAATTTTATGGTTGGGTCACAACATGAGGAACTGTACTTAAAGGGCCAGAAGGTTGAGAATCACTGCTCTAGAATAAGTTTCCGCAAATTCAGGTGCCCCAACTTCCATGAAAACCCAATTCCTTGTGAGATGGTTGCTGAATTAAATATGGATGAATGACCAAGAAAATAACTGAAGAGAGATCCATGACCTAAACCAGCCAACATAGTACACAGCAGCCCAGTGAGAACTGAAGCAGACCTAGGGGCTCTGAGTTTATGAGTTATCATTCTACTTGCTAAACTGTCGACGGGTTTATTTTAGGACTTGCTTTAATAGCACAAAAGGAAAATCACTGAGGAAGAGAGTCACATTCCCACTAGATTTTTGTTTCATTTCCTTTTATAGATATCATCAAAAATTTAAACTTTGTTTTCAGGTTTTTAACCTGGTTGGTGTGGCTGAGCAGTTGAGCATAGACCTATGAACCAGGAGGTCACAGTTCGATTCTGGGTCAGGGAACATGCCTGGGTTGTGGGCTTGATCCCCAGTAGGGGACATCCAGGAGGCAGCTAATCAATGATTCTCTGTCATTATTGATATTTCTATCTCTCTCTCCCTCTCCTTTCCTATCTCTGAAGTCAGTAAAAATATATTTAAAAAAAAACAAAACCAAGAAAACCCCGCAGTGCTCCTAAGAGGCCAGCAAAATACCTTTGAAGAAGCAGACTGCAGCCGGCAGTCACATGTAAAAACAATCTTAAATTTGTAGCCTAAATGAGGCGGGTGTGTTTCCACAGACTGTGGGCTTCTTTGTGCCTCTGTCGGGTTGTGACAGTGGCCAAGATGTCCCCCGTCAGCTGACCAGGGACCAGACCGAGCTACAGGTGAGTGCTGATGAGGACTGCAAAGAGCTCAAGGTGACCTGGCCTCAGCCTGACTCTCCCAGCCCCCCTGCTTGCAATGGTCACTCCCAAGTGGCCCAGTACGCAGTGAGGGTCCAAAAATTGAACTCCTCTCCTAGAGTTAAAAGTTCATTGAAAAATAGATTTTTCTTTTTTTCTTTTTTTTTTTTTAAATATATTTTATTGATTTTTTACAGAGAGGAAGGGAGAGAGAGATAGAGAGTTAGAAACATCGATGAGAGAGAAACATCGACCAGCTGCCTCCTGCACATCTCCTACTGGGGATGTGCCCGCAACCCAGGTACATGCCCTTGACCGGAATCGAACTTGGGACCTTTCAGTCCGCAGGCCGACGCTCTATCCACTGAGCCAAACCGGTTTCGGCGAAAAATAGATTTTTCAAGGTAGAGTCAAATATCCTATTTTAAAACCGATGTAGGATCATGAGACACTTTGTTAGCTCTTGGATACTCCCTCCCCTAACTTTTTGGCATCCTCCTCCTCACCCAGACCCAGGCTACTAACTAACTGCATGGGGAGGGTGCACATCCTACCACCCCAGGCAGCCCTGAGCCTCCTAGCCCCCTACACCCTGGATGCCAAGAATGTTCCATTTCTTCCCTACACCTTGCCACGCATCCCTACTTTGAGATCTAAAGCCTTTCAGTTGACATCTTAAGAGAAGGGAGCCCATATTGGAGATCAGTAAAGGGTTTAATATTGACAAGGTCATGGGGAGCTGCCTTAGTTGCTGTGAGGGTTTCATATCCCTTACTGTGTGGGACAAGAATCATGTGAACAGGTGTAACAGGAGGGGGAAGGGAGGAAGGTGTATTTCCTAGGCAACAATCTTAATTCTTAGGCTTCATGGGAGTTGAAAGGGTGGCAGTGTCTGAACTCCTCACTGTCTTGGCAAAAAAGGGAAAGCAGGAAATTCCCAGGGTCCCCTGCCCACACTGCAGAGCCCGGGCAGTGTCTGCAAGGTGCACAGGGTGGGCATTCGCTCTCGCAAACCTCCACGTCTTCACTTCCTACAAATATGCACACCCCGCTCTCCTGTGCCTGTGACCTGCTATCTGCAAGCCAAGAAGCAAAGCAGAGAACAGCAGAGAGAGAGTGGCAGTTGTGAGGCCACCCATCTTTCATACATTCTTTGTCGTTCTTCCTTTTGCACGTCCTCGAAGAGCTGCTTGGTGAGGTCATCCATTTTCCCTGTGGAAAGACAACGCTTTTTGAAATAGGTCTGCACACCAATGCCTGGATTGCTTCACGTCTTATTTAAGAAAGTGTGAATGCAAGAACAGTCATGGTGTATTTATTCCTAACAGGATGACGAGTGTAACTGTCACCTTTATAAACTAGAAATGCAGGTCCGGGGGTTCAGAATAATAATCCTCACAAATTTGTCATGTTGAAATCGATAAATAGTTTCATGTATATTATTTTTATTGGTCTGAATATCATTTGTTTGATTAAAATTAGGCATATTGGCTTTGAGATAATAAATATTTTTATTAAAAGTAAACAGAAACCCTTTGGGGAGAAAATGACCAATTTATGATAGGGTTTCTCAATCTTAGCATGATGATACTTCAAGGGAGGTAATTCTTTATCCTGGGGGTAGGGGGGCTCCCTGTGCACTGTAGGATATTGAGCAGCATCCCTGGCCTCTACCCACTAGAATCCAGTGGCACCTCTACTCACTCCACTTGTGACAATTAAAAACGTGTCCAGACATTGCCAAGTGTCCTGGGGGGCGCCTTGACTGAAACCAGTCATTCACGATAACCAAGAAAATAATAAAGTGTCTTCACTTAAATACGGGATCCCTAACAGTTCAGGTTAAGGGAGCATGGGGTTCTGGACAGCCTCTGGCCATGACAATCCCATGTCCCCAGCATGTCCACACACGACAGGTGCCCTTCAAAACAGGAGCAGGATGACAGATGCAGTCCATCAGAGCCTGGTGTCCCTATTTGTACTGAGCTGACACCTCATTCTTGAGTTTTGCCTGGTTCCTGGTTCCCCAGAGGGGAGCCCAGGGATGAAGTGACAATAGCAATCCTCCAAATTATTTGGTTAAAAAAAAGCCAACAGTTTAATAGTTTGTCCAGTGCAGTGTCAAATGTCCCTGAATCAAAATGACTGCTTTAAACATCGTGAGTCAGCCAGAAAACACGAGGGAAGACACCTAAGATTACATTTAGAAGCCAGCATATTTGATATAATTTCAATTTTCACTTCACTCCAGAATTGGCTTACCATCTTGGGCCATTTGCAAAAAAGGCTAAACAGGCTGCTCACATGTGACTTTCTGTCCAAGTCGGAATCTCAAGAAGGGGAAAAGACTTTGATAACATCCCTCCGTCTAGGTCCCAGGATGAGTGAAGGCTGGTGCCTTTCACAGAGCACTGTTTGCCATGTGTAGGGAGACCCTCGGGACAAGCAGTTTATGAACACTGGGTTTGACAGTTTTCATACACGTTTTAGAAGATGTTATAAAATTATCCACCCAAACATGTTAATGCTACCAAATATGTAATTTTCAAGACACACTTGTGGGAATTTAAATAGTCTTGTGGGAAATGCCACTTAGAGTTAGAAAAAAGAACAAGTGCCCAAGAGGAGTGTATTGTAATAAGAAAGGTAACGATGGGTAAGGCCTTCCCTCATTTAGGTTCAAGGTTTACTCTTAGACCTGACCTCTGACCTTGCCCTGTTCATCATCAGTCCTTAGAGACGGGGTGCACACAGAATCTGGAGCAGGAGGCACGCCGTCTTTGGCTTCATCTGGGCGGCCTTTCCTGCTCTCCTGGACAGGACTCGGGATGTTCACCCCCTCCACACTCTCACCTGGCCCCCCAGGGCTCTTGTGCTCTGGATTCCACCCGGTGGGGGACCGGGGGATGCTAGATGCTCAGGCCTGAACCCTCAGGCCTCATGTGCCCCCGGTCAGAGCTTAAGGAAAAAGGTCCCTGGAAAAGACAGGCAATTGAGTGTGGCAATTTAAACCACCTGGTCAGGAACCACCAGGTTCATGAGCCTGTTGGGGCTTAGCAAGCGCTTATGATTAGAATTCAAGCTGGAAAGCTACAAATGGACAGAGCGAGGCTAAGAGTGGCTGCTTCGCACCCAAAAATAAAAGTGATACCACTACTGGTTCCAAGCATCTGTGCCTGACAGCCTGGGGGAGCTGTGGCTCATGAGGTAAGCATGCCCTTAGTTCAGGGCCAGGGTACTCCTTAGATCGAGTAAGGTGGACAGATCTGCAACCTGACTGTAAATCCTTGGCAAACAACAAACACGACCCCAACATTATCCTAACCCCCAGAGCACACCCATGCACACACACAGGCACACATCCTTCTCCACCTGTGATGAAAGGCTCCAGGCTTATGGCCAAACATCGGTACCTTGCAAGTGGCCCAGGGAGGGTCTGAGACAAGGATTGCTGTGTTGTCTGACAAAGATGGAAATAAACAGATGAATCTATAGGGTAAATTACCACAATTTAAACATCGTTATTTTCTGTGGAGCAACAATGTTCTTATACTAAGTATACACCAGAGGTTCCCGATGCTGCCTAAAACTCGGTTCACAGCCAACAGTTATTCCAGAATGACTGGACAAGCCAACGCATGGGTGGATGAATCTGGCCGCCGTGGGCTTTACCTTTCAGCTCTTCAGTCTGCTCCTGAAGCTTCCGCTGTATCTGCTCTTTTTGTACTTCCAGCTCCGAATTATGCTTCTGAAGCTTTGCCAATTTCTAGCAAAGGGAAGCAAAAACTGTTTTGAAAAACCTCATTTTAAGTTTGGTCACCACTGTCCTACTTGGTGAAAAGCTGTGTCTTTTTAAAATATTATGTGTGCACGTGTATGTGTATGTATGTATGCATGTGTACACACACACACACACGTTCTATCTGTGGATAGCCGCCAGCACCAGCGCGCGGCATCACGCTGCATTTACCTTAACATGCAAGGGCTCCAGGTGACCGCAAGCAGACGCCAGTTCCCAGCCTGCAAGGGCTGAGATCAAGGAGCCAGACCAAACCAAGGTCACCTCACATGTCAAGTCGTCTTCGCTATCCTTTTCTTGAGCTTCTCGACCCACAGGGTATTTATCTATTTAGTATGATGTAAATTATCTGTGATGTACCGTGGATTCACATTTTGAGAGTGTTATGACTCAGGAAGGCAGGCTGTGTGATCATCATGTAAGTTCTACTATCTTAGCTCCTCTTGGTCAAGTGTCTGCCGGGCTGGCAGCTGAAGGTGCTGATAGATGGCTGGTGACCGGCAGTGTGGGCAGTGCCAGCAGCCAGGCACCAGGCCTTGGGGAGGCACAGAGACGCCCAGGACTCCAGGCCGCCACAACCTTGGGTGCTGAGGACTTTGAAAAGTGCGGCAGGATGGGCAGGAATAAAGACACCTCGCTAGAAATGATCAGCTCGTGCTTGGGCAGGGCTCTGTGATAGGCGTTTAGCTAAATGATTTCACCTGAAAACTTCATCCTCAAAACAACAATGCCAAGTTACTTTTTGTCATTTCTGTTTTACATACGAGGAACTGAAGTTCAGAGAGGGTGAGGGCAACTTGCCTAAGGCCACCCAGCCGGACAGCAGCAAAGACAAGCTTTAGAGCAGGGACACTGGGTTTTTACGTCTGCTGCTCTTCTGACCCCACCGCCGAGATAAGACCTGCCGAGCTGTGCGCTGCTGTCCTGGGTGAGGTGCCCAGGGCTCACACCAGATGGGCCAGCAACAGGGGACCAAGGTGGTCCTGGCAGAGGGGGAAGCAGCCACAGGGCTCCTTCTTGGCCTTCGTCTCTTGACAGAAATGGAAAGGAAGAGGCAACGTCATGTTGTGTTTCTTCCTAGACTCTGGGCTCTGCCCTCTGTCCTCTGAGAGGGAGGCCCCTCTGACAGCGGGAGCTCTGTGGGGACACACGCTGAGGCCCCGCCCATGGGAAGACTCACAGTGATCGCCAGGCCCAACCAGCACCAACCTCTTCCATGGTGGCCTTGTATCTCTGCCCCCTCTCCTCATAATTGCGCCGGTGGGCAGCTGCCCTGTCCAGTTCCGATTCCAGTTTCTGAACCTTCTCCGCATCACCGGCCCGAGCGGCAGCCAGGCTGGTCAGCTTCTCCACCAGCCCGTGGTTCTCTCTGTTCTAGAGAACAACAGCAGGTGCTCAGGGGTTTTTCCCAAATAAAGAAGCCGTTCCCTTGGCTTCTCACAGCCTTTACACGGCATCTAAGTCTCTCAGAGGTTCAGTTACATTGGCCACGTTTATCATTGTGAGGGCGTGTCTGAGCATCCTCGTCCCAGCGACAACAGCGAGGCAGAGCTGGTGGGTTAATGTTCCTGAGCTGGTGGGGCTCTTTTACTGTGGGGCCGGTCTCATCCCGGAGCACCAGGCGACTCGAGTGGTGTGGGATGGATCAGGTTCCCCATGCCCCCAAGTCACATGGTGAAGTCCTAACACCCAGCACTTCAGAATGTGACTGACTTTAAACAGAATTAAGGTAAAATGAGGCCACGTGGGTGGACTTAATTCAGGATGAGTGGTGTTTTTATAAGAAGAGGAGGTTGGGACACAGACACACACAGAAGGAAGGTGCTGTGAAGACACAGGGAGGAGGTCACAGTTCGATTCCCGGTCAGGGCACATGCCCGGGTTGCCAGCTCAATCCCTAGTATGCAGGAGGGGCGTGCAGGAGGTGGCCAATCAGTGATTCTCTCTCATCGCTGATGTTTCTCTCTCTCTCCCTCTCCCTTCCTCTCTAAAATCAATAGAAATATATTAAAAAAAAAAAAAAGACATGGGGAAGAGATCGCCATCTGCAAGCCCAGGGGAGACAACTCAGTGGAAACCAGCTTGGCCAACACCTTGAACGTGGAGTGATATTCTGCACAAGCCACATAACACACGCCTGTCACACAGCAGCACAATAGGGGAAACTGCGTCAAAATGTCAAGTGTATTGGTTTGCACGCTGATCCATTCATTAAGGATCCTTATGGTATAGCTAAGGCTACATTTAAAGTTCATCTCAGGAGACTCTCAGTATAAACTGAGGCAGCCCAGGAGTGAGCTCCATTGGCCTGGATGCTGCATATTGCACAGCCCTCGCCCACGGGCAGAGAGCAGTGGGAATGGCACGGGGAGTCTTCTCACACGAGGCAGGGCTGCAGGTAGGCCATATGGACCTTCAGGCAGATTAGGAAATTGCAGCTCCTCTGAGCCAAGAACTCCCTGAGGGAGCCTGGCTTGGCACCCAGACAGCAGCAGCTCTGTGCAAATTAAAAAACGCACCCCTGCCTCCAGGCAGCCCATCTCGGTGCCAGAACACATGGCTCGCCAAGCAGAACCAGGCTGGGTTTCAGCCCCACCGGCCCTCCTGGGCAGCTGCCCTGTGCAGTGTACAACCTGCACGACCATATGTAGCAGCCCTTTAAAATGTGCTTCTATTTCCCGGCTCAGGGTCCATGTGACCTGAACCTCCTGGCATGGGTATACATTTGACTGCATAGCTAAGGAACTGGCCCAGAACAAAATATATCTATTGGAAAAAGTAAGTATGAAAGATGCATTGGGAACACCTACCTGATCTTCTAGCTTTTTCTGCAGGCGCTGGACCCTGTACGTGAGCTGAATGTTGAGCACGAACCGTCGGATGCTCTGGAACCTGCGCCGGGCCAGCCACGCCCGAGCATATTTCTGAAGGATCACAGCCTTGTGTTCCTCCAGCATCTTTAAAACAAGATTTTATAAAATGCAAACTGGCTCGCCATTCTTTCTCTCATCAACGCCTCCAATGTTGGGAGGTGCAACTACCACCATGTTCCCACAGTGCAAAATACGGATTTCTTGTAATCAGCCCATAGGGACCTACAATAGACTTTTGAAACAATAGCCAAATTCCACCTGTAGCAGCCATGTCCGGACATTCACATACCAGAACTTCCTGCTCTAGGAAGGTCTTCATGCAAAAGCACTATCTCACTCTAGGCATACCTCAGAGATACTGTGGGCTCAGTTCCAGAAACCGAAATAAAGTGAATATCACAGTAAAGTGAGTATCATGAATTGTTGGGTTTCCCAGGGCATGTAAAAGTTATATTTACACTATAGCATGGTTTATTACGTGGGCAGTAGTATTATGTCTAAAAAGCACATAACAATAAAAATACTTTATTGCTAAACAATGCTACCCTTCACCCGAGCCTGTTGGAAAATGGTGCTGATCGACTTGCTCAACACAGAGTTGCCACAAACCTTCAAGGTAAATATTAAACCCCCACAATATCTGTGAAGAGTGAGAAAATGAGGTATGCCAGTGCTGCTGATGAAAAATAACACGAGCCCTGGGGAAGCCTGTGGTCCCGGCCGCACCTTGCGATACCTCCTCCGGGCCAGGCATCCTCGGGTGTAGGCCTGGATGGTGATGGTGGCCACGCGGATCAGCTGGTACAGACTGCGGACAAGGTACCCACGGCAGTGCTTCTGGATGATGATGGCTGCCCAGGCCTCTTTCAAGGCGGCCGCGGTCACAGCTTTCCTTGGTTGAGAAGAATGGGGAGTCAACCTGTTACCCACAGCGCACTGGCTTCTATAGCGTGTGCTCTTTCCGACTAAGGAATAGTCCCATTTTTGCAAATCTACACATTATGCTCTGTGAGTGGTTTCTTGTAACGCCAGATTGAGATCAGTCATTACCGTCTCCCCTTTCACCCTGATCTGAATATGCTGGCTCCAGGCACGAGGAACTTCACACTCCTCACATTCAGGCTGATAATCCGCCTCCCACACGCCCACAGGGACGGTGGCAACAAACCCGTGCACTGCACTTGCTCCTTCACCTGTTCACTCATTCTGTGGGCCAGCGGGCTGAAGGCTCCAGATCAGGGAGAGGGTGGCAAACCAGGGCCTCGGGGCCAAGCCTGCAGCTGTCCACCTGAGATGGTCAGGTTCTACAGGAACACACACGCCTATGCTTTACAATATTCCCCGTGCCTGACGTCATGCTACACGGCAGAGGTGAACAACTGTGAGAGAAACGGCGGGGCCCCAACAGCTCTCACAGAACACGTTTGTCGACTCCTATCCAAAGGACTGGAGAAGACGACAGAGCTCCTACCTTCAGGATTTACCACCTTGTGGAGCAGACAGACCTATAAGTGGCCAAGTGGGATATAAGAGAAATAGAATGACTGCTAAAAGATCCGTCCGCGAGATCTTACAGAACTGCTTGGGAAGGGCTGACCTGTGAGCCAGCCCTTGATGGAAAAGGATTTCTGTAGACAGCGAAGGTTGGAAAAGCATTTCATACTGGAGGCCTAGCAGTGCTGGAATGTTCAGAAAAAGAGACTCTGTCTAAAATTGCTTGAATATGAGATACATGGAGAAAATTAGTAGTCAATAAGGTTAGAAAAACAGATGGGAACCATTTGTTATTAAAATATATATCTATATATATAAAAGCCTAAGTGACCTTTATGACCAGTCGACCGGTCACTCTGATGACACACTGACCACAGGGGACAGATGCTCAAAACAGGAGCAAGAAAATGAGGTATGCCAGTGATGTCCCACAGCCAACCTCCTGCAGCCGGCCAACCTCCCGTGGTCCCTCCCCGCAGCTGCCTGGCCCTGATCGGCCCCAATCAGTCCTGATCACCAGCCAGGCCAAAGGACCCCACCCGAATTCGTGCACTGGGCCTCTAGTTGAAATATATATATATTACACACCTACTATGTGACAGCCACTGTGCTAGGTCCTAGTATGGATGTAATGGGAAGCAGACAAGTATAGTCCTTGTCCTCACAGAGCTTCCATTCTTATGAATGCATCCAGGCCATAGCAAAGATTGAATGCTTGCCCGGTCAGTGTGGCTCAGTGGTTGAGCATCAACCTATGAACCAGGAGGTCACAGTTCGATCCTCAGTCAGGGCACATGCTTGGGTTGTGGGCTTGATCCCCAGAGTGGGGCATGCAGGAGGCTGCCAATCAATGATTCTCTCTCATCATTGATGTTTCTATCTCTCCCTTCCTCTCTGAAATCAATAAAAACATATTTTAAAAACATTAAAAAGATTGAATGCTCTTTGGTAGGAAACAGGGGCTGCTGGAGGCATCCAGCTCAGGAGCAGGGCAGTGGCTGGATCAGGCCCTGCTTTAGGAAGATGGAGAGAAAGGCGGCAGGTGAAGGAATGTGCTCTAAGGGTGTAAGGAAGCGATGATGGAGGCCTCACCAGGGCAGGCACCCAGGAATGGGACGAGCGGGACAGACACAGAGGCAAGTGAAGGGTGCATGGAATAGTCAGGCCTTTGTGATTCCCGACTGGAAAGAGAGCACACACTTGGGGAAGAAGGTAAGTCTAGGGTTTCCTGCCCTGGAGGCTGCTGTTGTTAACTGAACTCAGAAGCCCCGGAGGGCGAGCCTGGCTGCAAGTGCATGTAAGCCGGTTGCCTGGAGCATGGGGGCTGCGATGGCAAGACCAGTTTGGGGCGGGCTGAGATGAAGGTGGTGGTGCACCAACCACATGGAGAAGCGCAGGAAGAGGTCAGGCTCAGTGACACACCTGCCTTCGCAACTATCCTAGGAGCATGCCAGGAAGCGAGCTGGGCTACACACATGGAAGCACACAGTGCAGACTGGGAAGAAGGCCTGTCCACTGGCCAGCCCAACATGGCCTCTTGGGAGCACCTGAGGAGGGTGGGACGGGCATGGCTGGTGGGACTGCCCTGCGCTCAGCCATCCCCTTGCGCTACCGCGTAGCCTTGCCCGAGGGCTCTGCATGTGCTGGCAGGGCCTCCCCATCAATCCCCTCAGGCGTGCTCTGTCTCCTGTCCTCTGCCGGTAGTCTGGTCAGTGGCTATTTTTGGCGTCTTTACTCAGGGGCTTCACCGAGACCCTAGTCTTCCTAGGCCCCTTGAGTGTGGCTCTTCCACAAAATACCACGTGCGGGCGCACACGTACAGTGCGATTGAAACTTCGTGGCCCATGCGCAGAAGTTGGTTTTTGGCCTGGGCAAGTCTATTTTGAAGAAGTTTTTTTTTGAGATGGTTTGGACATAAAGAGAGGATGAACGAAAGGAGATAGACGAAACAAGTATACAAGACGAGTGTGGATGGGAGAGTTGGAAGGGGTCAACTTCAGCAAACCCCTCAATCAGATTGAGGACGTTTTTAGCAAAGGCCAGCTTAGGAGTACCCTAATTAAGTTAATAACAATGTACCTACCTATATAGTTTAAAAAAATTGTCTTTCAAAAGAAATTTTAACCGTTGTACTGTTGATATTTGGCTCTGTTGACTAATGAGTTTGCCGACCACTGTCCTAGGCATTTTCAGTTCTCACAGACCAGGGGCCCGGTCCCTCCACCTGGTCTCACGGGGAATTCTGACCTCTTCCGAGACACCCTAACTGGGGCTTCCTCTCTTCTGGGTCCCGGTTGTCACCTGTCCCACATGGGGACAGCGGGCTGAGTCAGTACTCCCGGCCCTGAGGGACACACCCTTCTCATCGGGAGGCTTACGGCCGCCTCAGGGACATGCACCCTGGTCCCAGGAGAAGGGTCCTTTGTCCTTGACAGGCCCCTCCCCCCTCCCGGACGTGACCAGCAAAGAAAGCTGCACAACTGCACACGTCCCCTTGGCTCCCACCTACCTGACGGTGTGCTGCCCCCGGAAGTACTGCTGGATGGTCAGGGCGGCTTGTCTCTCGCGGAGGAATTTTTTCCTCTGGAGCCAGCCACGGATGTGCTTTTGTATCACAACACAACCCTGCCTCAGTTTATCCAATCGGAGCTTCTCTAAATAAGCCACTTGGCCTGCTCTGAAGAAAATTTTGGTTTTACCAAACTGGTACTGATTGGAATCCTGGAAGAGAAAAATAATATAATCAAAAACAAAATCTTTTCAGATTTTCTACAGTATTTGAGAAAGACGTTCAGAGATTCAAAGATGCCCAAAACATTGATATGTTTACATTTTTGTTCTTTGACATAAAGCAGACAAACTCTGGTCATGATCTAGAAATTTATATTTTGACTTGTTTGTCCACAAAGGGGCACAGGCACTGGGAAAGGCTTGGTTTCTGTCTTCATTTTGGCTTCTCTTTGACCCCCTTCCTGACCGTCATAACTCCTTCCCTTTTCCATCATAACTCACTGCTTCGGCAATAATCTAAACCCACGCTGAGGGCCACGTCTGGAACCCTGGCTCGGTGACGTCTGGTGGACTGTGTAACATAAACCAGGCCCATGGAAGATCCCCAGGGTGTGGGAGAACAAAGCCGGACAGGAGGACACTGGGGGAAGCCAGGGTTGGAATTTGGGTCCCTAAAGGAGACGCCTACTGCCAGGAGGTGATGCCCATGAGCCTGCTGCTCTGACCTCCTCAGCACATACAGGCGTAGGGCCCATCTGCTTTCCTCTTAGCCACCATGACAATTACAGCCCAGAGACTGAGGCAGGGAGGAGGAAACGCGCTTGGGAGACGCGCTTCTTGGTCTGAGCCCGCGACTCGAGGTGAGCGAGCCTGACCTGGATGAGCCTGTGTAAAACCACCTTGCAGACCTCCTTCTTATCGCCGAACGAAAGCTCTTGCTTGGTCATGAGGATACCATAGCGACTGTAGAACTCGATGTACGTCCACCTGGAAAGTCAAAGTGGATGTAAGAAGGCATGCCAGGCAGGGAGCGTGTCACCTGTCACTGCTGGTGGGGTGCAGTCTGCTCTGGGGTGATGGCCCTGACCTCTGACTCGCCTCCCTGCTGGGACACCACCTGAATCTCATGCGGAGCACACCTGTCTACACCTGGACTGATTTTATTAATGCTCAGCTCCAACAATGTCCTCTCCCCCATCCCCGCTCCCTTTCCCAGGCGCTGGGAGGCCGCGAGTGACCCTCGGCAGCAGCTGAGGTGGGGGATGGGGTGGTGGTGATGGCAACCTCCCTTCCCTTCCCCTCTCCCCCGCCCCCCGCCCGCGCCGCCTGCCTATCACCCTGTTCTGGCCCAGCACAGTGGGACAAAACTTGGGAGGATCTTACGAAAGTATGTGACCAATTGGGCACTTTCTCCCGAAACAAGGCAGACCGCGTACCGGGATGGGTAGCTCTGCGCACTGATGCGAATGGTTTCCAGGACGCCGCAGGCTCGCAGCTGCTGGACAATTCTCTTGGAGTCAAACCTTAAAGAAGAGAATTTTACAAGGTGTTAAGCCCATGAGTAGTGCAGCAGAGCTGCCCTGACCGGGAGCCCCCAGGGAGCAGGCCGTCTCGGTAACCCACAGGCCACACACAGCAGACGGCTAATGAAGATTTGTTGTGTCAGGTGAAAATGGCACCTCTGTGACACAGTTCAGGGGGCTGAGGACACAGAGAAAGGAGCGGCTGGTTCTGCTGCAGGCGACAGGGAGAGGGCCTTATGGGAAACACCACTGGGCTGAGCTTCGAATGACAACAGAGTGGAAGAAATGTTCAAGCTGCCCTCGTCCAAGTGCTCGTTTGATGCTTGAGTTCCCTTTACAGACACTGGCAGGCAGCCCTCTGCCTTGGGTCTGACCCTCTGGTGACCACATCCACCACCTCCGGGACAGCACGTCCCCTCGGCCAGCCCTCAGCTCCATCAGCTAAGAGGGACTCAAGACCTTCCACTCACAGGTCTGGAGCCCTTTCCCGGGGCCCCAGAGGAAAGTCTCATGTCTCCTGCCACGTCGGAAGGTGAAACTGTGACCCCCTCCTTCAGCCTTTCTCCTTTAAACACATGCAAAGTCTTTCAGAACCAAGGAACATGCTCGGGCTTTCTCAGTTGCATAAACTTCAAGTACAGACTGTTCTTTCACCTCTCGCCACTTTGCTTCATGCTGGAGATAAGGGGCCTCGGCCACAGGGCTTGTGCTAACATTATGTGCACAGGGCAGGATCATTCTGAATCAGAAACAGTAAAGTTCAAGACAATTGTGGGCACACTCCCCAAATATTACGACGGAAACACTCTGCCGCATGAGAGCACTTACTCAAAGGGCAGTTTCTCATCGTTTGGCTTGATGCAGCGAACGTAGTGGGGCGTGGTCGCGTTGAGGGTCTCCATGAGCAAGGACAGAGAGCTGCGGAACTAGGAGACAGAGTCAGACAACAAATGTGCTGAAAGGGAATGCTTACATCAGCGGTTCTCAACCTGTGGGTCGCGACCCCTTTGGGGGTCGAACGACCCTTTCACAGGGGTCGCCTATAATTACATATTGTTTTTGTGATTAATCCCTATGCTTTCATTATGTTCAATTTGTAACAATGAAATTGGGGGTCACCACAACATGAGGAACTGTATTAAAGGGTCGCGGCATTAGGAAGGTTGAGAACCACTGGCTTACATCGAGGCAAAAAAAGGCCCCACCTCGGTAAGTTGGGAGGAAGAGTTAACTTCATGCTAAACATCTATTCTGAAAGGTTTCAACCCGTGACTGCAGTTATCAGCGTGTCCTACTGCCCTGGATGGAACACGGCTCTGTCCCACATTCCCACAAAGCAGGAAGTGTGGTAAGTCACGCTACTGTGCAAATGTGCGGTTTGCCCAGGTGTGTGCGGCCTCGGAGGTTGAGGTGCGACCACGAGGAACAACTGCTTTTCTTTGCATTTGAGTTTACGTCCCATTGGATGAAGCGTGGTGCCATGTCCAGGCCTGCAAGGTGGGTCCGCCCAGAGCCCGGCTCCCTGGGGCCTGGCTGAGCCCGTGGCTCCTCACCCTCAACCCCTCCCGGTACCTTGCTCCCCACGGTGGTCCGGAACTGCTTGTTGTTGGGCTTGATGACTTGCTTGGCAGATTTCATCGTGATCGCTGAACCAAAAGGGGAAGGGGGAACTGGGCTTTCTTGGAAAAACTTGGCGCAGAGGTGAAACTGGAAGGAGCAGAGAGGATTTCAGTGTCCAAAAATGCTCACCCACAGCCCTCAGCTGGTACAAGCCACGTAAATGACCACAAGCCCATCCAAACCAGTGGAGGGTCAAGTGACAGTCTTTACATCAAGTCTCAATCCCTTGAGCGATCTCCTCACTCAGGATGACCAGGAATGGGAGCAGAGATTGTCTGTACGTGGGCATCACTCAATGTCAGGAAGGTGGAAACATGTACAAGGTCTACCTGTGCGCCTGGAATCTCCCTCCCACCCACATCCTCACTCCCACAGACCCAAACCCAACCCATCATTCAGGGTTTTGTTAACATATTTTTCACCCTGCCCCTTCACACTGCCTTCGCTGGTGCCCAGCAGGAAAGAATTCCACATTTCTCTGAACTGTCTTAATCTTTTATTTGTACCTCTTCTAAGACACTCATTACTTTCTACCTAATCAGTTATTTCTTTAAATGTCCGTCTTCTCTCTTAGAGTGAACCTCCTATTTTTTATTTTAAATTGGACGTTGATCTCCTTCAGGGCGGAATCTCTGCCTGATGCACCTGGTGTGCCCATGGAGGAGGGGGTCTGCAACCCGAGTCTCCGAGAGCCGATGTGCTTTACGGGAGACGCATCGGTGCTTCCACGGGATCTGCTCCCTCTTCCAGACTGGACCCCAGGCTAAGCTTGGGGGCGAGTAAACAACTGGCAAATCAAGTCAACTAATTTCTACACAAGATGCAGGCCATTTCTACACTGGATTCTCTACCATGAACCAGTTTCAATGACTGAAGGTGTCACGGCCAGTGATTGATTTATTGTCATTAGTGGAATTCCCCGTGCTCATCTGGGAAATGGTCAAAATACCTGAACATCAACAAAGGACTGGGATCTTTTAAAAGAAGGAAAGTAATTATGATAACCAAATCTTCACAAAAATGAAGGCTTATGAAATATCCTTTCTCTCAAATTTTAATAAAGACATGTTTAAAGAGGAAATAAAAAAAGCCAGAAGTCACTCTTTTGGTGACACTAGTGATCACACAGAACCGTGGGTTCGAGGAGCTTCCCCGGCCACAGCCACTGTCCCTCCCTGTGTGGTTCTCTCCCCCTCGTGCTTGGGTTTCCTCGCACACTCAGCACTGCCTACCATTGCTGATTACGTGCTTAACGCTGGTGCTCCCTCCAGGATGTGAGGCAGGAACCCCGTCTGCCTTGCTCACTGCTGCATCCCCAGAACTTAGGCCAGTGCTTGGCACATGGCAGGTGCTGCATAAATAGTATCTGTGACTGAATGAATAAAACGTGAGCTGTGGTTCTTTAAATGGCCAGATCAGCTGTCCTTCCTCTCTGTTATCTGCACATTTGATTTCTGAGTTTGCATATAGCAGAGGTTTGTATGCTTTCAGAAGCTAGACACATATTTTAATCCCAATTCTAAAATAGTTTTATGTAAGTCTGACTTACAATTTGCCACTGCAAGACACACACACACACACACACACACACACACACACTCACACTTCGTACTCTTTCCTGACACGAATCTGCATAATGCAGAACGTTAATTACCCCTCGGGACTTGACAAACCTTGCTTGCTCTCAGGATTTCAACCAGCATGTCATAGACGGTGTCTCTGTTCTTTTCAAGGAAACCTTCGCATTTATACTCAACCTATGCAGAGAAAGGAATTCATTGTTTCCAAAAAGACAAGAGCAGACAGCATCTAAGTACCAGAAGTTTCTCTTCTTTTTAAAGAAAGAGCAACGAAGGGGCTCTACAGACAATCTTCCAACAAAGAGATTCGGCTTCTGTTGACCACAGCCATCCCAATAGGTGTAGCTTAGAAAGCTGGGAACATGTCACGGACGGAAGAGGCCGGCTGCCCGCTGCCCGGATTTCCCACTGGCCGCTGATCTCTGTTCTCTCACCTGTCCATTCCCTCTGGCCACACTGACCATTCTCTGCAGTGTGGGTGGTTAGTACACACGAAGGTCTAACAAGACCTGGACTGGAGCTCACCTGGCCTTAGAAGCCACCAGGGAGAGGAAACATTTCAGTGGTGTCCTTTGGGTTCAAACAGAAATGTTTTCCTAAATCAGCATTAATGGGGCAGAAAGGAAAGAACCTGACCACCTGACCACAGAGCTTCCCAGAGCCAGCAAAGCTCTTAGAGTCGGGGTGAGACTGGGTGAGTGTTTGCACTGCTTGAATTGGGCTTAGAAAAGCACTCCAGCAGCCCTTCCAGATTCACGGGGCTTCAGGAATCTGCTTCTGAGTTATATATTTTCATATGTGACATATATCCTTCGTAAATTAAAAAAGTGTTTGAGAATAAAATATTAACTATGAGGAAACAGGCTTTCGGTGCTGGGACCTCGGGGCAGAGCGGGTGTTCAGCGACCCCCGAGCAAGGACTCTGCTTGTCCCTCTGGGTGAGGAGGGGTCCTCTCTGGGATCACTGACTGTCTGTAAACACTCCCTTGTGAATGAAGTACTTGGATTCTTGTATAAATGCTTCCAGCTGGTGGTGTGAGCCACACGTTGAAATGACAAATGTAGAGCCTTTTCGATGGGGGAGACCATCTGTGGGGAAGATCACAGAGAGCTGTGTGCCTCTGTCGGGGGCCAGGGGACCGAGGGAAGATGTGCCGTCTTGTTGCATCTAAGCATAGCTGCCTCACTTTCTAAAGGACTATGTCCTCGGCTTCCTGAATTGAGAGCTAAGCTGACCTTACAGTGTGTGTGTGTTTTTCCCACCAATCCGCAGCCCACTCGAGTTACTGCCTCAATTCTTTTACGAGGCATTTCTTGGAAGTGCCAGGTGAGAGCATGAGATGTACAGAAACTGTGTGTTATAAAGAGGGCCTCCTGAGATAAATCCCAGGGGTGCTTTGCATGAAGTCCGATCCTTCCTTTCTTTCCCCCTTGGGGACCCCAAATAGGAAATTATAAAGGACACCTCGAAAATGTAAGTATAACTTGTTATATCATCATCCATCTCACTTGCCTCTCTTCAGGAACCAAATCTGAGAAGCCCTAAGCCCTAAAAGGCTACCACATTTAACAGCACTCCTCTAGCCCACAGAGTTGCTACCGCTTTCCAGCCTCCTGTCCCTCCCAGGCCCTCGGTCACTCGCATGGCCAGCACACGCTGACCCACAGCACCGGCCGCTGGGACAGGCAAGCACAGCCCGTTCCCAGCATCCCCAGGGCTGGCCAGGCCTCGAGCGTGACACCCACTGAGCTTCCCTGGGAAAGGAAAACAAGGTGAGAAGGCACGTTGACGGCAGGTGGTGATGGCGATTTGTCTTTCCCCCTTCGTTAGGGAGGGGCAAAAGTAGGTTTGCAGTTGATTGTAGGGAAAATAACACAATAATTAATAAATAATAATATAAGAATAAGTTGTTTGGGTACTCACAACTCTAAACCTACTTTTACCCCATCCTGTATTTTCTAAGCTTTCTGCCATGTGATTTTTACAAAATAATTTTCTTTTTTAATAGAGTAACATTTGTTTCATTAAAAATAGGAGGTTTATCAAGAAAATAAAGATCACCTAGGAAACCCACCATCTTCGCCAACCTATGTCACCCATACAAAAAATACATTACAACTTAGTAACAAAGGAAAACCTCAAAAAAAGGCATAGCTTTTGTTATAAGAAACAATTACGCTGTCCTGATTATAACAATTTCACGGAGAAAATAAAATGACAAGAGGTTGATAAATTCACAGTAAATCTAACGCAGAAATGGGGTCCACCGGCAATATGTTTATCTTTAAAGCAGTACAACAGGAAGGCATGCGTTCTGTGATAAAGACAAATGAAGAACTGTTGCGTTTACTCATGTCCCATGAGTTGGATCCGACCTGAGAAGTCCCTGGCCAGCCTCTCCCATGGGAAGCAGCTCTGGCTCCCCACACAGCGCCCTCCCAGATCACTGTACCTTATCAGCAAAGTGCTGGATGATAAAGGATGCATTTGACATTCTGGGCTTTTCAAACAAAGAGTTCTTGTTGACGAAATTATTATACAGCTTTTGAAGCCAGTTTTCATCAGTTCCATGTGGCAACTGGAAGAGGAAGCACACCAAATATCAAGTAAAGAAAACAGAGAGGAAGGTTGAGTAGAGGCAAGGAAAAGTGCTCATTTTTAAAAAATTATTTTTTTATTTTTCAATTACAGTTGATATACAATATTATATTAGTTTCTGGAGTATAACCCAGTGAGTGGACATTATATAACTTCCTAAGTGATCACCCTGATGAATCTAGTATCCATCTGACATCATAGTTATTACAGTATTACTGACTATGCTCCTTATGCTGTACTTTACATCCCTGTAAGTACTAATTTGTATTTTTTAAATCCTCACCCGAGGACAAGTTTTTATTGATTTGTAGAGACAGACAGAGAGAGAGAGAGAGAGAGAGAGAGAGAGAGAAAGGGGTGGGAAGAGGGAGGGAGGGAGGGAGGGAGAGCGAGAAACATCGATCAGTTGCCTCCTGAATGTGCCCCAACCGGGGATTGAACCCACAACCTAGGTGTGTACCCTGACAAGGAATGGAACCTGCAACCTTTTGGTGTATGGGATGACATTCCAATCAAATGAGACCTTTATCCCTTTCACCCTGTCCCCCAAACCTCTTCCCCTCTGGCAACCACTAGTTCTCTCTTTGTATCTATGAGTCTATTTCTATTTTGTTTGTTTGTTTTGTTCTTTAGATTCCACATATCAGCAAAATCATATATTTGTCTTTCTCTGACCGACTTACTTCACTGAGCATAATACCCTAGGTCCATCCATGCTGTCACAAATAATTAAGATTTCATTTCTTTTTATGGAAAAGCACTTATTCTGAGAAACCAAGACATGTGGGGCCTTAGGAGTGAAGGGCTCTAGATCCACAGCTCCTTTTTAAAAAGCAACTCTAGCCCTGGCCGGGTGGCTCAGTGGGTGGGAGTGTAGTCTGGTACACCAAAAAGTGGTGGGTTCAATTCCCAGTCAGGTCACATACCTAAGTTTCCAGTTCAATCCTTGGTCGGAGCATGACAGGAGGCAACTAATTGAAGTTTCTCTCTCTCTAAAATCAATTAAAAAATCATAACCTCGAGTGAGGATAAAGTAAATAAATGAATAAATAAATGCTTTTTATAAAAAAGCAACTCTAGGCATAAATCTGTCCTTGATCTCAACAATCTTCAGAGTGATATTTAAATGGCTATATCAATGCCCTTTTAGAACAAAATGTTATAAGCTACAAGGAAATGGTCATATAATAACTTAAGAATGAAGAATTTTACTTCTGTAAAATGGGCAGTATTTTTATATTTTTCTCCAAAGAAGTACAAAGGTTCAGGGAAAAGTAGCACTGGTTCCATTACGTGCACAAGACTTTATTCTCAGTTTTATGGGAAAAGACTGGCACCTAAATGTAGTTCCCCTCCTCCTGGAGAAGTTTTTCTTTTGTTTCACTGCCTAATGAATAACTACCTCCTTGCACTAAGATCTTACCTCCTCAGACTAAGCTAGCTGCAAAACTTGTTCTTGATACTGGTGATTTTAAAGCTATCAAGTATATTCAGCCTGAGCGCTGTGAATCTAATACCTTATTACGTTCAAACTAGAGGCCCGGTGCATGGATTCGTGCACATGTGGGGTCCAGCTTGCCCGCCCCAATCAGGCGGGCCAGCCAGCTGGGGGGAAGGGACGCGGGAGGTTGGCTGGCCGGCCCTGCCCCCGATTGGGGGGAGGGCTGATTGGGGACTGGGACAGCTGGGGGGGGGTGAGGGGGGAGAGGCCCTGGGCGGTTGGCGGGCCCCGCCCACTGGTTGAACTCCAGGTCGAGGGGACAATTTGCATATTACCCTTTTATTATATAGGATGACTCCTGCATACTGCTTTGTGACACTGGTCACCTAGGGCTCTCTGTGATTTTCTAGAGACCACCTTATCCTCTGTCCCCTGCCCCACGTAGATCATTCCAGAGTGCTTGGCACTCACACTGGCCCTTTAATCTTACATCACTGCAGGTACTAAAGCACAGGGCACCAGAACAGATGATCTGTGAGAAGAACCATGGGGCTGAGAATTCTAGGGAGAAAATGCCAATAAGTCCTCAACATTATAATCTTTTTTTGGTACAAATAAATATCTGAAAAAGAAACAGAACCTATGTCTGAACATCAAAACACCACCTTTAAACCAAAAAATGACTAGTGTCCTGGGGATTATTTGTTCCTGTGGCCCCATGAAGGGCATTGTGAGGCTGACTCAGCACAAAGTTGCTCCTCCCAGGGGGAACTAAGAAGAGGAGAACTCCTAGGGACCCTTCTCCCAAGTGTATGGCATTTATTTTTCAGCCACACCCCCCGATGGGTGAGTCACAGAATCAGGAACTCACTTCTTGTTAGTCATTCACAATGGGCCCGGGGTCACTTGCTACTTCCATGTGCACACACTAGGGACAGCCTCAAAGGGCGCCCTTGCTGGACGTGACCTAAGAGGTTGTGCATGTTACCCAAGGGTGGGCCCCACACACTGAGGTGGGAGGCTCACCTGGCCCTCGTGGGTTCCTGCTGTGGATGCTGCCCAGCATTAATATACAACCACTGGGTAGCACATCAAGAATTTACATGTACATTTTTAAAAAATCCACTTTACAATATGCTCATCTGTTACTACTCACAAGTTGGGGAAAAATTTTTTTTAAGTTACCAAGCATTCTTCATCCAGCAACTCCAAAATGCCCATCTTTGCTTCAATCAGGTCAATAACTGATTGATTGTCATAAAAATCGATCAGAGTCCAAGGGATATCTTCCTTCATATATTCTTCTTGTTCAAGTTTGAAGACATGCTGGGAAGAATCCAGAAGTTAATGTGGAGTAAAACAGAACACTGAGGTGTGCTTCTGAAGAGTAGGGTGTAAGCATTTGGAAGATGGAGATATAGGACAGATTTTCCATGTCTGTCGAGGACCCAGAGGTGCAGGCTATGCCCCTTATCCATGACCAATGCCACTGAATTCCTACTGCAGGTTTAGACTTCACTCCCCGACCCAGTCTGGGTGGGTGCCCACATCCCATCACCTCCAGCACCGATGGCACTCAGGGTGGTCCCGGGGCCTCCCTGCTCTCGCGCTGCTGCTCTCCAGGATGGAGCCAGCCTGCCGAGAATGCTGGCTGTGGGCCAGTGTGAGGAGCCAGCCACTAGCAGAGCTTCGTTCACTACTTGTGAGGGTACCAGGGGGCTTCCCAGAGCCTGGCTCAGGCTTTTCCTGGCTGCAGGCGGCAGGGGTAGGAGCTGTGAGGAGAGAGCCTCCCACAGAAGCATCCAGTGGGAGCAGCTCTGAAGCACAGTAGGTGGTTGAGAACCAGCCAGAGAGAGAGCACAGCAGCAAAGGGGGGCGATGGGAAAGCACAGTAGGATGAGGGTGGGTGGGTGCAAGCCCCCATGTGGCCTTTTCCTAGGGGCAGTGAGGACCCAGAAAGGGGAGGGGATGAGTGAGGGAGGGTCAGGATGAGACCTGGTAGTTCAGCTTGGGGTGGGGGCAGGACTGGAGGCAGAGAGGCCTGTCAGGACTCAGTTCTGCTGTGGCCAGACACTCGGGAGGTGACCTGGAGGCTCTGGGGGAGGAAGATGACCAAGAGCCACAGTTAGGACAAACATTAGGCCAGGACACTGTGTCAATGATAGTGGTTTAACCACAAAAGTAAGCAGGGAGGGTACGGAGGCCAAGAGGGGAAGGCGGTGGGTTCCCTCTGTCACTGCTGAGCTACTTGAGGCCACCCGGTGCGGGGGCCCAGCAGCAGTCAGATTCATGGGACAGGAGCTAGGAGACAGTCCTCACTAGGGCTTCAGTGCTGACATTTTAAGGCATTACCCCTCTCAGGAGGCTCTGAACATTGACAGAGGACTCGAAAGAAAGGAGGTGGAGAAGAACAGGAGGAAAACACAGTTGCAGCCTCTGCTATGCTATTTCCAGGAGGTGTTTTGCATATGCATTATTTTAAGTTGTGTTGGGGAGAGGGAAGATCTGTAGATTTATATTTTAGTTATACTGCATATCTACTTGGAATAAAGCTTGGCTGTGGTCATTAAATGTGAAACACAGGTATCCTTGAGAATGCTGATAGAAATTTGCAATAGAATAACATGTAATGCTTACACGTGGATTAATTCTGGGGTAAGGAAAAGGAAAGAAAAGAAACACTTACTGAATATGATTCAATGTTAGGTCTTCTCAACAACATTAGGTGGGTGCTATTGAACCATTTTTAAAGTGAGGAAACAGTCTCAGAGAGCCCGGGGTCCCAGA
This sequence comes from Myotis lucifugus, assembly GCF_000147115.1. Lineage (NCBI taxonomy): Eukaryota > Metazoa > Chordata > Mammalia > Chiroptera > Vespertilionidae > Myotis > Myotis lucifugus. Next base: position 5,456,799 of record NW_005871071.1, on the reverse strand, counting down.
GGAAGCAGGTGGGAGAGCTGAGACTCAAACCAGTTCAGTTTGGGAAAAAGTCTGTGCTCTCCAGGATGTCATTCTGTTTTTTCTTCGGGGTTGTGTGGGAGAAGACGATTTTCAAATGACAAGCAGGAGAGTTCACCAGGTGAAGATGGAGGGGTGGGGAAAGGATGGGAACAGCAGGTGGTTGACAGCAGACAGAGCAGCAGATGCAAAGATGCAGAGTTTTGCAAGGACGTGGGGCCTTCAGGAAGCTAACAAGACCACTTGGTCTGGCTGCACATCGGGGTCTGTACCCGAGAATGACAGATGAGGAACTGGAACTGAAGAGTAGGCAGGTGGCTCCAGAAAGATAAAACTGGAAGGTGGGAAGGTGTGATTTCAGACACGGCCACAAGGTGGTGCAGTGACGTGCGGCTCCTTTACTAATCACAACTTGCAGAGGGCAGAAGCCTGGTTTGCCTCCTTCCAGATTCCCTGCGCTCAGCGCCAAGAATGAGTTTCAAGAAGGGAGAAAAGTCACCTACCAGGTTGAACTGCTGCTGCAGTTTTTCATTAGCATAATTGATGCAAAACTGTTCGAAGCTGTTCACATCAAAGGTTTCAAAGCTGAAATGCAGTTAAAATGTAAATGTAAAGTTAAAATGTAACTTGGAGGACATATACATCACTTATTGGTCAGTATTTTTTGGACAAAGTTCATAGCTGAAAAGTTAGTTGTGCTTTCTGAAAGTTTTAAATATACCTGAATGCTTGACAGTCAATCTACAGCATAAATCAGCTTTTCCCAGGTTGCCTCAGAAGGAATGGTATGTACAAAACACCCACCCTGAGGCAGGCACTAGATCAGGCCCCTCACAATATCATGTATCATTTCATTCACAGCCATACTGTTATCATCACTTTGTAGATGAGGAAATAAGGCTCCGAGAGGTTCGGAAACTTGCCTAAGGTCACACAGCGATGTCAAACTGCTGTGAGCCTGCCGGGCTAGAACACTGACGCTTGTGGTAAAAAAAGCAATGCTCTTTCCTACTCCCTACTCGCTGCCAGTTGGAGGGAGAGGCAGCACAGTTCTGCCCCCACCAGGGTGCTTTCCCAGGTCTTGGAAGAAAAGGGCAAGGTCGTTTAACACTATAGCCCAGCAGGCCCATCAGGTCTGCGACAGACATGCCTGCCTCCATCCTCAGACTTTCAGCGCTGTCTCTGGCGCTGCCCTGAAGTTGCCCACTCGTGGGCTGGCAGGAGGTGGGCAGGTGACAGAGAGGGGAAGCGGGGCTGGAGAGCGGCCAGTAAGCTGTGCGGGGCCGTGGCAAACAGGATTATCCAACGGGGCAGCTGCTACCTGGTACTCAGCTCCCGCCAGCTGTGGCCATGGATGAATGCAGGTCAGGATGCTAGATCACCTGATTCTCCAGAAAAGCCAGAAATCTGGACGTTTATGTGAATTATCCCATGTTATTGGCTGAACAAAACTCATGCATGAAATTCCCCCACCCGGCCAGGGGAACGCTTCTGCCAGGAGGAAGTTCCCCGGTGCTTAGGCATCAGCATAGATACACATCACTTCCGCCGAACACCACTCCAGCTGGAGGCTACAGCGACCCCACGGTCACACGTGAGGGTCAGAGGAGACGGTGACCATCGCGGAGAAGGCAGCCAGCAAATGTGCCAGACATGCAATTTGACGCCAGCTCTTGGTGCCTCCAAAGCTGTGGTTCTTCACTTCTCTATCCCCTGGGGTCCTGCCATTGCCAACATGGATCCCCTGGGAGTGTCACTCGACAGCCAGCTTGGCTCAGTTTAGACTTGCTGGGCAGTTGAAGGGCCTCGACTTTCTCTAAACAGCTCCAGACTGACTCAAACCCACACAGCCCCATTCCACATGCACTGGGAGGGCGGTGGGGGGGGGGGGGGGCAGGCAGGGTGGGTGCTGAGGCTGGACACTGTGGACAGGCCGGGGCTGGTTGGGGAAGGGTCAAAAGGGCCTCACTGTGCTCCACAGCGCACGGCCAAGGCCAGAGGCAGGGCTTTCTAGAGCAGGAACGGAATGTCACTCATCAGTGATTATTTCCCTGCCCTCTTGCCCACCTTCCCCAGAGCTAAAGTTCACAACCAACGGAAAGAACTAAACCTATGACTTAAAAGGCCAGAAGCTCACTGGCGATGACAACACTTCACATCTGAACGATGCTGATGGTTCTGAAGATATCTTTACCAATTCTTCTGTTTGATCTTCATCATACCCTGCGACAGAGGCCCCATTCTACAGATGCAGAAGCTGAGGTTCGGAGAGGCTCTGTGGCTTTCTCGGGGCCACACGCCCAGTACGCTGCAGTGCGCACTCCCAGGGGTCTGACCTCCCAGCCCAGGCCTTCACAGCTCTGGGGCCGGAGAACACAAACACCACTGGCCAGGGGACCCCAAGCCCTCATGTCGTTCCCAGCTGCACCTCTGAGCTCACAGCTTCATCTTTAAAGGCTCTGAGTGAGAGAGCACTGCCTATGAGGCTGCCTCATTTCTAGGCCAAACTGAGCTCAGTTCTCTCCAAAGTTTCAGGGTGCGCACGGAACAGGGCTCACTAGACATGAGCCTCCTGGAGAAGGCATGAAAGGACTCGCCTAGGCAACAGCATCATTACTTAAAAAGGGGTGCTTATGCTCTTGGAGGGGTACCATTTTGGAGGGGTGGCGGCAAGCATGTTACTTTTATACTTTTTGAAGAGGAATTTAATTTTAAAATTTAATACATACTCTAAGAAGTTCTTGTGAATTTATAATTATTCCTGTCTCAGGTTTGCACACTTAGCCAAAAAATTCAGATTCCTGGATCTGACTCTGGGCTACATGCCATTCTCCTCACTTACTGCTCCTCGCACTCAGCTGCCTCCTCTCTCCCCATCCCCAGCTAACCTCCCACACATTCCTTTCAAAGAATCATCCCCACCTAATTACCTACCTGCCCACTCCACTAAAATTTACGTACCAAAAGGGCAGGGGCCATGTGTCTATGCTGTTCACCGATCACTCCCAACACCGGGCCTGGCACATAGATATTTGTATAGCTACTTGTTGGATGAATGAAATAATATATTCTTATAATAAAGGCCTATTTATTTTTAAGGCATTTTTAAAAACACAGAAAACAACAGAGAATAGTACAACAATCACCTATTTCTACCACAAAGAGACTATTGTTTTACAAGTTTACTTACATCCTTATCGGCTGCTCACATACCTTTTTTAGAACAAGGAAAGGTAAATAATTTACTAGAGATCCCCGCAATGTCTCAGTATTTTATAACTGTTGACATGTACTATTAATTGGTAGTCATTGTATTAGTTGAGTCTAAGTTAAACAAAGTGACTCCCTTGAGGCACCCTCTTTATAGGGGTCAGTGTGCCGCCCTGCCCGCCCCTCCCCAGGTGGGGAGGCCCAGACCCGGCTCTCCCCTCTGCATGGGGAGGGGGCTGGGCTGCTTTTCACAGACCTGGGGGACTGACCGCTCCCAGTCTGGGCAGAACACTGTGGTGCCTTTCGTGGGACAAGCTGCCCCTTGTCCCAGAGAGAAGCCAGGGTTGGTCTGGGAGGGGAGGGCTTGGGCGTGGAAAGGCCAGGTGCCAACAAATAAAGCCGGAATGCGATGGCCCCTCGCGCCCACCTCCACTCGGGCCTGGCCGCACACGCCCTCTGGGTGTCTGTGAGCATCGTTCGTGGGCGTCTGGCCTGGGATTTAGGAAAGCATGATGGGGCAAAGAGAAGGAAGAAGAACAGAACTCCAACGTGGGGACTCCTGGGGAAGAGCTGGGGCAAATGCAAGACCCGCATTATGTGGGAAAGGATGAGGACTTAGGTGTGGGAGGCAGCTTGGAGAGAGGCCTTGGTTTGAGTCCTCCTCCGGCCTGTGGGCCTGGGCGAGGGCAGGACCTCTGGGACGTCATTCCCAGTGAAACGGGAAAGGGACACGGGGTCCACACCTCACGGGGTCTCTATCAGGAGACAGAAGTGGGCCAGGGCCTCCCACAGTGCTGGGTCCTCCCCCAGCCTCACAGCCTCGCTGCTCCACCCTAACAGGGGAGAGTCTCAGGGCTGAGTGAGGGTAGGTGAGCAGCACATGGAAACCACCCAGCATGGTCGCTGGCCACGGTGAGCTCTCGAGGGGCCGTTGTTAACTTGGCATTTACTAACACACTAAATAAGACACTGCCGCCCAGGAGACTGGACTTAACATCCACATGTGCAAAAACTGAGGACGCCACCTCCCTGATCACGTGAAACACAGAGGAGAAACCAGAAGCGAATGATCTAAGGGTAACGGGCATTCGACATTCAAACGGGGAAAGACAGGCTCTTACCCATAAATGTCCAAAACACCAATAAAAGTGTGCTGCTTGCCTGAAAACTGCAACGCTTGGTTAATTCTCTCCACAATGAAGTCAAACAGGTGAGCATAGACCTTCTTGGCCAGCGCGTCCCTGGCGTTGGCGGCCTGGGGCCTGGTCATGGGCTTCACCACCGTCTCCGAGGTCGTGATGATTTTGCGATTGCACAGCCACTGAGCGACGCCGCCACGCTCCAGGCCCAGGAGCTCGCAGAACACCTGCAGGTGACTGTCGTCCGCCTTTGAAAACAAACATGGCCCCATCAGGGCCGTCAGCCACCAAAGCCAGCACGGCCCCCCGCCAGGGCCCTGGCCCCCACTTAGCCTGCATGAGAGGAGGATGAGCTGGTGTGAGAAAGGCCAGGACTCAGCGACACGGCCAGGCCTGGGCGTGAAGCGGGAGGGCCCAGCGGCAGGAGCCTGCCCCTTGCCCCTGGCAGGACACTGCTGCCATCTGCATTCGTAGACGTGTTTTTCACTAGTGCTCTTTTCTTCCTCGTGCAGACATTAATGAGAATAACTACACACAGGCCCCCTACCAACCATCACTCATATTTGTCACAGAAGACACACACATAAGCTTACCTAGTGTCCATTAATAAAGCAATCTGTCACAGAACTTACACGGTAAGAGGTGGGAGGTGTCCCTTCTGCTTACAACTGTCCTGTGCCCTTCAGGCCCTACATAACCTGTACCCCTCAGCCCCCCATTTTCCAGCCTCACCTTCCACCCCTCCTTTCACTCACTCCTCTTTGGATATACTGACTTTTTTGCTATTTCTTAAATTACAGCTCCTTGCCCCAGACACAGGCATAGTTCACGTCCTTGTGTGGAGGCCTCTGCCCACTGCTGCCGTATCAGAAAGAAAGGAGGAGGATTCGGGTGTGAGGCGGCCTTTCACACAGGGGCCTCCAGAAAACTTCTCTGTAGGCCCTGCTCCTCTCTACCCCTCCTCTGCCTCATTTTCCCTTTGAACAGCCATCAGCAGCTGCCAGAGCCTGTGATTGTTTATAGTGTCTCCTCTTCTCTGATTAAAGTTCCTTGAGGGGCACCTTGCTTTGTGTTGGTCACTGCGGTTTCTCCAGAGCCTACAACAGTGCCTGGCACATAGCAGTGCTAGTCAAATTTGTTGAATAAAAGAAAAATACATAGAAAATGCACTCTCGCCAAAACCGGTTTGGCTCGCTGGATAGAGCGTCGGCCTGCGGACTGAAGGGTCCCAGGTTCAATTCCGGTCAAGGGCATGTACCTGGGTTTCGGGCACATCCCCAGTAGGAGATGTGTAGGAGGCAGCTGGTCGATGTTTCTCTCTCATCGATGTTTCTAACTCTCTATCTCTCTCCCTTCCTCTCTGTAAAAAATCAATAAAATATATTTTAAAAAAAGAAAAAAAAAAGAAAATGCACTCTCCCCTCCTCTTCTGTTGCAAGAGAAAGAAGCTTTACTCTTTGAGGACAACCCTTGGGAACTCTTGCTTTCCTCTTCCTATTAAGCTGGCCTCCCTAGTTGGTTCAACGTTCCTGGTGCTAAAAAGCAAAAGCAGGGGAAGCCTGAGATGTTCTACCGATGACCCCCCAAACACAGGCAGGGGTGGAACAAGCAAGCCGCTTACACTGACTGCGGACCTCTCGTTGCCCACTGCTGTGATCTGCACGTTGCCCAGGTGCAGGATGGCTGCCAGGATCTTAAACACATCCATCTGAAAATCCTCCTGGAAACCTGAAGACAAAAATGTTCCCAAATTAGGAATATTGCATTTCTTCTCTTACTTAGCCACTGGTAAGCGAACACCTGGATTCCTTTAAGATCCTCTAGGACAGTGATGGCGAATCTTTTGAGCTCGTCGTGTCAGCATTTTGAAAAACCCTAACTTAACTCTGGTGCCGTGTCACATATAGAAATTTTTTGATATTTGCAACCATAGTAAAACAAAGACTTATATTTTTTATATTTATTTTATATATTTAAATGCCATTTAACAAAGAAAAATCAACCAAAAAAATGAGTTCGTGTGTCACCTCTGACACGCGTGTCATAGGTTTGCCATCACTGCTCTAGGACCACTGGTGCCAAGAGCTGGGACAGGGAGCATGAAGTGGACCCCAGGTGAACCTGGCTCACTCTTCTCCCCAGCTGGACTTGTGCAAACGCACAGTGTGAACTCTGCAACTCGCTAGGTGCCCCTCAGCCGAGGCTGCTGGAAGTCCCACACAAATTAATACCCAGGTAACCATTTCGTGCCAGGTGCCCGGAGAATCGGCTCTCGTTTATTCTGTGATGTACTTGCTTTATCTTTAATGTGCATTTTTCTTTTTTGTTCACAAGCCGCCTGAATTATTTTTCTGGTGGGGTCTGGATGTATTTCACTTGCCCCAGGGGGCTGACCTGGGCGGACCACGGCATGGGTGGTCATGTCCTCTGGCCTCTGGTTGGGTTTGACCAGTGGGGGCTGTGGGGAGGAGGTCAGAGAGGAGGAGGAGAGAGGGGCTGATCTGCTCGCTCATCTCTTTTCTGGTAACATCGTCTCAAGCTGACTATGTTGCTGATGACGTAAGGTCACTGCTCCTGGTCCAGCACTGACTTTCCCAACCCTCCTTTCTGGCTCCAGTAACACCCTGGGCCTGAGCGGAAGGTGCAGCG
>NW_005871071.1:5429448-5448434 GCF_000147115.1 Myotis lucifugus | reverse complement strand
GATGATGGCCATCTTGAAGTTACAGGGCCATCTGGTCCCACGCACGAATCCAGTGACTGCACCTCTAGAGTCCATCACATTCCCCTTCGCCTGGCCCTGGGTGGTCAGGGGACTTCCGTGTTTGGACACACGGGGTGAAGCGAGATGGCTTCATGAACTCCCTGGGTCTTTCCCCATATTGCAAGAAAACTCTCATCTAGGTCAAGGATCAGCCACTGCTTTCTTGGTAGGCTTTGCAGGCAGTGCCGCTGATGTCACCATTACTCACCTGCCACCATAGCGTGAAAATAGCCACAGACCATACTTACACCAATGAGTGTGTCTGGGTCCCAATAAAAACTGTATTTACAAAAATGGGATGCCATCTGCCGACCTTTGGTCTAGGATATTTTTAGTGATTCATGCAGTGAGGTCATGCTTTCATTAAATGTGTACTGACCTCTGGCACAGCATGGCACAGTTCATAAACCATTTTAGACATGATCTCTTCATCTCACAACATCACTCACAGCTACTGTGGTGGCTACTCCAATGGCCCCAGTGCCCCCTCCTAGCGTTCGTGCCTGTGTGGCTCCCTCCACGAGTCCTGGTCTGAGCTGGCCTATGGCTGGCTGTGAGCATTAGCATGTGGCAGTAGTGAGACCACATTACCTCTGAGGATAGTTCATAAAAAGCCCTGCGGAGTCCACCTGAGCCTGTTGGAACCATGGTTGCGGCTGCCCCGGCTCACAGAGGATCCAGGCCCTGCCACCATCACATGACAGTCCTACGTGCGACGTGCCCAGTTGAGCCCAGTCCACCCAGAATCACAAGAGATAATAAACTGTCATTGTAAGCCACTAATATTTGGGGAACAGCAATAGATAATTGGAACAACTAAATATTGTCATTATTCTTCCAGGTTACAGATGGGAAACTGATGCCCAGAGATAATAATGGACCTGCACGAGGTCAAGGACCTATGTTATGACACATGAAAAACTGGAGCACGCCCTGGCCAGTGTGGCTCAGTTGGTTGGAGCATCATCCCATACACCTAAAGGCTGCAAGTTCTGGTCAGGGCACATACCTAGGTTTTGGGTTCAGTTTCTGGTTGGGGCACATACAGAAGGCAAACAACTGGTGTGGATGCTTCTCACATGGATGCTTCTCTCACATGGATGCTTCTCTCTCTCTCTCCCACTCTATCCTTCCCTCCCTCCCTTCCCCCCCCCCCCCCCGTTTCCCCTTTGTCTAAAATCAGTAAGCATATCCTTGGGTAAGAATTTTTTTAAAAAGAAAATACATGACAACAGATAATTAAGTACTAGGCTGTGAGGTCTATGCACAGGCAGTCAGAAGAGAACATGGTCTTGAACAACAGGCATATGGAAAGTGAAGCATGCAGACTCCTTTGTAGTCCTGGCATTCTGCCAGCCACGCCCGTCACCTGCTGAGCTGGCTCTGGTCTCACACTGAGCAGAAGCTTTTTTGCCAGGCTACTCCCTGGTCAGCCCAGAAGCGCTTCGGAGCACCCACAGGGCCACAGCCCTCCCAGCAACTGCGAGGCAGAGAATAAAGAAGCTGGGTCTCCATCTTTTCCGGGAGAGACACAGTCTTGATCATCTGGCCCCTACGTTCTGATAGGCTCATTCTAAAATTAGGATTTATTAGGAATATTCTGAACACATGCATGCTGGGCACCCTTGCTTCTAAACTTGTTAAATTTGTTTAAAAGAGGAAATGGCCACACCGTGGACAGGATGTCTCCTTACCCAGTAGTGTGAATGTCTTCCGCGTCTCCTCCATGCCAGCGCTGTCACTCACCCCCTCAATGACGGTGTTGCCGCCCATCCTCGTGTAATTGAATTCTTCCGCACTCCCTGAAATCACAAGATTGTTACATCTGTAGCATAAAAACTTGGACACCCAAGTTTATCAAAAAGGGAAGTGCCTAATAAACTATAGTAAGCATTCTACACACATTATTCCATTTATTCCCTAGAATTCTACCTACAGAAGCTGAGGCTCTGAAGAGAGAAGTCACTTCCTCAGGGTCCCGCATGGATGGCGGGGCAAGAATTTAAACACAGGCTGCCTCCAACACTCCTGGTTTTTGATCCCACATCTAACAATTTTATTATACAGCTTTCTGTGTCAAGCTTCTGTACAAATGTCGGTGTCACAGACATTTTTTAGTGAGGTTTATTAAATGTACAATGAACCACACACATTTCAGATGTACACTTTGATGCGTTTTGATATATGTGTACCCTGATAAACATCACCACAAACAAGATCATGACCTCCTGTGCATCTGATATTTGGATAGTAGGCTACCCTTCTTCCACGTTCGCTATTCACAGTCTGTTTAGAGCACAAAGCATGGATAGTATCTTCGTGTGACTTCATTATGACTTCCTAAATGGTGACCTTGAGTCATCAAGGAAGTTCAAATTATGATAAAAGTACTCTATCTTAGAAGGAACAAATACGTCATACACATTAGAAAAATGACCGACAAGTTCAGATAAAAAGAAAAGTTTGGAGACCTAGAGCATAAGTTCTAGTTGTCAGGAGGCCTTCTCCAAGTGGCCTAGCTTGATGACACAATCCCCATGACCTTGAAAAGAAGCCTTGGGTTGAAGGGCTTCCCTCTCCGTGGGCCCACCCTACCCTCCAGCCCTTATCTATCTCCTTTGAGGCATCCATTCCACACCAAAACCCAAGGATCTTGTATCTTTGGACAGAATATATTTTTGAAGTGATGTTACCGTAAGAAGAAGTTAACCTAGAATTTAAACCCCTACGTAAAAGAGAGACTCTTCCACATACCATCCATCACGTACCCAATTTAAGGTGTTTAAATTCCGACTGCTGTGCAGATGCACAAAGCTGATAGAAAATGTGGTAATTTCGTTCATTTTCTGACTGTAAAAGAAGGAAAAGACCCCAAATTACACCAGTCCTTTGTAAGTGAAAATGTGAGGTATCTACCAGAGGGTCTTGGATGGCTGATCTGGATCGACAGTTCTGTTCTGGGGACGCAGGCACCTACCTCGGTTTCTGCTGCGTCAGCCATGCTGGGACCCACCCTGCTCCCTCTGCTGGCCCATAGGCCGGCCCTGCCTCTTACGGACGGAGCACTGGTGGCTCTGGTGGTCCTCCAAATAATGACCCCAGAGAAAATGTTATTTGTTATTTTTTAAAATTTTTTGGTTCTCACCCAAGGATATATTTTCCACTGATTTTTACAGAGAGTAAGAGGGTAAGGAGTGGGGAGAGAGAGAGAGAGAGAGAGAAACACCAATGTGAGAGAGAGACACATTAATTGTCTCCTGCATGGGCCCTGACTGAAGCAGAGGATGGAACCTGCAACCCAGATACATGCCCTTGACTGGGAACCAAACCCAAGACCCTTTGGTGCACAGGCCGACACTCGTTACCTAAAGTCTAGTCTCTGGGGGTTGCCCCAGTAGGGGGCCATGCAGGAGGCTGCTGATGGATGCTATGCTCTCACATAGTTTCTCTTTTCTCCCTTCCTCTCTCTCTAAAAATCAATAAACTACTCTTAAAAAATAAAAAATAAAAAGATATATGTACCCCTAAGCGCATTGCAGCATTAGTCACAATAGTCAAGATACGGAAACAACCTACGTGTCCTTCAGTGGAAGACTGGATAAAGAAGATGTAGTGCATATGTACAATGGGATACTACACATAAAAAAGGACGAAATATTGCCATTTGTGACAATATGGATGGATCTTGAGGGCATTATAACTGAAGTAAGTCTGATGAAGAAAAGATAAGAACAGTATGATTTCAATCCTATGTGGGATATAAAACAAAAAGCAACAAATGGCCCTGGCCAGTTTGGCTCAGTACTTACCTGAGAGAAAGGAGGGTGGGGGCAGGATGAAGAGGATAACAGGGGTCAAATATATGGTGACAGAAGAGACTAGACTTCAGGTAATGAGCACACAGTATAGTATAAAGATGTCGTATTATCATGTTGTACACTTGACATTTACATGATGTTATTAACCAATGTTACCCAAATAAATTTAATAAAAATTAAAAAAACGTTTTTAAGAACAGAAGAAACCAAATAAACTGTAAATGAAGTGACTCTAGTCAAGTCACAGAACAATGTAGGCTGTCTAATGAGTATATGAACGAAAACAATACTTAAAAAGTTGGGAAAAGGAAAATTTAACGAATATTTTTATCCTTACTTGAAAGACAACTCTGGATTTCTCCAGCAGGTAAGTTCTCATGTTGGCTCCGATAATTTGATTTCTCTCATCAAAACTGATTTCTGTGTATTTCCCAAACCGACTGCTGTTGTCATTGCGGGTGGTCTTGGCATTTCCAACAGCCTGCAAAACATAGAACTCTCTTGAAATAACCACACCACATCAAAAAGATCTCTGCATTAACATTATTGGAGCAGTGTTAGTAAAATCCAATCCTGTATGTGGGGGTGGGGGTGGGTGGGGGGGGGTGGCGGTATTAGCAGAGGGAGGTTGGCGAGTGGGAAAGCGCTCTCCTCAATCTCTGAGCAGAACAGAAAGAGCGCAGGCTCTGATGCTTCAGGTCCTCAGGTTCCTTTTTACTATCTGTGTGATGCTAGAAATGTTATTTCATCTCTCTCTGTAATGTGGGGAAATAAGCACCCTACAGAACTGGGAGGAAAATGAGATAATATAGAGTGCCTTACCTCACCATGCCCCACATAGTATAAATGCTCAACTGAAAGTCCACATCCTTCATTCAACCTTTATTTCTATCCTTAGCCCTTACCGCTTCCCTTAACCGAAAAACTGCCTTCTCCCATTCCCCCCACACACCCCCACTCTGAGCACGATTTCGGCTTTTTTACTTCTATCCTTGAATTCCGTCCCTTCTGCCCATCTCCCTTCCTGAGCACCTTTGTCTAGAAGTGCCCTTCTTATGCACATATACTGTGCTTCCTGCCCCGGTCACCACACTTCATTACGACGTGTTTTCACCGAGCCCCTGCCATGGGCCAAGTGCTCCGGAGGCAAAGGTGAACCCAACAGACCTGGTCCTGCCTTCATGGAGCTCACAGGCTGGTGGGCAAGGCCAACTCTGAACAAATAACCATAAAATCACCCACTGGGCACTTAACTGGGCAGGGCCTCTTGACTCTTCTATTGCTACCTTGGACTGTGACTTATGTTGCTATTTAACTTGAAAGCATGCTCATGTTAGAGGAGCCTTAAAACTTGGGGACTGGGTCTTATTTTTTTCCATTACGTCCCATATTACCTGGCACAGTGGCTTACACAGTATAGGTGGTCTGATACATAAATATTCACTGAGGAGAAAGCAGAGAGGAGAGGTCTAGAAATCTAATGTTCTTAATTACTTGCTCCACTTCCAAATAAACCCAAGTCAATCCTCTTCCCACTTTGCGAGGCAGCCAGAGCCGGCCTTTGGGCCCTGCCCCGAGCCTGGCAGATGCCCCTTCTTCTGAGAGGGTATTGTCCTCAGCCCTGGCTGCTATCACCGCTGGCCTCGCCCACACGTGACCATCGATATTATGCTGATGAATCCGCTGTAGGAAAGAGGAAGAGCCTTGCTACGTGGCATGTGCTGATTTTTAAGGTGTGGATACTCCCACCACGATTGATTCCAAGCTCCATGGGTTTCACAATAGCTCACAATACAAGGCCTGCATATTTAACACTCAGCTAGGGACAGTTGGTGCCGCTGGCTGCACAACTCGGCTGGCCTCTGTGCACTGGTGTCTGTGCTTGAGGACACTTCCCCGGGATGTAAATGTAAACAGGGGGCTCCTGAAAGCTGCCTGTAGAATTTCTAGCCCAGCAGACAGGGGCGGAGCCTCAGAGGCAGCACTTCTTTGATCTTTATCATCATCATCATCATCATCACAATCATTATTATTAATTTATCTTTATTGTTGAAAGTATTACAGGTGTCCCCTTTTCCCCCCATTGACCCCTGCTAGACTGCACCTGGCCTCCCAACCCCACCCCACCCCAGGCCTTTACCACATTAGTGTCTGTGGCCATGGGTTATGCATTTATGCATATAAATTCTTTGGTTAATCTCTTCCCACCAACCCTCACCTTCCCTCTGGGGTTGGACAGAGACATAGAAGCATGGCACTTCGGTTAGTCAGGTCTTTTCGGGGAGGGAACTATGGTTAGTCAGGACAACACACACACAGTCCAGCCCGCCTCTCCCTCACCACACGCCACTGCCTCCCAGCCCGCCCGCCCCCACCCCCCCGGGGCACACACCTCCGTGATGGGGTTAGACGCCAGCACCTTGTCCTCCACGTGGGCGTTACTGTTCGACTTGCTGACGGTGGCAAAGTACCTCATGGCATAGCGAGCAGACACCGTCTTCCCAGCACCCGACTCCCCGCTCACAATTATTGACTGATTTTTATTGTTTCTAAAGCAAACAAATGAAAGGATTTTAACATGTTCATTCCTTCTTATTAAAAAAGCAATATCTACTCACTAAGAACAATGCAGACCAGCTGGAAGGGACACTGTGTCATCACTCCAGAGCAGCGCTTTTCAGCCCGCGTGCTGGCGGCAGGCACCATGGTTTTCCCACAAGGGTTTGTGAAACATGCACTACCTGACGATTCAGTCAGGGGCACGGACCTCTTCTCCCTTAGGTCGTCAAGTAAGAAAATGACAACAGCCAACACAACAATGCTGTCCAGTGTGAATGAATCGAAATCCTACCTACTTTCTTGTCAGATCAGCAAAATTAAATTTTTTTGGTGCGCCTCAGAATTTTAGTAGTTGATGTGCTGTGAGATGAAACAGGTTGAAAATCTCTGCTCTAATGTACCTGTTTCCAGCATTCGAGAATTTCCTCCAGGTCTTTCTTCCTATGGGACCATGCTGAAGACACAATTTTGTGTCCTATGTCTCCTGTGTTGAGGATCCCCAAGACCAATCCCATGTTCAGTGGTCCACTAGGAGGACCCACAGGACTCAGCATGTAGTCATAGGCCCGGCTAAGATCTATTGCACCAAAAGGATACAAAGTAACTCAGCAAAGGGAAGAGACACATGGGCCATGACCAGAGGAAGCCAGGCGTCAACTTCCAGGAGTCCTCTCCCAGTGGAGTCCACAGGACACACTTGATTCTTCCCGCGGTGCACTGTGACAACACACGGAAATGCTGTCTACCCGGGAAGCGCATCAGACCCAGTGCCCAGAGTTCCTACTGGGGCTGGTCACACAGGCATCCCCTAACACAGTGGTTCTCAACCTTCCTAATGCCGCGACCCTTTAATACAGTTCCTCATGTTGTGGTGACCCCCAACCATAAAGTTATTTTCGTTGCTACTTCATAACTGTAATTTTGCTAATTTATGAATCGTAATGTAAATATCTGATATGCAGGATGTATTTCCATTGTTACAAATTGAATATAATTAAAGCATAGTGATTAATCACAAAAACAATATGTAATTATATATGTGTTTTCCGATGGTCTTAGGCGACCCCTGTGAAAGGGTCGTTTGACCCCCAAAGGGGTCGAGACCCACAGCTTGAGAATCGCCGTCCTAACGGATACCAACATTCCAGGTGCCCAGAGGAAAGCAGATGTTCAGCATGAGCCACAGAAGTAAGCGTCAGTACAGCGAGCCACGCTCATCAATGAGGAAATGGGGAGAACCTTCCTGAAGTCCAAGTCCCCAGGGGCCAGCCATGGGCCATCTTCGCCAACAGGCCTCTAATGAGAGCAGTCTCGAGCCTATGTCAACTCCTTTCTGCATATCCCCACTTAAATATGAAGCATTTTAAAGACATTATTTGGAGAGCCGTTATTCAAAATACGCTTGGGAACATATTTAGGTGCTCTGCAAGCCAAAATGCTCTGCTGCATAACTCAGAGAGCTTAAAAAATGCATTGAACTTTTCATGTCATGAGATTATGGTGGTAGAACTTTATTATAATGCCATTTTATGTATCCAGCATGGCTTATGTGTCAGGGGCTCCGTGAATACTTTACAGGGATTCTCATTCAAGCCTCACAAAAATCCTATGCCGCTTATACCCATTTTACAGATAAGTAAAACAGTGACTCAGAGAGTGTAAGAGACTTGACCCAGGGCACAGAGCACACAGCCTCCCTTATGAATGCTTGAGAGGACGAGAGAGCCCTTGGCCAGCAGGGTACGATGGGGCTGGGGTTATTAATGCCGGGCTCTCCCGATCCCAGTCTAGCCTCAGCAAGTCCCACAGGAGCCTGTCTTATGTTTGTTCTTCTACTACAGTTAGACAGACAGACCTGTAGAAACCTGGCTTTTCAAGCTTGAAGCTGGCTCAGCCCTGCAACTCCAAGCAGCACATACTGCTAGTGTCCAGGAGCGGCCCTGGCCCTTTGGGCCCTGAGCCAGGGACGCTAATCAAGGGGATGTCCTGGACCTGCAGGGAGCCAGGGAAAATCCCAGAATGCACTGTGACAACACAGGTGTGTTAGGGTTGGGAGAAAACGTGCTGTGGCAGAAACCAAGGTATTTGGTTATTAATTGGCAATTCCCTACCCAGCATTCACTCTCCCATTTCTTCCTAGGGACTATGCCCCAATTTTTAGTGGGCACAGTGCTGCCCATATGAAAAACAACATATCCCAGGCGCCTTTGTGGCTAGGCATGGCCAAGTGGGTGGGTGCTGGTCAATGAGCTGTGATCAAAAGTGCTCTGCGGGGCTCTGGAAAGTCTCCTTCACCTGGAGGGGCACAACCTTCCCTGGGACTCTGTCACCCAGCATGTGCAGGAAATGGCTAAGTATCAGCTGGGATCCAGCCGGTGTTGCTCAGTGGTTGAGCATCAACCCATGAACCAAGAGGTCACTGGTGTGATTCCTGGTCAGCATACATGCCCGGGTTGCAGGCTCGACCCCCCGAGGCAGCTGATCGATGTTTCTCATCAATGTTTCTACCTCTCTATCCCTCTCCCTCACTCTCTCTCTCTCTCTGAAATCAACAAAAACAGTTTTTTTATTTTAAAAGTATCAGCTTGGCCCCAATGACGAGTGCCACCTCAGGGATGGGGGGCTGCAAGGTACCAGGTCCCTGGTGATTGGCAGAGGTCCTGTGTTAGCCCTGCCTGCCCAGGAGAGAACCACACGCGTCTACCTTGTCTAAGCCGCCATTATCTTTTCCTGATGACAAGCAGTGGAGCTTGGAATGGGTGCATCCAGCTCACAGGTGAGGACCCTGGCGCTGAGGGGACCAGGCCCTGGGCCCAAGGTTACATGGTAAATAATGAGCAGGACCAGGTCCCTCACTTCAGGTTTTCATCTGTGAAATGAGGGCGACGATGGTAGCTCAGCTGACTTCACTGGAGTGTTGGGAGACTCAAAGATTACTGTGAAAGTTGTTTTGCAAATGTGACAGGATCTACCAAAATAAAGTGGTGTTTTATTCTTCATACATTACAGATGAGGACATTGAAGCCAAAAGAGCCTGGTTATGGGAAAAAGAAATTACATATGGAGTAAAAATATCTGAGTGCCAATCCCAGCCTCGTACGTGCGGTGGCTCTGGATTCTGTTTACTGCCCAGGCATCTCCATCACGGCCACCCTGAGGGTGCAAGGATGATGTACAGGAATGTGTGTGTGGTCATGGGTTCACAGGAGGCTTTTAATAAATGTTTGCCAGCAAAGCAAGAACTCCACAAGGCCATACAAAAACAAGTGGCAAAATTAGGATAAAACCCAAATCTACACTGGAACCTGTGTTCATGTACCACTGGGCTCTGCTGCCCTGGGTGGGTCAGAAAGCTTCAACACCTCACGGCGGAGAACACGTCAGTATTCCTCCAACCCAACACACTGCAAGAGAGGCACCTGCTAGTCCCGGGTTTGTAGGAACAACTTTTGATCACCCAGAAGGAACAAAACCCAGGAAACTCGGTTTAAACAGGTCAGGTACACGCTGAGAGTCATTTGCTACTTGGTACACGTAGTCTGCTCCACCAGTGCCCCTCCGGTCTGATGGTCACATCTAATGAGACCAAGCCTGATGTCTCCCTCCCCAGCGAGGACCCAGCAAATGCAGGAGCATTAGGAGAGCCAGAGCAAGCCCGCCCCACAGGAGGCTACCTGGCCATCTGCTTGTACGCCTCTTCTGCCACCGCAAAGATGTGCGGGTCCATGTCGCCCATGTTCTGCCCGCTGTAGGCATGGATGATGGCATCTCCGTAGATGGGCAACTGCTTGTAAGGATTCATGGCCACCAAAATGATTCCTGAGAAGAGACGTTAGACACAGTGATGGGGTTCTTACTGTCACCCCAGCTCTGCCACTTACAAAACCTTCTGTGTGACTCTGGGCAAGTCACTCTGAATCAGTTCCCTGCCGATGCCACCCCCACTCTAAGGGGGACCGATGAGGTGACAGATGAGACTGTCCTAACACCGAGAGGCTTTGGCAATTCCCAATGGAAATATGATGTTTACGTCATTGCCCCAAATAAGTAATAAATTTATCACCTCCACTGGGAAACTCCAACACAAGCTTCATCCACATATATTTTTCTTGGTAGTCCAACCTTAGCTCTTGTTGAAAATTCTCCCCGCCCAGACACTTCTTTTTATAACAGACTCCCTAAGATCAAATGCCTGTGCCGTTGAGGTGGAAATGTGGGCACATGTTTAGGTGTCACTACACATTTTGACAGACGCCAGCAATTCTAATATAAACGTACTATGACATGTGTCATCAGGATGCTCTGGGCAGCACGCACTGTGTCCGCGCCAGTCCCGCTCCCGGGAACCCTCTCCTTACCGCTGTAGGTGTAAATGAGTTTGGATTCCGCGAAGCGGATCCTGAGGTTGTGGAGCACCGCGGGCTCGTGGAGGTAGCTGAGGGCCGTGAGGTCATTCTCACCCACGAGGATGTCAGGGTTCCGGAGCGGAGGCAGAGACTCCGGATCAACGGAATAATCCAGCTCCTGTGCACGAAGATACACTTAAAGCTCTGGAAGTGAAAGATGTTGGGTGTTTCTGCTGGACCACCGTCTCTGTCCTCCCTCCCTCCCTTCAGAGTGACCCCCGACACTCTGAAACCAAGCTTATGTAGAGCAACGAGAAACTTATCTTCATGGCTGGCTTTTAAAAAGTGGGAGCCAGGGGGCTGGGGTCTTGGCTGTGTGTCCTAGGCCAAGTCATCCACCTTCTCTGGGCCTCTCTTCTCTCATCTGTGAAAAGACTGGCTGCACCAGGTCAGGTGCCTCACCCCCAGTCCTACCACAGGCGCCCTACTCGTATGTGGTTTAGGTATTGGGTGCCATGGAAGTTTTGATTTAAAAACAGAATCCTGCTGCTAAAAATGACATGGTCACCTAAGGTCCCTTGCAGCGCTAAGGCTGCCGAATCTCTGTTGGAAGTTGACACGCTTCGTGATGAGAAGTGTCCGAAGGGGTCCATGCAGGTGGTGGTCTCTCTGAGCGAGGCTACCAGTGTTCCCGAGGGCTCCCAGCTCCGCCTGCAGGGCTGCCTGTGCTTACCAGCCTCAGCCCTGGGCTGGGGAACGCCAGGCTGGCCTCTCCTCGGCCCATTTCACCTCGTGTTCCGGAGGCAGCTGCCTGAGCAGAGTGAAGGCCCGGTTAGCCTGCCTGGCGGTGTCCACACCTCAGACGACTGTGCCTTCCAGATGTCAGAGCACCAAGGGACCGATGGCTCCCTGCTCTAACTTCCTTCACTTGCCGTCCACAGCTTGGGGAAGCGACTGAACGAGGGCGCCCAGCGAGCTTGTTTCCTTCCCGCCTTCCCAGGCTGCCTTCCTTTCCATACCTGGTCCTGGACCAGCTCAAGGTGAGCCAGCTGCCCCTTAGCAAGTGCCCACTGTGTCAGCACTCAGCACTGGTTGTTTCATTTAATCCTCAAAACTGCCTTCCCAGGAGGGCATGACTATCCTGATCAACGGTGAAGGAGACAGGCTCAGAGGTTCAGCCCTTGTCCCAGGTCACACATGATATGGGTCTGGCTGACCCTGAAGCCTGCATCAGGATGGCCCCCATCCACACCGACAGGGGTGTGGTTTTTTGGTTGCTCGCTCTGTTCTGCGTAAGGAGAGCAGCTCTGGACAACAACGGGACGTGAGTCCTCAATGCAGCTGCAGGCTCCATGGTCAATGTCATTATGTTTGCAGAACAGTCTTCATCTACACACTTTGAGAACAAAAGAAAAATGCTGCTCATATATAATTTTTACATTCCCTGAGTTTTCTGTTTTAAATTAACAGCCTCCTTTTCCAGTTCAGCCAGTGTGTGTGTGTGTGTGTGTGTGTGTGTGTGTGTGTGTAAGAAACGGAGGGAGAGAGGGAAAGGCAAACAGAAGGGAGAGCCTGGGGGGAAAAATGTGAAGAACATCAGATTGGCAGTCGGGGCAGAATTGCCATTCTCCTACACAAAGCAGGCTCTGTCCTTCATGGTACAGACAGAGTCAAGTTACAGAGCAGCCTGGCAGCCTCCATCTCACCTGCCTCTCCTCCTCCTCCGGGCAGCTGGCTCAGGGCCAGGAATGTCGCCACCTGAGGCCCTGCTGATATTACTAAGGCAGCGAGCCACCGCTGCAGCTGCTGTCTGAGATTGTTCTCCCAGAGCCATCTGATCCCTAAGCTTGGCTGTGCACAGGAGGTTTTCCACAAATGCTGCAAGGAGTTTCGGATGGGAAGGGAGAGGCTAATGGAGGCGCAGCATCCTCTCACCGCGTGTCTCTCGCATCTGCACACGCACACCTGGGTCACCTCATTTGATCTGCAGCAACCTCCCTGTGCTGTGGTGCCGTTATTAACCCATTCCACATATGAAGCAATCACAGGGCTCGCGGTCACAGACTAGCGAGTAGCTGTGGCAGGATTTGAATCCAGATATTGATTCTAGAGGATGTGCCCTTCACATCTTCCTTCAGTATCTCAGGAAATGATGCCCAAATCCAGGATACTCTGATTGGAAATAGTGTGTCCTGCCTCTAGAGAGGCCATTTGCATGCTTTGGAAATTCCAGCATTTAAATATTCAGATGACCTTCCCCAGACCAACTCTGGCATCCAGATGGGTCAGGAATCCTCTGTCTAGGTCTGTATCCTCCTACTTGATTCTAAAAAGGTAAAGCCACCTTAGCTATGGATCCAGCGGGATGTCATTAGCACTGGGGAGGAATAGGACGCCTCACGATGGGTAATTAAAGCAAAGGCAAATGTGCGGAAGCTGGTCATCAAAAGGCATACCCAGCCTCCGAGAGGACGTCCTCACCAACATGCTCCTCTACAGGCCCTGCCCAGCCCCGTCTCTCCCTCGCCACACCAACTCGGACAGAGGCCCTCAGGATGTCACACAAAGCTGGACATTCCTGTCCACCCGTCCCACCTCCGTCACTTTCCTAACTGCCCCATCATGCTCCCTGTGGAGGTCCCAATTCTTCATGTTTTTATCCACCTGCAGCCGGACTCGCTCTCCCTCTGCTCTCCTCTCACACCTCCCACGCCCGTCTTATTTTCTATCTCTCCCCTCTGTTTCTCTCCCTCTTCCCATCACCCGAGGATATTTTTCCATTGATTTTTAGAGAGTGGAAGGGAGGGGGAGAGACACACAGAGAGAAACATTGATGTGAGAGAGACACATCGATTGGTTGCCTCCTGCACTTGCCCTGACCAAGGCCGGGGATCAAGTCTGCAAGCGAGGTACATGCCCTTGACAGAAATTGAACCTGGGACCCTTTAGTCCATGGGCCGATGCTCTATCCACTAAGCCAAATAGCTAGGGCTGTTTTTCCATCTTGATGTTGTTTTCTGCCAGTTATGCCTCGGGCTCAAACTACTTCCCTCCAAGGTTCTTGTCTTTGCCCAGTCTCTGAGCTAAGACCTAGGAAACCAAAATGGCTAATCGTTTTTCAGCCTTTTCCGAACAGTGTGGACTCCCTGGAAATGCAGCACAGGGCACAGGCCTTCTGCCACACCTCGGTGCTGTCTACCCATCTTGGTGCCCTACCTGCCCCACCTCAGTGCGAGAGAGGCCCAGCTGAGGCAGGGCGCTTTTGGCCTTCAGTTGGGCAGCCTGGGGTGGGGGTAGGGGGGTGGGGAGAAAAGGGGGAGTGGTACACATGAGTGCATCCACAGCACCAGCTGGCCATTTTGGGTGCCCCACATGGGCCCTCCCCTGGCTGCTTCCACAGGGACCATATGCCCCCCACCCCCCCACATACCCCAGTTATCCCTTCATACGTCACGGCAGCCACAGCCTGCAAGGACCTACCGTTCCATCCTCCAGCAGGAGTCGCAGGACTTTGTCACCAACTCTGTAGTCCTTTGCTATTTCAGCAGATTTCCAAACATCGTCAGGATCCGGAATCCAAACCCTGTTGTACTGACCAACACAATGAGACAGGCTTAATTCCAGCACTTCAACAGTAAGACACAGATCACCTGGTGATCAGACTCGAAGGTTTGCTTCTGTTCCTTCATTAGGAACACTTTTACCTAATTTTTGCTGAGGAGGTAAGCTTTGGTGTATCTGCCATGCATCAGGCCTGGCTGCTTCATTTTCTAGACAACGGGATTCCCAAAGCCTCCTATATCCACCTGGAAAGCTGAACCCCTGGGAGTGACAAGAAGTCCCTGAGCGCCCCTAAAGGGAAGACCTGAGCGCTGCCTGCAAGCGTTGGAGCAGAGATTGGGTTCCCTGCTGATGGACCATGGGGCTCTGGGCCAGACACTTAACTTCTTGTGCCTCATTTTTCTCATCCATAAAATGGGTACAACAAGGCCTACCTCGCAGATTTGCTGGGAGATTAAATTAGACACTGTACTTGAAAGCACTCTGCAAAGTGCTGTAGAGGTCATGTCACAGCAGCATTATCCTCGTCTTACCACCCAGGCCAGCAGCCCAGGGTTCCCACTGTGGGAAATACAAGTCCAGATGGAGCTGCTGAGCTCAGTTCCCAACAAGCCATCAGTACACCCAGTGCTGATGTGCAAGGCTTCAGGCAGAACCACACCGCTGTGTACTGAACTGTGTCCCCCCAAAATTCATGTTAAAGGCCTAATTTCCAATGTGACTGGAGACAGGGTCTTTAAGAGGTAGTGAAGGTTAAATGAAGTCATAAGCCCTGGTCTTTAGGATTAGTGTCCATATAAGAAGAGACCCCAGAGAGCTCGCACACATACAATCTCTCTTCACCTGATGCGCTGCCGAAAGGCCATGTGAGGAAACAGTGAGAAGGCAGCTGTCTCCACCCAAGGGGAGAAGTTCCCGCCAGACACCAACCCTGCCAACACCCTGATCTAGGACTTCCCAGCTTCCAGAACTGTGAGAAATAGGGGTCTGTTGTTTAGCACCCAGGCTGTGGTATAGTCTTATGTCAACCCAAGCCGATGAACACACATGCCTAATAATTCACATATTAGGAAGAGGGTGGTCTCACACTCCAGAATTTACCAGTCGTACCTGAATGCTGTTCAAGATAAAGATAAGGTGCCTGGTCTGTGTAGCTGAGTGTCGACCCAAGAACCAGCAGGTCATGGTTCATATCCTGGTCAGGTCATGTGACTGGGTTGCAGGCTCAATCCCCAGTAGGGAGCATGCAGGAGGCAGCCGATCAATGGTTCTCTCTCATCACTGATGTTTCTCTTTCTCCCTCTCCCTTCCTGTCTCTGAAATTAATAACAATATATATATTTTTTTTCAAAAACCTTTATTGTTGAAAGTATTACATATGTCCCCCTTGCTCCCCCATTGACCCCTTCTAGCCTGCCTCCGCCCCCCTCCCCAGGCCTTCAACACCCTACTGTCTGTGTCCATGTGTCATGCGTATATGCACACAAGTTCTTTGGTTGATCACTTTCCACCTACCCACCCTCCCCCGCCTTCCTTCCGCATTCTGTTCTTTGTTTCTATGTCTCTGGATCTATTTTGTTTATCAGTATATTTTGTTCATTAGATTCCACATATGAGTGAGAGCATGTGATACTTGTCTTTCTCTGACTGGCTTATTTCGCTAAGCATAATACTCTCCAGGTTCCTCCATGCTGTCTCAAAAGGTAAGAGATCTTTCTAATAACAATATATATATATTTAAAAAGATAAATATAAGGTGACTGCCAAGTGCTTACACTGCAGCTGCCATCCTAGGGTCCATGCTTCGCTCCTCTCTCTCTTCCAGGCATGTTGTCTAGATCATACCCTTCCACCCAGACCCCGCATCCAAGTCTCCTGTAGCAGTCTGTAAAGTCATTCCTCTGCCCATTCATTCATCCATTCAATAAACACTTGCTAAACATCCATGATGCCTATGTCTGGCACAGAGCTGGGTTACCAAAAAGGAAAGGCATCTTCTCATAGTCACCAAAGTCTTCCTACTAACCAGCCAATCACTGGCCTGTGCATATGTGCATATTTGCATCTCTCGGCTCAAGTACCAGCAGTTTCTATCAGTGGGGCGCCCCTCCAGGATACCCTAACGTCTTGGGACATAAGCAGGCCAACAGGGACAGGAACTGAAAAGCACCCCCATGAAGACATTAAGCAGCACCTAGGAAAGAAAGCTCTTGAATCTAAAGGCTCAGTAGCCCAGGATGCCAGATCTGGATGAAGCGCGAGAGGCCGGCAGTGTCTGACCCTCACTGCCCACAGAACACTGGCCGCCAAGTTCCCCAGGAGCAGACCTAAGATGAGCTCCACAGTTTTCATAACAGCCCCAAGCTGGAAACGGGCTAAATGTCCATTGATGTGAGAATACATTTTAGAAAGAGTAGACATACAACTGTGGCATACGCACACAATGGAATCCTACTAACCAACACAAAGTCAACTACTGATACAACCAAGAACTTGAATGAATCTTTGAAGCACTAGCTTTGCACAAATGAGTACATTCTGTATAGGTATCTTTAGAGGAGGGCAGAACAGGTAAAACTAACATACAGTGGGGAAAATCCAAGCAGTATTGCCTCTGGGGGTAGCTAGGGCCTGGGAGTGACTGAGAAGGTGCCTGAAGGAATGTTCTGGGGTGATGGCTACATTCTATGTCTTGATGGGGTTTGGGTTACACAGGCATTAAGCACTTTCAAACTTCAGAGAACATAGACTTAAGATTTGTGCATTTCGTTGTCTGGAAATTTTACACACAGAACAAAAAAAAACTCTTAATATGCATACTGAAGTATTTAGGAGGATGGGTATTGACATATACAATTTACTCTAAAATGCTTCCAAATATAAGATGGATTAAGGGCTGCATAGAAGGATAGAAAGATGGATAGATATGTGATACAACAAATATGGTGAAATGTTCATGCTCAAATCTAGGTGGTGGGACAGATGCTTACTGTAGAGTTCGTTCAACTTTATACTTAAAATTTTCATAACAAGATGTTGGAGGAAATAAAAAATAAGTAAAAACATAATTCAGGGTTTCAGTACTAGACTTGGGCAAAGTTGGCTGAGGAGCATAGCTATTAATCTCCTAGTTAATATACACTGCTTCACTTAATAATATATATATCTATTTAAAATTGGTTGGATATCAATCAT
This sequence comes from Myotis lucifugus, assembly GCF_000147115.1. Lineage (NCBI taxonomy): Eukaryota > Metazoa > Chordata > Mammalia > Chiroptera > Vespertilionidae > Myotis > Myotis lucifugus. The sequence goes on along the minus strand of NW_005871071.1, from coordinate 5,430,895 downwards.
GACTCCCTAAGTTATTTGGGTTGCTTTAATTACTGACAGCTACTTAAGAGCAGAAGCTTGCTGAAATGTAGCATGGGAGGGTAAGACTTGAGAGAGGGAGAGGGTGAGAGAGGAAGCATGACTTGGCAGGCAATGACACATACTCACATACACCCCGCCCCCTGCAGATAGGTGGACAGAAGCCTAATAAACACACACAGACACACCTCTCAGACAGACGCCCACACTCTATGCATCCTTGTTGCCATGGGCTACATTTTCTACCTCAGGTCTGCTACTGAAAATATTTCCTACTAACCTCATAAAGCTAAAATCATTAACAGAATATCCCAACTTATCACGAATTGGCCATGGTAGGATTTTAGAGCTGAAAGGGCCCATGAAGGCTGTCTACTCCAGGTGTTCTTCACACACAGCTGCAGAAAGCTGACTTCCATGAAAGGGGGAAAGAGATGAAAATGGAGGTGTCCAGGCGGGAGCACAGAGGGGGCTGTGGCTGACGTCTGTCAAGTCCTCCAAGGAATCCTGGGGTCTGAGAAGTAATGTTCAAATCCCTCAGCCAATCTAAGCCTTTTGTTTTCCTGATCCCTAAACTGGAGCCCAGAGAGGTCAGTAACCCACCAGATACCACAGAGAGTCTCAAAGGTGCGGACTCCAGGGGAGCCAGGGCCAGCACTCCTACTTAAACTACTTGTTAACCACACGAGTCTGGCCCTGAAAATAATTCTGATCCCTCCTGAGCATGTGGGGGTCTGCAGTGCGGACACATTCTTGGGACCATGTGCAACCACCTGTTGAGGGCGCACAGATTCTCCCAGCACTCGGGTTACATCTGTTTCATTGGTTTATTTCAGCTCAAAGCAGTGTTACATGGTAGGCACTATTAGGACGTATGGAACCAAGGTCTGCTTCTCTTCTGGTGTGAACACAGCGGCCTCCTTGGCTCCGCTGAGTTCCCAGGCCCTCCATCCCCCACTGGGCCCGGTGCCTCTACCGACAACGCTGCCAGTCATTTAGGCTGAAACCCAGCCTGGTAAGTAAACACAACAAAGTTTACCCAGTTCCACAGAAGTTACACCCATTCGGTCCCTCCCTTCTTCCTCTCATTCCTTTACCCACAAGGCAACACTTCAAACCGGAGGGAGAGCTAACTTTACAGCATTTAGACAAACAAACGCAGTCCCTGCAAACAATGTGACTAGCTCTCATGTGATCTCCCCAGTGTGGTTCCTTTTCCTGAAGCAGGAGCCACCGGACTCAGGCCACCCTCTGGGGCAGGCCCATCTCCCACACCTTCTCTGGGAATCCTGCCCCAGGCCGGGCGATCGTGGTGTCCCCAAGCCATGGGAGGCTCGGGAATGAGGCAAAGGAACTGACCCTTAGGAAATGATATGTTCCCAGGAACATGTCCGATCCGCATACCCCACATGCTCACGTGAGAGAGAGC
>NW_005871071.1:5400818-5429229 GCF_000147115.1 Myotis lucifugus | reverse complement strand
GGCCAGAGTGGTGACACAGTGCTCCCTCTCTCCCTCCTCCTCTTCCCTCGTTCCCCAGGGCCCTTCTTAGGCCTCCTCTAGTGTCTCCCAAAGTCCTTCCTGGTCTCTTCTCACAACATGGTTTCCAAGACTATGTACCACTGAGTCCTCCAGCCCAGCTCTCCCCATGGGTCTAGATCACAATTCCAATTCCCTTCTAGACATCAACCCCCAAATGTGCTCAGACACAAATCCCAAGCTCAAGTGATCATTATGCCTATCTTATCCAACTTTCCTCCTTGGGTCACCCCCTTGTGAATCTGCCCTCTGTCTGCTTCCCACCCAAACCACCAGCAGTTTATAGAGCACCCTGAACACTTCGAGTCCTTCCACCCCCGAGCCACCCTCCTCCCCCATCACTGAGCAACTGCTTTGAGCAGTCAAGTCAGCTCAAAATCCCCTTCTCTGTGGCACTTTCCCTGGCACCCTCACCCCAGGCAGAGTTGAATGCTTCCTCTTTAGAGCTCTCTCTACCTTTCCCAGGTTTCTGGGTCACTTCCATCTTCCCCCACTGACATTTGAACTTAAAGAACGTTGTCTTTTTGCCCTGGAACCCAATACAAAGATTTCCCCCTAGCTAGCACTAGATGTTCAATGAACATCTTTGAACAAAAATTTGAATTTGCAGTAGTAGTCCAGTTGCATCAATGAAAGACTAGGTGGTAGTTTAGTCTTTATGTCCTCCCCTTTTTTTACTCTTTTGAACTACCCATATATAATACAACAGATAAATATAATTAATAATATAATATAATAATATAAATTATAGATAAATATAATTTTTCAGAGTTGTTGATGTTATATAGAAATCTAAAAGCTGCTTAGAATAGCCAAAAGGAAAGTCATTAAACTGAATTTTGACCTTAGTTTAGCTACGGACCCCAGACTGCTAGTCAAGACACTTCAAAATAAAAGTGCTGCAGGGGAAAAAAAAAGATACTTCACATCTGAATTTAAGCAAAACTTCAATGAAGATGTCTGTGAGTTCTTCATGCACAAGTGAAAGAAACAAACAGTTGAAGGATAATAGAATTTGTGAATCTGTGGCTAAAACCAGTCATAACCTGAGTTCTGATGAATGAGTGAGAATACTTTAAGGAAGGTCTTCAGAGGCGCCATAGAGCTCTGGTGCCTCATCTCCATTCATCACTTTCACCAACATCTCAGATGAAAAACACAACACCTGTGCATCAAATATCAGATGAAATATTATTAGCCAAGGATGGTCAGGACTGCTAAAGGTTTTGACAATCTGCAGAACACTAAACAACAAGTTGGAAACTTTAATAGGGATAAATGTAAAATCCAGTATACAGGGACCCAAAATCAACAGTATTATAATAACATCAATATTAAAAAACTTTTATTAAGCATGTGTGTCAGGTATTTTGCTAAGGATTTTACACAGATGATTTAATCCTTACAACGACTGGTAAAACCTAAGTCCATTTTATGAATGTGGAAACCCAGGAGGTTAAGTAACTTGTACAGTGTCACCCAGTTAGCAAAGGGCAGAACCAAGACTCAACCTCAGCCACCACCTACAGGAGCAGCTCTCCTTGAAACAAACGGAATAGGAACTCAATGCTGGCCTGTACGGAGGGCAATCACAGGAGTTGCATCCCCCAGTCCCACGGTACTCATGGCTCAGCAGACCAGCTCTAGAAAATAGTGCCACGAAGATAAGATAGATATCAGGTACTGAAATTCACCCAGAGGAAGGTGGCCTTGATGCTGAGGGTCTGGAATGATGCTGTAAGAGAAAAGGCTGGTGTACTGTCACTCTCCCCAACCTCTCAGCCCCGCCCACGTGGCATTCTCAGCAGCTGTCAAGCCTCTGGGCTTCCTTTGTTCTAAATATCTCCATGTCTTCAACTCCACAGCCTCAGGTCCCCGCCCCCTTTCTGAGGCTATTCCATGCCTGGTGCCTGTCTTATAGCTTCGGACCCCAGTCCTCCACGTCCCTCTCTTCAGCCTGTGACCATGCTCAGGGGTCCCCTTTTGCCCTCACAGTTCTACTGAAAGAGAAGCAATGCCAAGAACCTCCTAGTGGCCAAACCTAATGACGCTTCCTCGGCCTTCACCCCCCTTGACTTTTTGGCAGCTGACTGCCCAGTCTTCAGTTACTGACACACATGGACTTCCTCCCTGGTTTGAAAGGAAGAAGGCCATATAGAAACATATATGTTATAGGTTTATGATCACACAGCATATATAATTTTTGAACCCTCATTTTTTATGTAACACAAGCATTTCCCATATTGCTAAGAACTCTTCACTAAGTAGCATTTTTAATGGCTTCATACTACTCCATCCTGTAGGTCTATAATCCATCAAATTCTACCCCTTTTTCTGGACATTGGGTTTGTTTCCATTTGTTATTAGAAGAAATAATGTGACAAACAACCCGGCGTAAAGGGAGGCCACTATGAAGGGGATGGACTTCCCACCAGTCCTCTGTGTGGGAGGAAGGTCAGATCTCTTAAAGAGGAGGAAGATGATAAGGCTGTAAAACCAAGGGGATGGTAGTGGGAAGGGTTAAGAACTTAGGCTTTTAATCCTGGCTCCATCACATCTATGGAACCTTAGGCAATTTAACCTGGGTCATTTGTAAAATTGGGAAATTGGTTATTCAGATTAAGTAAAAGAAGGCAAATAAAGTTTTGAGGATGGTATCTGGCACATAAAAAGTACTCAGTGACTGAGATAAAAGTAACCATCATCAACATCATCATTTTCATGCCCGTAGTTTTTTCTGAGAGCAGAAAAACTCATTCGCTCAAGCATGCACACATCAAACACATACTGAATGCCCAGTGCTCCATGTTCTCTAGAAGCTCTTGGTCAACAGGGGAGACAGAGAGCTAATGAGCTGTTAACAGTCATATTAAAGGTGCCAGTTGGAGGGCAAAGATTTCTCAGAAGAGGCCCTGCTCAAATGGAATCTGGAAGGTGCAGGCCGGGGTGAGCAAAGGAGAGACAGAGACAGACAAACATTCCGAGCAGGGGGAGCCCAGGTGCCCAGGCAGAGGAATGCACTGAGAGGCAGCAAGAAGTCGGTGCAGCCTGTGCCAGGGCAGGAGCTGGCGGGCAGGGGTGGGAGGTGAGGCAGAGGCGGGACGTCATGGCTGGTTAGCGAGTCTGAAAGTGACGGAGCTCTAGGGGGCCTCACGAAGAGAATGGCCAGACTGGTTTTCCCCAGCGTGGAGCTGCTGGGTCAAATGCTGTGGACATTTCTAAGGCATGTCGCCACACTGCACTGGAAAAGAGATGGGCCGTTGTATACTTTCCCCGAAGCAACTGCTGCTCTCCCAGGAGTCCCTGTTTCTCGGAACCTCTCTTCCTTGGTTCCGGATGCTGGCTCTCCTGTCTCCTCCTCCCTGCCCTGGCTCTAGCCCCGGCCCCTCTGCCTCCTCTCCCTCCCTGATCAGATGCATCTCCCAGGGTCCTGTCCTGGCCCTCTTCTCTCCCTTGGTGAGGCCCTCACTGCCTGGGCTTCAGCTCCACTCTGGGCACAAGACTCCTGGCCCATCCTCTGGAGTCTACACAAACCTGCAACTACCGGGAAGCCCACCACCACCTCAACCCTGGCAGGGATTTGCCTCATGACTTTCCTAAGAAATATCCCCACCACCTAATTCCCTAGTGCCAACGGTGCGCCCCCACTCTCAGTCACCCAGACGCTAACCTCCATGTCATCCTTGCTCATCCCTCTCCCGCACACACCCCAGTCCAGTCTCTCCTCTCACCTATCTCCACATGCTCTCCAGACTCTGCCTCATCCTCCATTTCCAATACTGCAGCCCCACGTCTTTCCCGGGCAGTCAAGATGACCTGACAAATCAACAATGTGACTCTGGCCTCTCTCTCATGGGCACAGAGTCCCACGGGCCCTGCTGGCACACCCAACCTCCTAAAACACTGCCCTTGATCCTGTCTCCCCCTCCCCGCTTAAAACCTTCACCAGAGTGTAAGGCCCTGGCCTACCTCTGGCTGCCATGACCCTCCCCTTCTCGGCTCTGTTGCCCAGCATGCTCCTCCCTGCCCTCTACGCCTTAGCAGGCTGGATTACTTGTCACTTCTCATTTCTCACTAATCAGAAAACCCCCTGAGAGGCAGGACTATCACTTAAAAACACACACAATGTTTTCTAACCTTCCCCACACATAAAGCTTTATATACAGAAAGTGCCCGATAAATATTTTATGGGAGAGAGTATGCCTGTCTTCAAGACTATGCAGAAGAGATTAGACAGCGGCCAGGCAGGTAACTGTGTGAAGGGGGTGACTGGGGCAGCCAAGCCGTCATGGGGTCGGTGTGGCTGCCACACAGGGATCCCTGAATGGACAGCCCGCCCACCACCCTATTGCGGGGTCACTATTTGCCTGGGTGCAGAAATGCGTTTCAGGTTGTTTTAAAACAGTGTGTGGCTAAGATGGTGTGTGGGTTAAATGTGGCCAAGGGTCTCCAGTCACAAACATTTGACTTAGGCCAATCCTGTGGGCTGACATTCTAGGACAATCCACTAGATCTTTAGACTCAGGAGGGTGAATACAGGGTGAGGTGGGGGAAAGAGGCGGGGAGTGGTAGGGAAGCAAGGGAGAGGGTTTAGATTTCGTCTAAGAAAGAAATCTTTGCTTTCACTTATATGTGGAATTTAAAGAACAATGTAAATGAGCAAACAAAACAGAAACAGACCCATGGATACAGACAACAGACTGATGGTTGCCAGAGGGGAGGGTGGTTGGGCGACTGGGTGAAAAGATTGAGAAGTACAGATCGGTAGTTAGAGAATAGTCATGAGGATGTAAAGTACAGCATAGGAAATGTAGTCAATTATCCTATATAATAAAATGCTAACATGCAAATCGACCAAACGGCGGAACGACCGGTCGCTATGATGCGCACTGACCACCAGGGGGCAGACGCTCAACGCAGGAGCTGCCCCCTGGTGGTCAGTGCGCTCCCACAGGGGTAGCGCCACTCAGCCAGAAGCCAGGCTCACAGCTGGTGAGTGCATTGGCGGTGGCAGGAGCCTCTCCGGCCTCCACAGCAGACGGACATCTCCCAAGGGCTCCTGGACTGCGAGAGGGCGCAGACGGGGCTGAAGGACCCCCCACCCCCACCCCCAGTGCACGAATTTTGTGCACTGGGCCTCTAGTATTGTAATAACTATGTATGGTGCCAGGTGGGTACTGGAAATATTGGGGGAAACCCTTTGTAAAGTATATGAATGTCTAACCACTATGCTATACACCTGAAAGTAATACAAAATATTATTGAATGTAAACATTCATTATAAAGTGTATGCTGCCCTGACCAGGTAGCTCAGTTGGTTAGAGTGTCATCCCAATATGCCAAAGTTGTGGGTTCGATCCCTGGTCAGGGCACATACAAGAATCAACCACTGAATGCATAAATAACCCCTCCCTCCTTCTCTACCTCCTTTCCTCCCTGTCTCTCTCTCTCTAAAATCAGTAAATAAATTTTAAAAATGAAGTGTGTGCTGATATGGAAAAGAATAGTAAAGAATATATGAGAATATATATTACCATTTTCCTTCTCTGAAAATGTACACAAAATACTCTGTAGGTTTTTTTTTCTTGAGAGAGAGGAATAGGGTGGTGAGAGGAATATGGGGGGGGGGGGAATTGAGTATATTTTTTAAAAAAGAAATCTTTAACAAAATCTTCCTAAAGCCTAAACAGGCAGCTACACAAACTCTGAAATTGACACAGTGGGGGGCTGACTGCCCACCTGGAAGGAAGGCGGCAGCCTAGGGACACGTGTGCCTACTTGGACACCAAGTGGGTAGGGGCAGCCATCAAGGTTCCTCTGGCTCTGGGATTCTCAGAACAGAAACAGACTCAGATTCTCTATCCATTCAAGCTCATTTCTAGAAAACGCTTCCATGTCCGTTTTCCTACACTGTGCCTGGTCCGAGTTAGCATTTCATGTACGGGTGGACAAACGTAGGTTTACAGTTGTAATACAAATAAATAATACAATAATTAATAATCTAAGAATAAACTCTGTGTTTCGTGTACTCACAACTGTAAACCTACATATATTTATGAGGCACTTGGTGATAGGGAGTGGGAGGGATTGTTACCTAAAATGGGTTAACAGTTTTCTCTGTCCTCCACAGTATCTTCCAAGAAAGGTTTTGTTCAAGAACTTTTTCTTTTTTTTTTTTTTACCTCCAGTAAATTGAAGACCAAAGAAGCACTGTTGGCTATCTGATGGCTCATATTCTCATTGGTAAAACTAGCCCAGAACAGAGGCAATTCAAATACTGTCCATTTAGAACACTAGTTAATGTAAACACATGCATTAGAGGGGAAACGTCTGTTACTAATTAAACAAGGTAGAAGAAAGATTGCTTAGACTACTGAAATATTTACTTACAATTATCGTTTCCATCTATAGCAAAAGTGTCTTTAAATATAAAGAGAGGGCATGTGTCAGGACAAATGAATGGGCTGTAGTCTCATCAATTTGAATCCTGGGGATGAGGGTACAGTAGGAGGAATGGCTTTATGGCGATTGAAATGGATTTTTTTCCAAAGGGCCAACACTTTCACACTTTTTATCCCAATTATTAGCCAAGGTCCTCTCAGAGAGTTCTGGACACCGAGTGGGAATGCCGTCCTTCCTCCCTAAAGTGTGGAGCCCTCGGCCCCACGGGAGATGGGGTTTCCGAGACTGCGCTAGTGATTCCTGCAGCCCGGGGTGTGTATGCAAGGTGGTGGACACACGGCAAAGCTCCACATCCGTGTTGCGTGAGGAGCCTGTGACTGCACGTCGTCAGGAGCCCGGGTTCCTAGCAGCCCCCAACCTCTAGGGTGAGGCCTGGCCACCCGTCTCGGCTGCTGCGGCTCTGGCCTCAGATGAACCCAAACACGCGCGCAGCCCGGGAGACCCAGCAAGTCTAACAGCAGCCTCAGCACCGCGCTCTGAGCTTCCGAGCCCAGTCGTTCAAAGGGCTCCCAGGAGGCCGGGGGGATGATGGATGCGATTATTCTCCCGCGTCTGAGATTTCCACGTGCTCGCGGGCAACAGCCTCCACCTGCGGCTCTGAGCGACGCGGAGACGGGCCTGACGCGCGACCCCTGGAGCCCAGGCCCCTGTGACACTCGGTCTTCCCGTCCCGAGGGGACCCAGGCTCCAGGGGCGCCTTTCCCACGGACAGGGACGGGTCCCCGGGGGGGGGGGGGGGGGGGGGGGGGGGGAGGTTCCCCGCGCCCTCATTCCCGGGCTCCCCGCAGCCCCTCCCGGGCCAACGGGCGCCGCCAGGGCGCACAGGAGCGGGCCGGGCACAGGTACAGTCAGCACTAGCGCCCGCCGCTTTCCTTCCCGGCTCCCTTCCCCTCCCCGCCCCCCCCGCCCTACCTGCGTGTACAGCGCGGCCACCGCCCATGAGCGAAGGCGCCTGGGCAGCTCGGGGCGCGACGGGGCGACGCGCGGGGCTGGGCCGGCGGCTCTGAGGCCCCGGGAGGTGGCCGTGCGGGGCGCCGCGTCAGCAGCGCTGGGCCGTCCAGCGGGAGAAGTTTCCTGCGGATCCACAAACTTCCCCGAGGGCTGCGGCCCGAGGAGGGAGGCGCGGATTGGTCCCTCCGGCCCAACTCCTCGCGGCGATTGGCCGGGGCGGGGGCGGGGCAGGGCGCGGCTCTCCTCCCGGTGAGTGTCTGCGGGGAAGTGCGTCCACCTGCGGGGCGAGCGCCCCTCCAAGAACTAGGCGGAGCGCGCTGCGCTGCGCTGTCCCGCCCGCAGGGAACAGGTGTGTCCCAGGTTGTCCCGGCCAGGCTCCAGCTCCCTTAAGTCGCTGCGTTTTACTGTCAAGAGCAGAAGGACATGACCATTTCCATAGAAAACCAAGAGAAATCAACAAGCGTGTGAGAGCTCAGCCAGGTGACCATATTCAAAATAAAATATAAAAATGAATAACTTCCCTTTATATCCGCAATAACCATTTAGAAAATACGAAGAAAGTAAAGTAGGAAAATAAGATATTTATAATATCAACGAAAATACACAGTGTCCAGAAATTACACTAACAAAAACGCACTTGGCCTTTGTTCAGAAAATGCTTAAATTTCCCTTCATGGGCATAAAAGACCTCAATAAATGGGGAGACATGTCATTTTCATGGATGGGAATATTTAATATTGTACAGGTGCCAATTCTACCCAAATTAATAATATATAAGCCTAATATATTTGGAACAAAAACCCTAGCAGGACTTCTGGAAAATTGTACGACTGGTTGACATTTCTTATGGTCTAAAGTCCCATCCTGGTTGAGCACCAGCCTCTGAAAAGTGTGTGGATTGCTGGAAAAGCTCTTCGAGATGGCTCAGCAATGTTCCGTAGTTTTCAGTGTGCAAGTCTGGCACTTCTTTTACTAAACTGATTCTCAGGCATATTATCCTTTTTTATGCTATTATGAATGTATATAAATGATTTCTTAATTTCACTTCCCAATTGATTATTGCTAATATATAGAAATATAATTGATTTTCGTATATAGATCTTATAGCTTGTGACCTTTCCTGAATTTATTATAGTCATTTTTTGTGGATTCCTTAGGATTTTCCACATACAAAATGCCATTTGCAAGTGAATACACTTTTAACTTTCTTTTCAGCCTGGTTGCATTTATTTTTGTATGTGCCTATTGAGTTGGCTAGAACCACCAGCACAATGTCGAGTGGCAGTGGTAAGAACAAATAGACATCCTTGCCTTGTTCCCAATCTAAGGGGGAAAGCATTCCACTTTTTGTTTTGTGTGGGGTTTTTTTGGCATTAATTATAAGGTTAGCAGTAGGTCTTTCCACACATGAAGTTCCTTTTATTCCTAGTTTGTTAGGATATTTGCTTTTTTTCAATATTGAATGGAATTGATATATTTTTCTCTTTTTTTTCTCAACCTGTGTTTGTTTTTTTAATCTATAGACAGCAATACAGTCGGGTCTTGTTTTTTGTTGTTGTTATTGTTGTTGCTTTTTTGTTTTTTAAATCCAGTTTCACAATCTCTGCTTCTGGTGGAAGTGTTTAATCCATTCACATTTAATGTAACCATTGATATGGTTGGATTTATGATTGACATCTTTTCTATATGGCTGAGGTCTTTTTTATTCCTCTGCTTCTCTTTTACCGCTATTTGTGGCGATAGATTTTTTTAGTGTTTCATATTAATTCCTACCTTTAAAAGAACTATATTTCTTGAGTTAATTTTTTTTAATCCTTACCCGAGGATAGTTTTTCCATTGATTTTTAAACAAAGATGAAGAAAGGGAGGAGGGAGAGAGAGAAACATTGACATGAAAGGAATACATTGACTGGTTGCCTCCTGCTTTGCCCAAACATGCAACTGAGGTATGTGCCCTGTACGTGCCCTTGACCCTAAGACCCTTTGGTCCTCAGGCTGTCGCTCCAACCACTGACCCAAACTGACCAAGGCTCTTTGAGTTAAATTTTTAGTGGTACCTCTCTAGGGATTAACTCATGCATTTGAACTCATCACAGATACTTCAGTTTAATACTGTATTACTTTCCTGCAGCTATTGTAACAAAGTACCACAAGCTGGGTGGCTTAAAACAACAGAAACATTCTCTCAGAGCTCAGTGTGGGGTTTTTCTGCACTCCACTCCAATCAAGGGAGCCCTCCCAAGGCAAAGCTGCTGGTTTTCACGGCTCCCCAACTGTGGCAGAACTACCACATGATCGAACTGGGGGAGGGGAGGAGGATGGAGTAGCCCCAGCCAACAATGTCAAATTCCATTGTTCTTACTCAGAGTTCACTGGTTTTCCATGGATAACCATTACTAATTGGTTGTATGCTATTGATCAATTTATAGAGCTCTAAAAGTGTTGTTTTTGAGGAGAGACTTTGTTGAGCTCCTTCCTCAGTCTGCCATACCAGGTGGCAAAAGTCTGCTGAAAAATAAAAATGCATTGCAATATAATTCTCATACTATAAACTTCACCCATTTAAAGTATACAACTCAGTGGTTTTTAATATAGTCACAGATATGTTAAACTATCACCACAGTCAACTTTAAAATATGGTCATCTCAAAAAGAAACTCCAATGCTCTTTACCGGTAGTTATCACTCCCTATTCCCTCAGTACCCTCTACTCCTACGTGTAGGTAGGCAACCACTTATCTACTGTATGTCATTTCTCTTTTTTCCTTAATTAGCCTGGCTAGAGGCTTATCAATTTTTTATTGATCTTTTCAAAGAACCAGTTTTTTTTTTATTTCACTGATTTTCTCTATTGGTTTCCTGTCCTAAATCTCATTAATTTCTCCTCTAATTGTTATTTCTTTCCTCCTTCTTATTTTGCACTTAATTCATCCTCTCTCTCTCTCTCTCTCTCTCTCACTTCCTAAAGTAGAAAGTTATATATTTGATTTTAGGGCCTTCTTTTTCCCTAATGCATGCAGTCTATGCTATAAATTTCCCTCTAAGTACTGCTTTCTTTGCACCCCTCACATTTTGATAAGTTGTAGTTTCATTTAGTTCACAATATTTTTAAATTTCTCTTGAGATTTCTTCTTTGACTCATGTGTTATTTAGAAGTGTGTTGTTTAATCTCCAAGTATTTGGAGATTTTTCAACCATTTTCCTTGTCATTGATTTCCAGTTTAATTCTGGTTTCATCTGAAAGCATACATTATAGGACTTCTATTTTTTAAATTTTAAAGGTGGTCCAGAATGTGGTCTATATTGGTATATATTCCATGTTTCATGTGTTGTGGGTTTATTTATAAGACACCAACAAAAATCCTTTATATCCGTATCTTTATTTGAACAATTTTCTATAATAGCTAGGAGAATACAGCATTAATGACACACATTTACTCAGTACAACATTAGACAACTACAAATTTAGAGCTTAAACATCAATCTGATATTGTTTTGGTTTCCATCTTAGCACTAGGTGATATCTAGTGAAAAACCCATGTTTCAAAGGCTTCTGTTAAAATGAGGTGAATTATTAACTTATTTTTAAAAACTACATGTGAGATATGCTGGGATGGGTTCCCTTTAAAACTAGAGTTGGTTTGTAATTCCTTCATTTCTTAGTACTTCTGCTTCCTTTTTAATGGCTGAATACTGTACCTAAAAACTTTTCCAGGTCCAAGAAGAAAAACTGTTTGGAAAATTGCAATGTTCAATTTCATTTTAGTTAAAAGGCATATCCATTTCACCGTAAATTAACAATTTAAAGTTAATAATTAAAATGCAATATGTTAAATGTCATGAGCTCATTTCTGTGCAACACTGTTAGAGCAATTAAAATTTCCAAGACACAAAAATGTCAACCTTACTCCAGGATTCCACAGAAATATATAACTAGGAATCATAAATTACAACACACATATCCACATTTAATGGGAATTTGTTGGGAAAAAATTAAATGAATTAAATGATTTAGAGAGCCTGAAATGTGAGCTAAAATCTTACAACATATGGCAACAATAAGACATTTGAAATTATTGTCTGAAAAATGCATTAAAATGTACTCACCTACCAAGCATTGAATTATACATTCCGGTTTCAACTCAAAAAACATTTTTCTTTCAAATATTTCAGGCAATATTACAGTACTAAAAAGGTTAGTCATTTTCAGATATTTGTGACTCTACTAACACCCATTAAGTTAAGCTAATGAACATTTTAGCTAGACCGAATTATAAAATTAAAAAATGTATAAAACACATTTTGGCAGATATGTTACACAGTACTTTTCTGTTTCTGATCTTCTGAAAACCCACTAACTCCAGGCTGATTTAATTTAGGGTAATACAATGGGTTCGAATTTATAGCATTTTTTCTTGTTTTCAATCTTTTATAGTACCGGGTTCTTAAAAAATATTTTTAAAGAATGTCCATGAAAAGTTTTACAGTGGTACTCTTTACCTTTTTATTAAGAAAAGGCCGTGGAAAACAAGCCATTTAAATGCTACCAAAAAGCTAACATTACTTCCATATGTTCATTTGCTTACTTGTGACCCAGAGTCCTCCCACCTCTTGACCCCCAAACTCAGGAAGACTTTCTAAGCCCCCATTCCATTGGCTCTGAGACTGTTGCTGCCCCAGAGTTCTACTACCTGTTTGGAAATAACAGAAAAGAAAGGAAGAAGTAACAGGTGGGGGAGGAGCATGCAGACGCGTGGAAAGGAATTAGTGGTTGGAGGCCACACCCAACCAAAACCCTCACAAGACCTTGAGAAACAGGGCTTGATATTCTCTCCAGGCAAGACATCCCCGTACAGAGGAAAAGTTTCGGAGAACTTAAGGCAGCTCCAGGAGGGAAGGGAGCAGGGGTTAAGGCGGCCCTCACAGCACGGCCTGAGAAGAAATGACGCTGCCCTTATCCATGAACGGAGGCCACAGCAACACACAGCCTCCCTAACACGCATGCATACAGCACACCTCCTAGCTGCAAAGTAGACACTGGCAGCATGCACACACGGTAATGTCTACACACGCCCTGACTTGTGCATGGCCTGGTGGGGATAGCGCTCAGAAGCACCCAGGGGCTTGGCCTGCAGCTGCAGGTTCCCCAGGGGCTGCGCAGCTCACTGGTGGCTCCAACAGCTCACCTGCTGACTCTAACAGAGGGGTGTGTGTGGAGAGTGACCTTCCTCATCGCTTTGGGAGGTGTTCACTAATCTCCATCAGGCCGAGACAGCCTGCTACTAATGAGTGACCTAAACACAGTGTTGCACCCTCCAGGGGAGCACTGAGTAATTACAGAGTCAAGCCTAGTGGCAGCAGGCAACTGTGACAGAAAAACTACTGGCTCTAGGTGCTCTGTCTCGTCAGCACAAAGAACTCGACATTGCTCATTACTCAGCTCCCATATGCCAGCTGCCAACTCTGATAAGAAGAAAGAGCACCTCTTGCTGACCCGGGCCCCCCGCCACAGGTACCGAGGAACAGATGTAACCTCAGGACTTGCCGCTGTGGGGCGAGCAGCTGGGCTGCAGGGCAAGTCTGACCGACCTCTCTCATGTCACCATCAGCAGATGATGCAGCCACAGTTCTCCCTTCCAGTGCTGCTGTGAGGACACAGTGAGGTAACGAGAAAGCACGCTGGAGGAAAGCAGAGCCAGATGCGAGGTCTGTGCTACAGGAGAATTTAAAGGTCAATCACTAATTTTTGCTGTTTTATCCTAAGTAGTTGAAGTTACCCAGAGGATACTTGATTTTGCCTCCTGGGGAACTCTATGAACTGGTGAGTGTGTGTGTGTGTGTGTGTGTGTGTGTGAGAGAGAGAGAGAGAGAGAGAGAGAGAGAGAGAGAGAGAGAGAGAGAGGGAGAGAGAGAGAAAACACTTCTCAGATGGTGACAGTTGCCCCTTTACCTAGCGTTACCAGGAAAGTAATTTCTCAACCATCACTGTACTGAGATTCTAATAAAGTATTTTCATAGTTCCCCCCACTGTTATGAAAAGATTTGCTCTGTATTATACATACTTACCCAGAAAGAGCCAACTCTCAATTATCCACTGAAATAAAGCAAATCGTACCAACTGATCCCAACCCCCAAATCTCCTTTAAGTTGGCTTTGGAATATATAGGTATGTACTTTATCCTGACAAAAGAAGTGTCAGGTACATGGGGATTTTTCAAAACTTTCAAAGGAATCATGAAGCTACATTTGTGGATCTTAAACCATATTCATCTTCCCCATCTTTGTAGTTACTCTCAGGTGGATCAAAGCCTTAACCTAAGAAAAGCTACAAGAAGGGAAACTGCTTCTAATTTTTCAACTACGAATTCCAAGGTGAGAGCTGAATCTAGATGTGAGTGAGTGGGGAGTATTGAGAAGGGCTTAAGACAATGAAATGCTATTCTTTCAAGATTTTTCTTTGAATTCCTAATGTGTGTCATAGAGGAATTATGAGGAAGTAAATTAGTGATAATGTTAAAAATGTACTACAGAGAAGGAGAACAAGTTTTACAGATTTGCTTCAAGGTAAGCCACCAGGTGGGCCAGGGGGCAGCTGAGGACCGACTCCATCCACTGCTGCCTTCAACGCAGTCAGAGTGGAGATGGGATACACGGATTGCTTGACAGAAGGGGAAGAGCGAACAGATAAATGGGCAGGTGGAAGCGGCAGGAAGTGTGTGCAGCTGCATGAGAAAGTGTGGGTGGACAGAAGGGCGGGTGAGCAGTCCTCAGACCAGTGTTGCATCCTCAAGTAGCAGTTGTTACCAGGCCATGGGGTCCCTGCTTCAGGTACTCTTGTTATGACTAACCGTCTTCAGGCTGCTAAGAGAAGTTAATTCCCACCCCCACCTGGGTCCTGGGAGCCCTGGGAGCCCTGGAACAGCGGAACTTTATGTGGCCGTCCCTGAACAGGCCCTCCGGTCCAGCAGGGGACAGGCTGCAGCACTGTCCAGCAGAAGGACAGCAGTCCGGGGAGAGACCAAGGCCACGACGAGAGACGCTTCAGGATGTGAGCTGTCTGGGAGAAGGAAAAGGGGCTGCAGGCAGTGGGACCCACGGTGCATCTTGAAGACCTGACAAGACTGAGGGTCGCATGGACATGCCCATGGACATGCTGCACAGGACTGAGCTGGGGAGGTCGGGGCTTCGCTGGACAGCCTACCCATGGTGGCATTTTGTTGTTAGCAGCTCCCCACTCAAGTCCCATCTATGCTCTTAGACTATGACACATTCAGTACTAACCACCTGGTTATGAGTTCATTGTTCACTGAAAACCACAGTGACAAACCAGGCAAAACTGAGAAAATCTGATTGAATTAGTAATGTTTTGGGTTGGTTTTGCAAATAAATGTATCCAATTGAATACAGCAGTATGTGATTCAATAAAAATCACCTAGACCAATTAACTTTCTAAAAGCATGGACACAGATCATGCACATTGAAGAAAGGTTATAACTAAACAGATTTGTGATATTTTTATTAATCCCTCAGACTTAACAGGCACCGAACACTGGTCTCTACATCAGAGGATAAACTTACTGAGGAACTACAGCTCATTTCTCTAGGATCTAAGCGCCGAGAGGAGAGATGTTAGACATGGAAGGACCTTAAGAGTCAGTTGTCCAATCCTCTTATTTATAAAAGAGGAATTTGAGGCCTAAATAAGTTAACAGATAGTATTTATCTTTTAATAACAATCTTTATCACTGGTTCTAAATGGTTTGACTTCCATTAATAATATTGCACATATTTTAATAAGATGCATTTTTATAAACCATCTGGGAGTTAAATTATATAAATCTATGATTGCAATGAAGAACCAGAGTTTCTGATGAAAGCTAAGGATTTGTATTTGCACAACCTGAAAGATTTATGTATAAGATCTCTAAGGAAAAAATGCAGAATATGTTTAATTAAAATTTTGGGGTGAAAACATAGAATCTGGGTCTTATGAAGCCCAATCCCCTGTAAAATTCAGCAATCTTCTAATATTTCTTGGATAAGTCAAAGTATTTCTAACACGATGCTCTTTAAAGTATCTAGTGTTACTGAGAACATTTATAGAAATTGCAAAGGCTAAAAAAAGGAATCATAAGTATTCATTATACACCTTCTTTTGCATAATTTATAGGATAATCAAAGTTTCAAGACCAGAATCATGAATATTCTGACAATGCTCTCTAGATAGTGACTGAGATTAATTCTTAATAAATTAAGAAGAACGGAAACCTGTCAAAGTTGACTGTATGCATTGCAGAAATCAGATCTGGGAACTAAAAATAAGTCACTTCACAGAACACTGTACCCTGTTGTGGTATCCACCAGGGAAAAATAATGAGCACACCACTGTAACGTGTCCTGAATAAGTAATGACACCAACAACTGCCGTCTGTCTAATCCTACCCCTGAATGTCCAACATTTTGTCATATTACTACAGGACTTTCCAGTGTCTGCTACTTGTGCAGGTCAATCTGTAGATGTTTGCAAAGAATCCAGTTAAAACTGATCTGATTGTACTATAAACAGAGTTGATAAAAGAGAAGCTTATTCTCGTAGTACCTAACAAGAATACCGCTTACATGTTAAAGAACCCAGTATATAGCAGCAGTTTAAGATGCTCAGGAAACTACAGTGCAAATGGACTTCTATGCTATACAGTAAACCAGCATTTTCTTAATATCTCTACATCATAATGACACATAAAGGACGTTACTTGTCCAGCTATTATACCTACTACAGTTGATTTCTGTGATCCAGTTCAACATCACCATGATTCCTAAACTGATATGATATTATATGGTATGTTCTCAACAGTGATTTTTCTTCTGGTTACATAGAGGAGGTTCTCTGTGGGTACCTTCCTAACAACCACTCATATCTGGAATTTATGGTTTTTTATACCATTTAGATGTAGTGCTAAGGATTTAAAATAAATGCTGGCAACTCAAGATACATTTTCCCCTTCCTTCCATCATTCACCTGCATGTGAACTCGGGGTACCTAATGAGCAAGGGTGCGCGGTGCTACAGGTAACAGCACGAAGGAGTGTGACTTTCTTTCCGAGGTGATGGAAGTATGCTAGGGAGATTTCCAGTTAATAACCTCTTGTGGAAGATAATGACTACATCTTCTTTAAAAATGTGTTTCAGTAGCTCAATGGAAGTAATGGGTTCTTATTTCAGGCAAGAAATGTACTGTCCTTTTGCCTTGACGTGGCTTTCAGACCCGGGAGATGAAGCCCAGGCCTAGGCTGGCTGGGATCTGGATGGTCTCCAAGGCGAGGGAGGACGGGTTGAAAGGAAAGGTGACGGGAAAGATGTGTTTAGCATCCATGAGCAGCTGAGGAGAGTCCTTCCTGTCTCGTAAACGCATCTAAGAAGATTAAAAAACAAAAAAAGCAGAGCATCAATTCTTTGAATCTATAAAGAAAATTTTCTCCTGCTAAAAATCCTACCCAAAATTCCCCAACAAATGAAGAATGTTTATATTTGTTTTAAATTCACTTCATTTTCCCAATAAGCTGTTATTTTTAAAAAATGCACTGTAAAAATAAGATAAAAAAAATATCTTTCAACAAATTGTAAAATTTCCATGAAAAAAAACTGTGTTGGGAGATCTTACCTGTATAGTACGAATAAATGACACAGAGACTCTTTCTTCAAACTCATTAACTGGCGTATACAAATTCAGCACTTTGACAATCTGTGAGAAATAAAACGATCAAAGTTTTCAGCATATAGTCAAGTGCACTGGGGCTCATCATATAGAAAACCGAAAAGATCTCAGCGCAGTTCCCCTTACTCCCAGGGCTGGTGGGGCAGGAGGGGAAATGAGATGGTCTGAGGGCACATCAATTTTTATTATTTTAATTTTTATAATAAAAGTGTATTAATCTTTGTACATTTTAAAAAGCAATGTAAATTTGGAAAAACATTCAAACTGTACAAAAAGAACAAAACATGAAAAGCAAAAGTGCCCCCACTCCCATCCTCCCAGTTTCCCAAAGTGGCAATTTTTGAGGATCCTTACTATCCTTCTGGCTGCTTTCTGTACATACTCTATGTGTAACCTATGTGAGCTTTCTATGTTATGAGATATGTGATGAACACCAAGAAAGTCCAAGAGTAAGCACAGAAATAACTGGGAAATGAGAAGTGGGCATGTGCATGCCTACGCCTCCCCTCATGCGGCTGCCGGTCCTCAGGGTCCTCCCTTCTCTGCTCCCTCCTTAAACTCCAGGCCTTGCCTGACGGGCCCTCCCCTGAACAGTCAGCTATCGCCCTCAGCACTCCTTCGGACGTCTCACCACTGAGCTCGCTAGAATCTCTTCCAGCGGAATCAGCGGGTACATCTGTCTTCCCTACTAAACTTGCAGTTCCTTTTCAGCAGGGATTGTTCCTTATATATTGAAGGGTTTTCCCCAGCAACAAGTGTGGTCCCTTGAGATAGGAACTCAATTCAGAAACAAGAATTATGTCTTACAATACAGAAGTCAAAAGACTTATAAAACAATATGGAAAATTATTTTTTGGAACACAAGCTCCATAACAGGCCTAGGATGCTGACCCCTCAGAGCAGGGACGCTTTCGTTCCTGGTTGTGTCTCAGTGCACTGAAATGTGTGACTTCCTGGTAAAATCCTTCTTCAAGAGCTGTCAGATATATGTCTTCTCTGACGCAGAGGAAGTCAGCTCAGACAAGATCAATCGCTAGAGGATTTCTATCACCCTTGACGAATGTGAAATCATGTGAGAGGAGGGAAGCTGCGTTACCTGGGCAGTAGTTAAAGCATTGCACATGGAGCAGATGGCTTCTGCATCATCATCTGTTTTCTTTTTCACTTGCAGAAGCTGAGCAGCCTGAATGAGAGGTTCCAGGGTTTCTTTAGCCCCACTGTTCATCAGATTCTTGTCACGTAGCCATTCTTCCAGTTGACTGACATTGTACCTGTGCCGAGAGAGAGAGAGAGAGAGAGAGAGAGAGAGAGAGAGAGAGAGAGAGAGAGGGAGAAAGGGGAGGAGAATGTAAATGTTGTCATAAATGCCTTAATTTTCTGTGTATGGCTTTGTCAGGAATTTTAGTTAAAATGACAGACAGTATTCTTGTTTGCTTTTTTAAAATCTTATCAGCTGTACTTAAAAATTATCATTATAAAAAGTCATGAGGTTTATAATCACAATTATATAAGAGTAAATGACTAGAGAATATAATTATCTTTAATGCAAGATAGAAAAGTAGCCATTATAGCAAAAGTAAGACTGGCTAAAAGATAAGATAGAACACATTGTGTGGCTGTGTCCCCCTTAAACAGCTGACCAGAAACACTTTGCAATTTCTCCTACAACTTCAGAGGTGAGAAGTAACAATCCTTTAAGTCCTCTCTCTTACTTAAGTCCATCTGAATAACACCCCCCCCCACACACACACACTCTGTGCTCCAGCCTTCTTCAGGGAAGAGCCTGGATGATGGAGGCAGTGACCCGAG
This sequence comes from Myotis lucifugus, assembly GCF_000147115.1. Lineage (NCBI taxonomy): Eukaryota > Metazoa > Chordata > Mammalia > Chiroptera > Vespertilionidae > Myotis > Myotis lucifugus. Next base: position 5,410,236 of record NW_005871071.1, on the reverse strand, counting down.
GAAGCTCAGGGAGGGAAGGAGAGAAGAAGACCCCCAAACTACATGGGTGCTGAGGTATCAAGAGATGGCCAACCAAGTAACAGTGGTTCTCAAACTAAAATGAGGTAGATGGACACACAATCAGACTGAATAATCACTCGTACAAAAGAAATTATTAGGTGCTGCAAATGTATAAACAAAGCTTATAGAGAAAGAGATTCTGCTACTGGGGAGTAAGGCATTAGCTTCTCAATGTTAACTACAATGGATGTGGGTCAGAATGGGAAATTTGAAAAGAATGCCAATGTTTCCTGAGACTGAGTAACTAAAGACTTTCGTAGGAGAATTCTTACCTCCCCTGGGTGAATTTTCTAGCTGTTTTAAAATAAATTACTTGTAAAATAAGTCAATTCTGTTATGATAATGAGGTTATGCTGAGGAGTAGTTGGCATCAAACTGAGTGCAGCTCTTCCTAGAACACCAGGGGGCACATTTCAAGTATTAGTGATTCATTAAACATGCTCTTGTGGCCATGGTACAGAAAGGTATTTTGTTAAAATAAATTTCCAAGAGCAACCAAGCATAATTCTTCATTATTATTTGATATTTTGTTACTGTACAATTAAAACACACACAAAAGCCCTAGCCAGTTTTGCTCAGCGGAGAGTGGGACTGTGGACTGAAGGGTCCAGGGTTTGATTCTGGTCAAGGGTGCATGCCTGGGTTTCGGCTTGGTCCCCAGTAAGGGGCGTGCAAAAGGCAGCCAATCAATGATTCTCACTCATCACTGATGTTTCTATCTCTCTTTCCCTCTCCCTTTGTCTCTGAAATCAATAAAAATATATTTTAAAAAATAAAATACACATGAAAGAAGAGGAAGCAACTATCCCCTCTTTATGTGTTTTTCATCATCTTTCCACTCCCTCTGAAGACTTAGCTCAGCAGTGAGTGGAACCTGCTGGAGGCACAGCGGAGCAATGGTGACCGAGGAGAGGGCCAGCCAGGCCACAGGACGTGGCTCCGTGCCCACGCTCCCTTTGCTGCTTGGCTGTGGCCCAGACAGACATCAGGTGCACTGACCTCGAGCCAGCCATCAGCTCCCCGCACGCTGGCAGGCAGTCGTGGGGCAGCGAGAAGAGGCCATCACTGCTGGCATTTCTCACCTGATCTGCATGCCTTTGCTCCAGGAGCACATGTCCTTCCGCAGGAGGAGGTTGTTCAGCGTGATGGCCCCCACGATGTAGAACATCTGCTTGGCCACCTGCTTGATCAGCTCGGGGTCCATGCCGTGCTGACACATGACCGAGTGGAAGGAGCTGAGCTGCCGGAGGATGGAGTCCAGTGTGTAGGTGCCCTCATCGGCGATGCTGGAGGTCCGCTTCCTCAGCCCTGTGGGCTTCACCCCGGACACGCCCTGAATGGTCTCATGCTCCAGCATGCCTGAGACTGCACGAATAGTTCACGTTAGAAGAGGATCTGGAAGGACACCGTTTCGTGTGCACACACATTCACACATTCAGTTTAGGAAAATGATCTGAGCATCAAAACAGAGGGAAAAAGAACTCCCCCCAAAAAGCTTCTGGATTTTCAACTTTAATAAAGGAATAATTCTTAACTGCAAAAACTTATTATGAAATTAAGAAATCTTAATGGTGTATTTTCTAAACTAAGAAGCAGCAGCCTGCACTAGCACCAGGGTGTGGTACCTTGGGAGGGTTCTGAGAGAGGTATGCAGCAGTCAGGAGAAGATGAGCGTTCTCCAGCGCTGTGTGAGCCCCAGAGACAAACAAATCAAGTAGCAAGGGCAGGAGCCTGCCCAGCCGGTGTGACTCAGTGGTTGAATGTCGACCTATGAACCAGGAGGTCATGGTTTGATTCCCAGTTAGGGCACATGCCTGGGTTGCAGGCTTGATCCCCAGTATAGGGTATGTAGTAGGCAACTGATCATTAATTCTCTCTCATAATTGATGTTTCTATCTCTCTCTCCCTCTCCCTTTCTCTCTGAAATCAATAAAATGTGTTTTAAAAAGAAGAAGAAACGCAGGAGCCTGGGCAGAGGTCTTGGAGAAGACTTGGGCGGGGCAGTTGTGCAGGGCTGAAGAGCTGGGCCCTTCCTTGCCCTGAGCTCATCCTCCCAGGACTCAGCCGTCTCCTCTGGGGCACGGCTGCTCATCTCCTGTGCTCTCATAACATGTAGCCTAAGTGTCCTCTAGGACGGTTTTGGGATGCCTCCTCCTGGGCTGGGAGCCCCTTGAGAGCAAGGGCCAAGCCTGGCTCACTTTTATTTCTCCCAGTGCTAACCTCAGCCTCCAAGAACCTCAGTCAACACTGTTGCTGTTGAATCACTGGGGGATTGGGTGGTGGGTTTAAGGGAGACACCTTAGAGCAGTGGTTCTCAACCTTGGCTGCACATTAGAATCACCTGGGAATCTTTTTAAAATCCTGATTTCTGGGCCTCATCCTCTGGAAATTCTGTTTCTTTGTTATGGGGTGGGGCCACAACATTAGTAACAAAGAAACAGAATTTCCGGAGGATGAGGCCCAGAAATCAAGATTTTAAAAAAGATTCCCAGGTGATTCTAATGTGCAGCCAAGGTTGAGAACCACTGCCTTAGAGGTAAACTTCTTGTTTGGCCAATAAAAATAGGCACAAATAGGAAAAGAGTTTGGCTGAAGCTGACCTTCCTTGCATTTTGGCTGACCTAGGCTGCTTTAAACTCATGACTTCAGGGGACGACTGAAGAAATCCCCCGGCTCACATGGTTTCCCCGGCCTGTTACGTTTCTAGTTTGGTTGTGGGCTTATGATAGGAAATGGAACACTCTGAGCCCACAGAAGGGAAAGAAATTGTGGAAATGAGGAAAACACATGGGTGGGGAGGAAAGGGCAGCTGGGAGCAGTCTTCAGAGGCTGCTGATAATCTGCCTGAGGATGAGAGTGTGGTAAGTTAAAAACAAGTGTGTGTGGTTTTTTTTTTTTTTTAAATTCAATGCATTTAAAGTTAGCAGCCTGCAATCAGTACATGCCCCCTAATTCCGACTTCAAACATGCTACACATTCCACAGTGCAGCATGATACATAAATAAACATGCAGAATGAATGCACACATTTGAAGGGAGGTACATGGAATCACATTAGCTGAAAACACATATATAGAAACAGAAACACACAAGTACACACCTACACACACACACCCAGTGGGGCTCACTGAATTAGAAACTGCTGCATTAAACCAAATGGCCTTTAACAATTCCAGAAGGACCATGAGATGTACAACTTAGCCTGGGGTGTCTGAGCCCTGTTCTGTTGCCATGGTACCCTCCCACTTCTTTTACTGTAGCCTATTAGTTAGTCAAAGTGCAAACCCTCCCCAGCCTTCCTAGTTTTAGATGTAGCGCAGTAGTTTCCTAGGCCAAAGTTTGAAGTGTTTTTCAAAACTGGACAAGGAATAAGGTCTACTGCTGGGTACACAGCATTACCCAATCTTAGAGAGAGGTACTGCACATTGGGGAGGGAAACTAGATACTGCTGCCTTGTTCGTGTGGAAGCAGTGATTCTGATGTATTCCAGTTAGTCATGGCTAACAGCCCATGTTCTGGGATTCCTCAGCTAATTTTAGGACCATTTTATGTGCTCCGTTTGAATACATGCTCTGAGACATGTTGTGCCACTGGTGGTTGTCTACTGGTGGGCATGTGAGGTGGACAGACTTGATGTCCGCGACGCCCTGGCCTTACCGATCATGGGCTGAAGGATGTTCTCCAGCACCCGCACGAGCTGCTGGTAGATCTGAATGGCCAGGTCACTTAGCACCTGCCGGTACTCAGCCAGGTCGAAGTTGGTGAGGCAGTGTTCGTTCTGGCGAGATGTGTTGTGCTTCATAAAGCCCTAGAGCCACAACGCAGAGTTAATGATGCACAGGAAGTGAGATGTCTGCTGTCTGTCAGACTCGCTTGATCAGCATCTTCCCGTTCTTTTTCTCTCTTCACAGAGTTTCCATCCATCCCACACATAAATGCCAGGATAATCATTATCAGTATGTGTGTTTGTTTCCATCTTTAAAATTCCACTTCTCACTAGCTTGTGAATAATACCTAAACTTGGCAACTAGCATTCCCTTTCCAACAGCAATGTCAATAAAATAGGATGGGAGAACTTAATCTAAAAAAAACTGCCCTAGCCGGTGTGGCTCAGTTAGTTGAACATGGTCCCATATACCAAAACGTCACGGTTCAATCCCTGGTCTGGGTTGGGGTACGTACGGAAGGCAACTGATCGATGTTTCTCTCTCTCTCTCCCCGCTTCTTTCATCTCTCTCTAAAATCAATAAAAACATATCCTCTGATGAGGATTGTAAAAAAATTAATGTTTCACTTATGAAACATGAAGTTTATTGCCAAACACTAAACTACCTAAAGTACTAACATGTTTAAACTTCAGTTCATTAAATATAGTCCTATTTATAAATACTGTACCCAAAGGGCATACATAAGCTTAAAACAGATCGACTTTCTACAGAGACTGGTAGATACATAAAAAGTTTTCCTTTCATGGTATCCACAGATGATTTTCATCTTTTGGTGGTATTTTGTTAAAATGGAAAGACAACAATACAAGAAAGTACTTCTGCCAGCTATTGCCTGCCAAAGGGCAATATCTGACAGAAGCCTACTTGATGGGTTCTGCCCATAGTCCTTAACAATACGGTCCAAAGTGGGAATGACAGGGCAGCGAATGGCCCCTCTGCGGACTCTGGTCTGTCAGTCCCACCTTCCCAGGGACCACATCTTGCTCACATTTGCCATAATTTGCCAGGACCATCCTCTGCCCCAAGCCTCTGTCTGGGTGCTCAGCAAGTGCTACAGCTCAGTTTCTCTTCTACCCTCCTGGCAAAGGATGGGCGGTGCAGGGGAGTGGTTAGGGGCAGGGGAGTGGTTAGGGGCACGGGCTCTCGGAGGCAGGCAGACCCAGAATCCTAGCCCTGCTCCTATGGCTGACAGGACTTGGGCAAACGGATGACCTTCACTGAGCTTCAGTTTCCTCATCTGTAAAACTGGGTCATAATCCCTACCGCACAGAAATGTTGTAAGAATTAAGTGACATAGTGTCTAGTAAGTGCTGTCTGATGCATACTAAGCAGCCCTTAATAAACAGTAATTATTAACATATTACATTTAAAAAAAAATAAAGTCTGTCAAACAATTGATGAATACATCATTACAAACAAAAGCCAAACAGATTTTTGGACAAATTTAAAAAGACACGTCTTAACTTATCACCTTTAAAACATTATAGTAAGCTAAAACTGTTTAATTTTTAAAGAGTCCTTGACTAGTCCACTTCCACATATTGACAAAAAGTTTCATTGTTCCAACTATTCATTGACCAATGCTCACTTTATTTCTATTGTGTTTTCTTATAATACAAACTCTCAGAGGAAAGGAACTTTGTTGTTCCCCACAGTCACTGTTCCATAAATAATAAACATCAAACAAAACTATGAACTTCCAAGCCACCTCTGAATTCAGGTTTCTAAATGAACCAATGGTTAAACATTGTCCTTAAAAAGATCAGAGAAGGCACAGTACGTTGGTTTTATAATCATGTTTTTCTCACCTCTTCTCCGCTGTACTGCTTCAAACAGTGCAAAAACCGGCAAGTGTTAGAGAGCCAGAAGGAAACGGTTTCAAAATCATCACCTCTTTTCTGAAAGAGAGAATAAGCCTCAATTTGCTTTTTTTCTTGGGGAAATAACAATCTGAAAAATAACTGAACAGATACCAGAAGGCCCATTCTTTCAGTTACCATTATAAACAATTATAAATCACAAAGGAGAACCAGAAAGACTGAAGCACTGAAACCCAGATCAGGTCAAACATCATGTCAGTGATACGATACAATTAAGAAAAAAAAGATTTTAAATTGTTTTCTTAGGAAGAGGAAAGGAGAAGGAGAGAGAGAAACATTAATGTGAGAGCAGAACATCGATCAGCTGCCTCCTGCACACCCACTACTAGGGATCAAGCCTACAACCCAGGCATGTGCCTGATGGGAATTGAACCAGTGATCTTTTGGTGCACGGAACAATGCCCAGCCAACTGAGCCACACCAGCCAGGGTGATAAGATACAATTTTTGAGCAGTGAATCAGAAATGGGATGAAGGAAATCCAGTGCAGAGCAGTACACAAGGGAAGCTACTTGTCTCTTCATCAGGACTGGGGCACATGTCCAAAAAACTCATTGCTAAATCAAAACAGAGCCCAGGCTGGTGTGCTCAGTGGTTAGAGTGGCAGCCTGTGCACCAAAGGGTCTCAAATTCTATTCCCGGTCAAGGGCATGTACCTGGGTTGGGTTGCAGTTTCTATCCCCAGCCCCAACTGATGTGTTTCTCTTTCTCTTCCACTCCATCCCTCCCTGTCCACTCTCTCTAAAAATAAATAAACAAATAAATGAAAAGCTATCCTCTGGTGAGGATACAAGACAAATATACTTCATTTCAAAAAGGGATGTGTGACAAATGCACATCAATTTTAAACGGTATCAAAAGGGTGTTAGGTTCTAGTACCCTCCCTTTGGTAATCTTGAAACAATCTGGTTCAATAATTGGTCAAATTAGATAAATTCCTTCTGGCAATTAAGATGAAAGGGAGAAAACCTTAGATTTGGTTTTGTTGTCTTTGTAAAAATTGGCTTAAGAATTAGCAAAACTTGTAGTCTATCTAAGTGCAACAGGGCATCAATACACCAAAAATGAAATGAATTATATTCAGAAGATGCTCATCAATTTTTAAATAGTAAATCTTCAGAAATTCTACACTTTAGTAACTACTGTAGAATATAACTACAGAGAACATCTTAGCAATAGGGACTGAGAACTAGCATTTGTCAAAAGGTCATGACCAGGCGCTGGGGGGAGGGGTGTGTTTCCTGAGTGCAGTGTTTCAGATGGGGAAGATGAGATGGTGGTGTTGGCTGCACAACAAGATGAATGCACTTAATGCACAGAGCTGGTCACTGAAAAATGGAAAATGGCTAAGCCCTGGCCGGGTGGCTCAGCTGGTTGGAGTATTATCCCATGCACCGAAAGGTCCCTGGTCAGGGCACATACACAGGTTTTGGGTTGGATTCCTGGTCGGGGCGCATATAGGAGGCAACCAATCGAGGTCTCTTTCTCACATCAATGTTTCTTGCTCTCTCTCTGTGAAATCAATAAAAACAAACAAATAAACAACAAAACTCCACATATCCTTGGGTGAGGATAAAAAAATGGTTAAATGCTATAATTTTTTGTTATGTATGTTTTACCACAATAAAAAAAGTATTTCATGAAAGACATCTTAGATTTCTGGGCATGTTAACTATCCACCTATCTCCATCCTAAAAATTCTCCTTAAGTCAGATAATCAGAAAGCAAAGTATTTAGAACACATTCTCTTAGCTCCTCACAGAAACACCGGAGTTAAAACTAAGAATAACGTTCATTGTTTTTCTAGAGTCAGGAGGAGGATTATGCAACGTGACTTAGTGATTACTGAGTCATTACGTAGGACTTCCTGCTCTAGTACATAATTTTTCTGTCTTTTTCCAGCCTTTCCTTTCTGATTAGTATCTGTGTGTTGCTTCTCACGTGGAATCAGGCACAGGTGACAAGGAAAGTTACGGGTGAAGAAAAGTTCAAAGAAAAACTTTATTTCATCAAATATCTTTTTATAAGAATGAGCCATGTATTATTGAACTTATTTAATACCTATTTTAACTATAGCATCATATTCCCTGTATATGATGGACTCCATTAAATATTTTAAATTTACTTCTAAGACCTTAAAAGCAGACTATTTCTGTCTATGAAGAAACAATTTTCTCCACAATTAAATGCAATGAAATCAAATTAGTTTTGATTATTGTTTATCCTGAGCCCTGTTTTGAAGAAGCATATAGACAATCTGTAAGAAAAAATGTTTCCTACTGTGGTACATTTCCACAGTGGAAGGTAGCAGTTAAAACTGCAAAGTGTTCACACCTTCCTCAAGGCTGAGGGAGAAAAAGTCCCTACATGCAGGTTCTGTTATTAATACTCATTATGAGAATTTTGTTAAACATGACTGACCTTTAATACTTTTTTGATGCTGTTAATTGTGGATGTTAGCAGCGACCTTACTTTCTGGTCATCGTTCAGGTAGTCGGCATGTCGAACACACACACATGAACAGGATATACGCTGGTAACCCTGGGATCAGGTTGACTGCTACGCCACGTGGCTTCAGTTCTGAGAAGAGAAGAGAGAAAAAACTGTCTTCATGAGACGTGCTTTGAGAGACAATGAAAGCCCAGTTCTCATGTGAGAGTCCAATCATTCAGGGTAAATAGGTCACATAAAAAGCATATTTTAATAGCTCAGTAAGAGAAGTTCTTGAGGGTGGGAACATGGTGAATTTTAGTTGTCTTTGCCAAGACAACTCCCAAATCTCTATCTTCTGCCCTGACCTTTCCCTTGAATTCTAGTTTCTTGGATCAAATGCCTTCTTGGCATCTCAGCTCAGACATGTCAGACTGAGCCCATCCAAACCAAACTCCATTCCTATGGTACCTGCTCTTCCAGGAGTTGTCCCCCTCTCAGTAAATGGCAGTTCCAGCCCTCTAGGTTCTCAGGTTATAAACCTGTCATCACCTTTGATGTCTTTCTTTTTCTCACACCACACACCTAATCCATCAACAAATTCTGTTGGCTTTACTTATAAAACACATCCAGAATCCAGCTACCAGCTGCCCTGGTCTAGGTCCCCACCATCTCCTCCTGGATTGTGGTCTCTGATCCATCCCTCGCTCTCCAGTGGTACATTTTCACCCAACAACCAGAGTAATTCTATAGGAAAATGTCAGTCAGATCATGTCATTCTTGTTATGAAAATCTTCCAAGTAGCTTCTCACCTCATTCATTTAAAAACCAAATACTCAGCATGGTCTGTGTGATCAGGTCTGATCTCCTGCCCCAGATCACTGTGCTCCAGTAAAATGGGTCTCCTTGTGATTGGCTGAACGTGCCAGGCATGCCCCCACCCCAGGGCCTATGTGCCAACTATTTTCTGCCTGGAATGTTCTTCCTCAGATATCATCAGCATGAACTGCTTCCTTACTTCCTCAGTCTCCTGAGGATGAGAGTTTGGTAAGTTAAAAACAACAGATCACCTGGTCAAAGAGGCCTTTCCTAACAATCCTAATATATAAAAAGCTAGGGGCTGTCACTACCAAAACAACTGGACGGACTCAGCAGGCTGCGTGGGGCGACGAGGCCGGCTGGGGGGGCAGTGAGGGATGACCAGGCCGGCGTGGGGAGGGCAGTTGGGGGTGACCAGGCCAGCAGGGGGGCCGTTAGGGGAGACCAGGCTGGCGGGGGGGGGGGGGGGAGTTGGTGTCTATCACAGCCAGCGCACGAGGGGG
>NW_005871071.1:5396365-5400718 GCF_000147115.1 Myotis lucifugus | reverse complement strand
CCCAACCCACCCCCCCCCCCACACCCCCCCCCCCCCCCCTCCCGCGCCTTCCCGGGGCTATCAGGCCAGCAACGAGGGGCAGTTATGGGCAACCAGGCCTGCGGGGGGGCGGGGGGGGAGGAGTGAGGGGCGACCAGGCAGGCAGGCAGGTGAGCGGTTAGGAGCCAGCGGTCCAGGATTGTGAGAGGGATGTCCGACTGTCGGTTTAGGCCCAATCCCAGGGCCTAAACCAGCAGTCGGACATCCCCCGAGGGGTCCCAGATTGGAGAGGGTGCAGGCTGGGCTGAGGGGACAACCCCCCCCTGCTGTGCACAAATTTCGTGCACCGGGCCTCTAATTTTATATAAATTAGTACATTTGCCTTCACTCTTCATCCTTTTTACCCCATTATATATTTGTTTATTTTTTCTATTTTCTTTTTTAGTTATTGATTGAGAGGAGTGGGACAGAGACAGAGATAAAGAGAGAAAGAGAGAGAGAGAAACATCAATTTGTGTTGCTCCACTTATTTATGTATTCACTGGTTGATTCTTGTATGTACCCTGACTGGAGATGGAACCCACAACCTTGGCATATCGGGACGATGTTTAACCAACTGAGCTACCCAGCTAGGGCTTTTCCCTCTATCTTCTCTCGCACTGGAACATAAGTTATATGAGAATAGGGACTCTACTCTCTCTGTTACCCAGCACAGAAAATGCTTGGCACTTGGTAAGAGCATACTAAATGTTTATTGAACTGATGAATCTTTACTTAAACTCTATGTTTAAAAATCAGTGGCTCCTTAACATTTTTGCTAAATGAAAATCAGGTTGAACCTTTAGCACCTCTGCACCTAAATACAGTACTAAGTTTAATGCCAGGAACCTTAGGAACTTTATCAGGTGTAACTGCCAATCACACTGCTGTCACCTGGCACCTGGGGGAGGAATGCTATACAAAGGCTGAGAGGTGTTCAGCATTCAGTTCAGAACTGTGCACACTCCCTAACCATTTCCCACCCTCCCCTAAAAAGTATTCCTCAGAGCAATCTCCAACGCTGCTCTGAAATGCTTCTTCCACACCCATTTCATTTGTCTGGCCCTCTCCTTCCATTGCTAAAATATTTTCCTTAATTCTTTTGTGTGTGTATTTTTCCTCTATTATTGAACTGTCATACACTTTCTAGGGAAGCAAGGAAAACAGAAATTCAGAAACGCAAATGGCCTAGAGCAGTGTTGGTCAATTCTTTGAAAGATTTTTAAAAAACATTAGACATGGCCAGTCTCTTCCCTCTAGACCAGTGGTTCTCAACCTGTGGGTCGCGACCCCTTTGGCGGTCGAACAACCCTTTCACAGGGGTCGCCTAAGACCATCCTGCATATCAGATATTTACATTACGATTCACAACAGTAGCAACATTACAGTTATGAAGTAGCAACGAAAATAATTTTATGGTTGGGTCACAACATGAGGAACTGTATTTAAAGGGCCAGAAGGTTGAGAACCACTGCTCTAGATTGTAATGTGATCAGTCTGTGGTGGGGACCATACAACAATACTTTTCAAAAGCTTCCAGGTTAGTCTAACCAGAGCTGAGAAGGCCTGGCCTCCAGGGATCTGTATGGACGGACTTGCTTCCTAGGCAAGCGTCCCTGCTGTTTGACTGACAGTGCATGGCGGCCAGGATGCTTCTGCAGCGCCAGATGCGCAGTATGTAATGAGGACTAAAGAAACTGGTGTTGAATATTTCAAAAACCAGTGACTAGTCTTTCCCACCACTGACACGTGTACCAGAAAGACCTTTTATCCCAGGCACAAAATACTTGCGTGCTCGAGATCTCTCTTTCTTCCTCTCTCCCTCCTCCCTCCATCCCATCCCCCCTCCATTTTCTCTTCTGTTTCTGTGACGACGGCCAGAAGAGGGCTGTTGGCAAGCCAGCCAGAGAGTCCTCACCAGGAACCAAACTAACTGGCACCTTGATCTTGGACTTCCTAGCCTGCAGAACTGAGAGAATAGAAGAAAAGAAAACACTTGCCCAGAATCAGGTTCTTAACAAGCTTTTGCTCATCCTCCTTCTTGTACTCCAGCATTCCTTGGAAATCCTTTTCTTTCCTGGGAATATTGACTGGACGGATGGGTTCATCAATGATCTGTCCTGGGGATATGTTCTCCATCTGGCCCACTTCATGAGAAACAAAAAGGAGAAAAAAAGGTTTTCCAGGGAGAAAAGATGAGAAGGTTCCATGTTCCTATAATTTTAAATGATGAATTCTATAACAAAACAAAAAAGTGCCATATTTGCCACTTAATTGTCCCCTTTTTATGTTATTGTTTTTTTCCAAGCAAATATATTTAATTTTTTTAATTGTCCCTACTTTACCTTTTCTGCTAAAATTGGTTGTAAATGGCAAAACTGTATGGTGATGTCACTGACAGCCACCAGTGCTGGGTTACTATTAACGTCAGAGAACCTTACGTGATTCAAAAGCATTTTTCTTTGGGGGGGGGGGGGGATAATAAATTTACTCTGTAATAAGGTTAAATGTTCCCAAAGTTAGTTTTAACTTCTTGGTTAATGAATTGTTATTAATCATAAATAGTTGAATATATTTAGACTTTAAATCACAGAAAGACAGAAGGAAAAACATAATATTCTACAAAAAGGAAGAAAAACTGTAGATTTCCCTCACTTTCAGCTCTATGAATCTAGTCATTAAAGAAAAAGAACACTGACTTTAAATGTATCATTGCAATCAGTTCAAACCACATGAGAGCTGGTAGCATAGTGTGTCTTCATACTGGTTGATGTGAAATGTTTTCTTTTTCACAGAGGCTTCCCAAGACAAAGACCTAACTTGCTCCCACCATCGCTTATTCCTAAAGAAATAACGAGCAGATAAAACCACCTCTATTTAATGTACCCAGTTTTTGTTTATCTGTTTCTAGTAAAGGGCTAACAGTCCTACCATGAAGTTGCAACCATTAAAGCACAGCTAACCTGTTCAGAGGTTAAGAGTGGTCACTACTGTCAGTAGCAGCTGCTGGAGAAGAATAATGCTAAGGATTCAAAAAGTCTCCAATATCACCTCAGAATTAAGACTAAATGGGAAATGCAAGAGAAGGTATGGGAACACAGGAGTTAGAATTCTGTGGTGTTTGTGCAGACACATGCTAGTGAGCAGGCTGTGTTACCTATAGGAAGTGGGCAGTTAAGAAACCTGTTCAGGTGAAGATTAATTTGAGTTCAGAGACCTGCAAACAAGATGCAGATCAGAGGCATCAGAAAGGTTAGTGCTGCTGACTGCACACGGTGTCAGCGTGTTCTCCTGTCACTCTGGGGCAATCCCGTGTTGGGTCTGGGAAGCCAGTTCCACAGGAAGAGGCTATGGGAGAGAATACCAACAGCTGTCAGAGCTCCTGCTGCAGCACCAAGACTAGCAGTGCTGAAGAAGGCCACCGGCCATCAGAGGAGTGGCCGCACTGTGGTTGGACAAATCAGGGCTGTGGCACCTAGTGCTTCATGTGCATGGCGCAGTCTGGAAACCAAGGTAACTGTGAAATGTGTGCCTCCACACAGAGATAGAAGATTCAAACTATTCAGTTTTACAAAATTATTTCTGGAGTCAGATTAAACATAACAGTGCCAGGATATTGAAATCTGTACAAAGAGGCCTTCACAGCTCACATACATGTTACATGTACAATACAAAAGAATAAAATCTCTGCTATCTAGATTACTAGTCACTTTCAGCCAAAGAAATAACCCTAAGAGGGGAAATTGGGAGGAAATAGACTCAGCATATTAAGTTCATCAATAAATATACATATCTGGACTCCATATGATGTAAAGAGAATGCTTTATACCTACTTATTTCATCATACCTATGGTGCCATTAACTATGAAATACCATTATTTTATATAACACTTGAGGAAAACACTGCAATTAAGCTATAACCCATCAACAGTTGAAAGACACATCCTGACTTCAGAGATGTTAAAATGTCAAAAAGTGTGCACCTCAGAATTTATGAAATCTGTTTTAAAAGAAAGCTTCAGTTTCCTTTTGCAAAATCTCTAACCAAGATATTTTTGGTTCTGTATAAAATGTCAAAGACAAAATTTACCATACTTTAATTAAAATTTTTCTCTCTGCCTTTGAATTTTCCCAAGAGATTTGAGTCTATAAAAACTCACAAATAGCCCTAACCAGTTTGGCTCAGTGGATAGAGCGTCGGCCTATGGACTGAAGGGTCCCAGGTTCGATTCCGGTCAAGGGCACATGCCTGGGTTGCAGGTGTGATTCCCCAATAGGAGATGTGCAGGAGGCAGCTGATCAATGATTTCTCTCATCCTTTGAAGTTTCTCTCTC
>NW_005871071.1:5349865-5396265 GCF_000147115.1 Myotis lucifugus | reverse complement strand
CTGGCTGGGTAGCTCAGTTGGTTAGAACGTCATTCTGATACACCAAGATTGTGGGTTCGATCCCCCATCAGGGCACATATCAGAATCAACCAATGAATGCATAAATCATGGGTCCTCAAACTTTTTAAACAGGGGCCAGTTCACTGTCCCTTAGACTGTTGGAGGGCCGGACTATAGTTTAAAAAAAAACTATGAACAAATTCCTATGCACACAGCGGCGGCAAAAACACCCGGTGGGCTGGATAAATGTTTTCAGCAGGCTGTGGGCCATAGTTTGAGGACCCCTGGCATAAATAAATAAAACAACAAATCTATGTGTATGTTTTCTCTCTCTCTCTCTCCCTTTCTCTAAAACAGCGGTTCTCAACCTGTGGGTCGCGACCCCTTTGGGGGTCGAATGACCCTTTCACAGGGGTCGCCTAAGACCATCGGAAAACACATATATAATTACATATTGTTTTTGTGATTAATCACTATGCTTTAATTATGTTCAATTTGTAACAATGAAATTGGGGGTCACCACAACATGAGGAACTGTATTAAAGTGTCGCGGCATTAGGAAGGTTGAGAACCACTGCTCTAAAACCAATCAATAAAAAAAAAAAATCTTTAAAAATATAACCTTGATTCACTTAGCAAATCATCTGCTATTAAAATAAAACGTCAACCCTTGTATGGCATCAGAAAAGCATGAAGTCTGAAAGAGAGAAGCCAGGACACCAGCCCAGTTTTCAAAGACAAAAGAGACCTTGGGGGATCATCCAGTCCAATGCTCCATCTAACACCGACCTCCTTCTAGAAAGACCTGAAGTGATCCCTATTTCTATCTCACAGATTCTTTTTACTAGAGGAAAAACATTCTTGAACCTTTTTGTCCTGGAAAAGGAAAGGACACTAGAATTTTTTGTTGTTGATGTTATTAATCCTCACCCGAGGATATTTTTCCATTGGTTTTTTAGAGAGTGGAAGGGAGATGGGAGAGACACAGAGAGAGAAACATCGATGTGAGAGATACATCCTCACGCACCCTGACCAGGGATCAAGCCTGCAACCTAGGTACCTGCCCTTGACCAGAATCGAACCAGGGACCCTTCAGTCTGCCAGCCAATGCTCTATCCACTGAGCCAAATTTTATTTCAATTTATTTTTCCTCACTTTGGTACCAGGAAGAGCTTGGTCACCGTTTAATTGAGGCAGTCAAATAAATTCCTATAAATAGAGAGATTCCGTTGGAAAATATGACACAAAGGAAAGAAGTCAGTGGTTCTCAGAAGACTTGGGTTCTAGTCCTAGTTTGGCCACTAACTGGATGAGTCTTTGGAAGTCAGTTATGGTTTCTGGGTCTCAATATTTTTCTTCCTATAATATGATTAACCCATTTCTAGAACTCTTTAAGGTTTAAATTCCTTGACTCCATGAAAACTGAGATGGAACACCCACTCCTGGATTAAAATATAACACAACGCAGATGAAATTTTGAAACACTTTCCATTTAGCTATGTAATTTCTGCTAAAATTATTATGTTGATGTTTAAAAAAGTTTTCATTGGCTTCTACAAAAGTCTCCGTAATTAAATGTAACTCATAGAAGAAGGCAAGAACCTCCTATTTTAAACAAGAAGAACTTAAGTATATTATAATATACATTTTTAAAAATATACGAAGATTTCTATATATTAGAAGGTGCTTCGCTGTACAAGGTTGCCAGTATCTTCTGTATAATGGGGGGTAGGGGTCAGAAAAAATGTTGGAGGAGCCTGTCACCTTTATTCTCTAATTCTGGGAGGTGGGGGAATACTGTTCTCAACAAGGGCCCAGATCAAATAAACTGATTTCATTTTATACTTTAGACATGCATCAATTTTTCAACTTTTCTTAAGGATATTCTAATGATCTTTTTGTTTAATCTATGAATTGCCTCCTCAAGTGCTACTTACAGGTTTAAGAACATAGTTGGCAGGATAGTTTAACTGACCAGAAGATTTCTGATTAATAAGGGCTTCAACTTGCTAGCATCTCGAAATATCCTAATCTATCTCTTTAATTAAAAAAATACATATCAAAGAAATCTTAGTAAAAACTTTAAGTGAAACCATTAGGAGTTTTTAAAAAATAATCTCACAAATTGATACTCTTGAAATCAGTTTCTTTCAAGCAAATACTCTGCAATCTAATTATCATCTCATGATATAATTAATGCAGAGTTAAGTGCAGAAATGTTTTGTGAATAATGGTTTTCAAAGTTCTGTCAACAGACATTTTATTTTTTAATCCTCACCCAAGGATATTTTTCCATTGATTTTTAGAGAGAGTGGAAGAGAGAGGGAAAGACAGAGAGAGAAATATCAATGTGAGTGGAACACATCAATTGGTTGCCTCCTGCACATGCCTGGACAAGGGCCCAGGCCAGGGAGGAGACTGCAACTGAGGTTATGTGCCCTTGACCAGGATCGAACCCAGGACCCTTTGGTCTGCAGGCTGATGCTCTATCCACTGACCCAAACCACCTAGGGCCAATAGACATTTTAGCCCATGTGTGTGATTTGGAGATTCAAAACTTTATTCCAGTAGATCTAAATCAATAATGCTATAAGGATTATATATAAAATACGACAGCGAAGTAATCTGATTTCTAAATAAATCTTTCAGCATTTGTATATGCAAGGGAATACAAAGTGAAAACCATAAGAGTGAGTCAAGCTGTGATACATAGAGTGGGAGCCATAGGTCTGTCTGGGTGATCAGGAAAGCATGCTCTTGAGGATGTGACACATGACTCTGATCTTCTCAAAGGATGAGCAGAACTTGCCCAAGAGAAACAGAAAGACCAACATGCCTGGCATGTTGGAGAATGAAAACCACAGAGTGAATCATGGTAGATTACTGTGACCATTCCCAGTGTTAGGGACTCTTCACCCTTGCCGGGGTTCTTGTCCCAGCATCAAGAAGGGTTCAAGAATCTGGAGAAGGGGCTGTGCGTAGGTGACATAGGAATCCAGAGACTAATAAAGAGTCCGGGAACGAGATATAATTTTGAAAGGCATTTGGGAGTCAGAGGAGCTTAGCTAAAGGAGCTAAGATCCAAGATCTTAAGTCTAAGATCTCTGTCCCCAGGACCCCATGCTTTTCATTAACACAACTTGTCCTGAGGCAGAGATATACACTTCAAAGGGTATACAGAAACATTGTCAGAATGGGGGAATTAGCCTACAGCTGTTCAGGTGTTTGGCCAGTAGGAGGCAATAACATGTAGATTAAGATGCCCTTTAACTGTCTGGCAGCCACAATCAGTTTCCTATTCAGTTTGGGGAAATGCCTTCAGCCATTCCCAGCAGGTGACTACATGTGTGACTCAACCCTGTTGAGTCCCCAAGTCTCATCAACCTTTTGATGAAACTCTTGAAATTATGACATGCTGGAATTGGTTCCCGGCAACCCTTCGAAGCAGAGCGACATTGAGAGGATAGAGAGGTGGTCAAACAACACGGTATTATTTTTTTTTTTAAAAATGATCATAGTTTGCATAGATTTGAAGGCAGTACCAAAGAAGATCCCTAAATCTCGTGAACAATGAGCATTGTTAGAATTTGGCTTTAGCCCTGATCACTGCTATATTCCTGGTACCTAAATAAATACCCTAATCTGAAGGAAAAAACACACAAATCTACAAGATGAGATTCATTTGTATATAATAATAACAACGGATATTTGATTCATTCTTAGGTATTTTCCCATCCTCATTATATATAAATCATGAGATGTTTTAAAAAAATCTTATTTCTTTATAATCATAATTCATTTTTTTTCTTCTCTTTTTATCTGCATTAGATGGTAAATTCTTTGAGGATACAGACTGTCTTACTAATCTTAGTATCCCTAACACTAACAATAATAATAACTAAGTTATATATAGCATTTACTATGTGTCAGGAACTATAGTAATGCAATACATATTAACTCATTTAATTTTTACAAACCATGTCAAGTACACCATTATCATTCCCATTAACAGGTGGGAAAACTGAGGTATCAAGAGGTTCAATATCAGATGACTAATAGTAGAAGGCCAGGGTTTGAATCTAAAAGGCTTAGCTCCAGAATCCATGCTTTTTTAGAAAAATATATATTTTATTGATTTTTTTTACAGAGAAGAAGGGAGAGGGATAGAGAGCTAGAAACATCAATGAGAGAGAAACATCGATCAGCTGCCTCCTGCACACCACCTACTGGGGATGTGCCCGCAACCAAGGTACATGCCCTTGACTGGAATCGAACCTAGGACCCTTCAGTGCACAGGCTGACGCTCTATCCACTGAGCCAAACCAGTTAGGGCAGAATCCATGCTTTTAACCTAGCACAGTGCCTGACATAGTAGTCACTGATATTTGTTGAATGGATTCTCTTGCTTTGTAAATTTTTACTACAATGGAAAGAACATTTCCCCCCACCTCAAAATGGAAGTATCCACTACACAGACAATAGGTTTACTGAAAGTAATTTTTATCATCCCCGACATTAGCATGCAAACCTATTAGGACACTAGTATAGCACTACAAAACCAAGATTCAGCAACTGTTATAAAACATGTTTAAAATACCTTCTAGTTCACCAATTTTTTTAGCAAATACTTTCAGTTGTTTTTTCAGTTTCCGGACAGTCTTATCTTGTTTTTCAAGTTGTTCCATCAAATCCTAAAGGTCAAAATGAGAAATACAACAGAATGATCAAAATAGGTCTTCTAAAATGCACAGAAGGAAAGCAGACACGAAATCATAGAAACAGCACTGTTAGTTTCACATAAAAGCTCCAGAAAAGCTCATCGGTGGAGCCACCACCTGGCTGAAACTGGCAGGCATGGGAAATGCAGCTATAACAAAAGCTGAATGTTAAAATACACGATGCAGTACAATCCTTTACAGCGTGACGGACAGCAGGTTCACTGGGGAGTCTTTTCCAGTAGACTCCATGTGGGCAAAACAATTAAATGCTCGTAAAATGTACCACTATTCCAGTGCAATGTTTTCTTTGAAAGGGGGAAGAGGCAAAATAAATTTTGATGAATGCACAAAATGTTTTGTGGAGAGTTTTAAGGACAGTTGAACTTGGGTAGGGGCTGTTGACTTTTGACTTCCATCACACTGCAAGCCTAGAGTCAGTAACAAACCAAACACCAATGGACGCAGGACACTGGTAGAGGTGACACCACTGGCTGACAGACAGCTGTAGGGGAGAAACAGGTTTCATCAGAGTTTTTGCAGAGACGTCCTGGGGAGGAGCAGGCAGCCCCTGGGTTGCAGAGAGCTAGAAGTAGTGCAGAAAGCAACACAAAAGCACTCGTGAGTTTACATACAATCATCCGTTTGTAAAGTGAAATCCGATATGATTGATACTTCTTAGGGTCATCTGCATATAATTCCTCAAAATACTGAAAAAACAGGCATAATGGATATTTGTTGTTCTCTGTGTTGTTGAGGGGAATGCTACCTCTCAGCAAAATCAATTTTTAAAATATTTTAAGATAAATAATGAAACTGTATCTACTGAAAGAGCGCTGATTTGTCATCTGCCATTGCCCTCTGATCTTTCTGGTACAGATAATTCCAGCTTTATATGTATACACATGTGCTGTCACCTGCTCAGAGGAAACAGACCACAGCCAGGATGCCATCGGTCAGCGGTCAGCAAGGGAACAAAGTGGTGGTCGAGCCCCTGGGCAAGGCTGCTATTTCACTCCTTGGACCTGCTCACAAGTTGCTGCACTTTTTGTTGCCAGCAGTTGTGGCAAGAGTAGGGCAGGCAAATAGAATGAATGGCAATATGGGCGCTGTTGTTTGAAGGCGGAAAAGGCCGGCAAGAAGCTGTGTGCCTTCCTTCCCTGAAAGGCAGCATGGGAGGCCTGGGAAGCATGGTCACGAGCGGAGGAGGAAAACCTTCTGTTTGTGTCGGGGCAGGGGGGCGGGCGGGTTACTCGGGCAGCAGTTCCAAGGCCTAAGCCTAGGTTCCCAGCTGTTTTAATATTCTGCTCACGTGTTTCCTAAAGAAATGCACAACTAACATTGAGAAACTACAATGATTTTGAAAAAGTGCATCACTCCCTGTACTTAGGTTTGAATCCAGTCTCCTGAATTACCAGTGAGGCAGGAGAAGCGGCTGAGCTGCAAAGGATTTTCCTAAACCTCAGACAAAATCATTAACTAGACTACCAGCTTAGAATTTGGGGGCTTAGTTTACTTTTGTATTAGTTATGCAAAATTATCAAGAAAATGAATACTACAGACAAGGTCGCGAGGGAAAGGCTTAATCAGCTTGATGAAAAAACTGGGAATCTGCACCCAGAAGCATCTTTACTTCACGGTTTCACCTCGTATTTGAAGACAATCATTTATAAGCAGAAAATTTATACACTGATCAATCGTTATTATATTATTTAGTATATTTATCAATTCTTAGGCATTTAAGCATTGTTAGTTAAACTTAAGCAACAATATACTTGAAAGTAATAAAAAGGCATTTCAGTCCATAATCTGGAAGATTACCCCCCAGAAATCAGTGATGCTTCAGTCACCTTGGAAAGAGCCCAAACACTGCCCTCAGCCTTCCCCCCATTCCTACAATGGAGCCTCCCACATGTGTCCTCTGTCCTCGAGGGGACAGATGGGCTCTGAAAAGAACACCTGTGTGTTTTGCTTCTGATTAATATAAAAGACAGTTGGATAAATGACACTAGAAAACTATCTGTAACATAAAATGATCACTAGTGGAGTAATGGAGGGATAATTCAGATTGTTAAATCTTTAGAGAAAATCCAAACTATTTATTATAGATCATTAAAACCCTGAATTAAAGAGAAGAAAACAAAACACTACCAGCCTTAAACAGCTTTTCTCAAAACTAGGCTGACACTACAATCTAAATTTTATATAGAAACATGAAATCATTACTTTTCAATGGCCTTTCATTTAATAAATATATTATCAAATTTCAGTAGATTTTTAAAAATCTATAAATCTGTAATAAAAGTTATTTTGTGACTGAGAAAGAAATATTCTAGAAAATACTTTCTATGAAATAAAGAGAAAAAGAAAAGAAAAAAACTTCTGCCAATGTTTAGAATCTGGGGAGGGGGAAAAAAGACCTAATTTCATTGCCCACGTTCTGTTTAAAAGAATAAAAAAAGTATAAACTTGCATACTGCTCTCTCTCCTCTATGACCTGGGAGCTCCATCCAATGTCAACCAAAAATCCCCCTTTGGTTCTGCCAACTGCCTTGCAGACCATAGCTCTAACCCCCACTTGTCTGCTACAGATGGAGGCTGGGGTGGCCTCGGTGGCTGTTTGGGAACAACAGCTGAACAAACATATAACCAACAACCATATAACCAAGGGCAGAGAATGGCAGAGATTCTGCAGTGAAGTGGCAAAGAGGCCACGTGAGTTCTCGAGGATCTCAAGAGCCCAGCATGCAGCTGGTTGATACCTTCCAGACCCTCCAAGTGGAACTGAGAGAGGTCCTGTGAGAAACACTATCTGTGCACATGCCTTTTCCATTTCTGGAACAGAGACCTATTTTCCTCACTCCATCTCGGCTGAGTGAGAGGGTGACGGTGTGGGCCCTGCAGAGCCAGGCCCTTACCAAGTTCTCGTTGGTCAGCCGGGTGATCTCGTGCTGCAGGCTGGCCTCGATGCGGGCCTCGGGGGGCAGCTGCAGGTTCTGGGCCAGCAGCTGCTGCTGCCGGTTGTTCTCTTCCTTCAGGTTCTGGATCTCCCCACGGAGGGCTTCGGCCTCGTTCTCATGGCTCCTCTTCTGCGACTGGAGCTGGGATTCCAGGAGCCTGTGGAGAAGCCACACAGGTAGGAAAGGGTGATGACACCAGAGGCCCTGCCTGGGGGGGCGAGGCTTTGTGCTCACTAGCAAGGGCAGGAAAAGCGGGGGCTCCAGTGTCTGCACAACTTCTGACTTGATTAAAGTCAGGAAACTCAAGACCAGAACTGGACACGGTGCTCTCACGTTTGTGTCTTTCTGAACTGTGGGCCCTGCTACGAATATAAAGTATTAAAGGCCCTGAGAAGCAGGAGCGTTTTAGCTGTTTTGAGAGTTCACAGGAATGATGAATAAAATCATCAATTAAAAGACAGCTTCAATCTGGCTGACTACAAACAAGCATTCAAGTTGGCAAAGACCATACCTTTGCCACAAAATAACTGCATTATGGATCCAAGATTACAAACAACTGATCTCATTAAGTATGACCTCAAGAATGTCAGCATTACTAATTTCAGGCAGAGGGTGTAACCAGGGTCCCCTTTTTACCTTCTACTCTTATCTGTGAAGAAAGGAACAGCTGAATGCTCTCTGAAATATATACAGATTTACCAAATCCAGACAGGTAGTTCTGAATTTCATATACAAATATTTTAAATCTGTCATCTTCTTTCTCCCCATAAACTTCCCTATCAGTAAAAGAATCCTAACAGGACATGGTTTTAGATATTATTAACAGGATCAGCAAAGTGGCTGCTGCTTCTCTGAGCAAACACTCAACTCAGCTATGCCCAGGCATCAGCAGTGAGCACAGCAGAGAGAAATAGCATCCCCCCTTTACCGTGCACCCCACATTCACCCCCTTTCTAAACACAAAACAAAGTTACAGTTAGTAATGCATTAACATGAAGAAAGAAAGGACGTTCTTTTATTCTAATCCCCTTGGTTACCAACTGCTGGGCAAGATTTATTGATGACATTGCAAGCAAACTGTTAACAGCAGACTAAAAATATTTTAGTGAATATAAAATTTCAAGAGGATTTGAGCCAATAACAACACAAAGTTAAAAACAATGGTTTATAGTTAGAACAAACAAAGCAGAATAAGCAGGAGCCCCTTGAACAAACAGCATATTAGGTATTTTTCCAGCTTAATCACTAAAATTGTATTTTTATGAGATTTTTAGGACACAAACATCACTAGAGCAGGAGAGTATCTGTGTTAGAAAGGTGCTGCTGAT
Source organism: Myotis lucifugus (assembly GCF_000147115.1). Taxonomy (NCBI): domain Eukaryota; kingdom Metazoa; phylum Chordata; class Mammalia; order Chiroptera; family Vespertilionidae; genus Myotis; species Myotis lucifugus. The sequence continues at coordinate 5,387,262 of NW_005871071.1, read as the reverse complement.
TCAACTTTACTTGCTTCCCCCTAAACATATTTAACATGTTGAGTCTGGGTAATTATTCTGAACTGTAGCAATGCAGGAAACCCTCCTGATTTGCTGTTTCACAAATTGGAACTTCACAATAACCACACAGAATGCCAAGTCAGGCACTTAATACTGCCGATAAGAAGCATGGCAACAATATAGAGGAATGCAGCCATGCGTCCACTGGCATATATATCCTTTAGATTGATCATTATTCCAAACAAGAAGCTACTAAGTAATAGGTATTAATCTCTCCCCACAGTAGTTTGAGCTCTAGTTGAAAGGTTTTGGTTTTTTTTCCAACTCCTAGTGAAATATTCACAAATTTTAGTGTCTGAAGGGCAATCCAGATAGCATCTTTCACTTAAGGGCAGCAACTCTTATTCATCATCTATTTCAGCTTTAACAGCATCCCTTACTAAAGAAGGTTTTTAGGAAGGTATTTAGTTGAATGCTCTAAGTTGTACTAAAATTTACTTAGGAAGACAATTAATGTACAAGAAATACGAAATTTAAAGCCAGGAGGCCACTGTTAGTAAGAAAAACAACAAATGAATAACATTGCATTTTGAGGAGACAAATATAACCTGTTGGCTTGTTTTAACCCTTCATAAACCAGCCACAGCTCTCCATCCTCATTCAACTCATGGTAATCCATAGCAGACGACCTTCCATGCAAAAGGAACAATGCAAAACACAAAGGATACAGGGTGGGAATGAGATGATGATGGTCAACAGCACCACATGATATTTCATATTGTTTTTGTTAATTACAGATAACTTAAGACATTATCACAAAAAATTATTTCTGGTTAATTTTCTTAAAAATGTGTAACATCTAATTGGGTAGAAAGTAAAACAAACGAATCAAGGATCTACAGCGATTTTTCCTGTAAAATAAGAAATGATTCAAAAGGTGAGAAAGAGGTTCTGTTTTTAACATTTTGTTGAGCTAGTAGAATAATTTTATATGTCACTTATTATATTCAAGACTAACCACAACAGTCACACACATATAATATGAAAACTGCAGTTATTGTCTTCGTGTGGCAATCTTTATAATCCATTTCAAAATGAAATTTTAAGTTTTATGGGTAGGATCTTGTTTTGACTTAAAATAAAATCTGGTTTCCTAGTTTTAAAAAACTCTTATAGGAGTAACTTATAACTAAGAATATGTTCAAAGTTCTCAGCTTTTATACACAACTTATGAAAGACTTTTTTCTTTGTCTAAAAATTAATTTTAAGGCCTGGGGACACTGTTTTTATATTAGTGATGTGACACATTTTATTAAAAGTATGTATACCAAGGAATAGGTATTAATAAATAATAAATAATAATGGCATGCTTGATTACAGGATTTCTTCTATCTAGGGTATTAAAATAATATACGTGAGTGTTTGCTAAGTGTCAGGTATTGTCTATAACTCCCGCATATATTATTTCACTTAGCTCTCCCAGTCACCCAATACACATCTTTTGCCACATTGCAGAGAAAGACGTGAGGCTTGGAAGTAAGATGCCTGTGGAGGCTATGCAGCTGGAAAGCAGTGGCCTCAGGGCTATCTGGCGTGAGCCCAGGTTCTCAGTCCTTCAAGACTTCTGTGTTGATACGGTATTTACATAAAACAAATTCCAGAGCATGTTCTATTTTCCACCTACCATCTCTCCCTGAAGAGTTGATCTATTCGTATGGTCTCAATTATAAATAGTATATGCTGATGACATCAACATTTATATTTCAGTCCACATATCTCTCCTGCTTTAGATCTATATTTTCAAATGCCTAATGGATTTCTCTCCTTGGATGTCTTCCTAGCTCTTTAAATTCAATATCTGTAAATCTACCAATCATCTCCATCCCATACTGCCCTTCACCCCAGACCAGGATCACAAATGGCATCACCACATCCAACCAAGTATCCACAGCAGACACTTCAGAGTCATCCATCATGACCTCTATTCCTCACTGACACATCCAATAAAACACAAGGCTTTACTGACCTCATCTTCTCATGCATCTTCAAAGCGTCCCATTTCTCTCAATCCCAAATACCACCAACTAAGTCAAAGTTGCCATTACCTAGCCTCTTAACTGGTCTTTATGCTTTCAATCTTGTTCCACTACAATCTAGTCTCTAACATAAATGCCAGGTTAGCTTTATAAAATTCAAATCTCGTTATAGTTTCCTACTTAAAATCTTTCAACAGCTCCCACTATCATTGGAGTGAAGTCCAAATTCTCTAAGCTGTCTCCCAACAGCCCATAAATCCCATGAAAGTAAGGAATGCATTTACCTTGCTGACTGCTAATATTCCCAGTGTGTGGCACAGGGCCTGGCATTAAACAGGCATGCAATACATCTCTGGTAACTGAACAGCTCAGTGGATGAAGTAACAGCGTAATCCAGCTATTTTTATACGTACACAATCTTAGATAAAAGATATGTGCTATTTATATTTTACATTCATAAATTAAAATTCAAGTTTAACCAAATACTCTTATCCACATTTTCCATCCTTGCCCATAAAAGAAGATATTCTTTAGTTAGTGAAGTATTTCTATATGCCAATCGTGGTACTATGCACCAGGAGACCCAGACTGCACACTGATAATAGAATCTCCAGAACTGCCTTTCTCTGTGATCATCACTGGCCATATTCTTTAAAGCATGTAGCCTCTTTAGGTCCAAGTTCAATAGCACTAAGGCTGAGCTGGGAAGGGGGTGAGAAGAAGGCTGAGGGAATTCTGGAGACGAACCTTTATTCTGTTACATAAACTCAGCTACAGAAAAAGCCTCAGAAAGGTTCAGTCATTTAGTGATGGTGCAAATTCTGCATTCTCAGCCAGCTCACTTAAAGTTCCTAAGTGTAGAGTGACTGAGCTAAGTGCCATCTGCAATTTCACTCACATTTACGGTAAATGGAATAAAACCAGAGTTAGGATTTTCTTAGAACAACTTAGGGAACATGACAAAAATGTGGTCTCAAATGCAGGGTTCTGCCCTAGAAATTATGGAACCCTTAGAGAATTATATGGCTACCACTAATAAGATTTCAGATACTCCATCATTTCCCTTCACATTAAATTTAGATTACTGGAAGCTGCAGTTGCCCCTAACAACACTCACAAATAACCAGCCTGAATGAGAAATGAAAAGGGACTACCCAAGACAATCAACAGTGAGCAACTGGTTTTCTCCTCAAGGTTAAGACCTTAAAGATACAGACATATATATCCCCGTAAAGTTAAGAACATTTCCCCTGACACCTTTCATCAATAATGCTACCTTGTGTTAAAGAGATTTTATTGAATATATTGAAAATCTTGGATTCCCTTTGAAGGTTAGTTGATGTCTACTAAAGCAATGTATAAATATGTTGACTTTTTGTACAAGAGGCTAAAAACCAAAGATCAATATGATTAAACCAAAATGGAATAAAAACAGTATCAACTTACCTGTTTGTTTCTTTCAAACCAATGTATGCTTGCGCTATTTCGCCTTTATCTTTCATTTTTTGTACATCTTCCAAAAGTACTGTGGCATCTGTCATTGTATTCTGAAGGGGAAATGACATAGTTCCACATGAAGAACCAAATCACAAGCTTTGGCCCACATACGACATATTCATGTGTTTATGTGCCCACCACAACTCTACCCCTCCAGACTCCAGAGGGCAGGGGGGCACAGGCAGTCAAGGAAAAGGGGAGCCGTCAGTCCTCCTCTTGAGAATCCTTAACATGCTGCTATGAACGTGGTGAGATTCCGAATACCACAGCCCTGTAAATAAAATAACTGACGGGCTATGTTGTCTTACATTATGTGTGTGTGTATATATGTGTTTGTGTGTGTTGGGGGTGAATATATACTGTATATTCCATTATATAGTTCTAAGGCGTTCTTGACCGGTTATTGTTCTAATGCTGTATATACTATATGCTTTATACATATAAAATAGGTTTCATATGTTTTAAAATATATATATATAGTATAAATATATATACTTCAAAATATATACACAGCATTAGAATAAAAACCAGGCAAGAACACTGAGTATTTATTGAAATGGACAAAACTGTTCTTCCTACTACTTTTTGATCAGTTATAATAAACCATTTGTTATAGTAACACTTATAATATTATAATATCAGTTATAATAACACACTAAAAGTTGAACATAAAGCTCATTCTTCCATGAAAAACTCAGTACAAAGAGGTAGCAGTCAGATGTATGCTTTACAAAATTAAAAGCTTTTCCTCACATCTTTAGATATATATAAATGGGAAGAATTTAGCTCCTTATAAATATCTACCATCTGCTGTTATTCAATTCTTTTTCCTCTGTTACAGTATCACATGGTACATAAGCTTTTGAAATAAATACCTGGCAGGTCAGAATTACTAATGATCCTCTATAATAAAAGCCCAGCGACCATAACAGCAGAACAACCAGAACGACCGCTCGACCAGTCACTATGAGGTGCACTGACCAACTCTTGGTCCCTTTCCTTGGCTGGCAGGCTCCGATCACTGCCAATGGCAAATGGGGAACCGGGGTGGGTGGTGGGGGATGCGGGCAGTGCCAGGCCAAGACCCCCACCCCACCGGTCGCCCCACATACAGAGGGCGACTGGCGCCGGGGATGGGGCTGGTGAACAGGTGGGAACTGCCGACCTCTTGGTCCCTCCCCCGGCCATCAGGCTCCCATCGCTGGATGGGGAATGGGGAAATGGGTGGGTGGTGGAAGGGGGCGGGGCCGGTTGTGGGCAGCTGGGGAAGATGGCCCTGATCACAGGCTAGGCCTAGGGACCGTACCCACACCCAATTTCATGCGTTGGACCTCTAGTTTTATATAAAAAGAACTTTTCTGTTAAACCTTTTTACTTCCTTTTTATTTTTCCTTTATGGTCTAATGATATAGTTTAAGTTGGCCCCTTGAATGTGGCTCTTCCTAAGCCTTAGGAGTACCCTAATTAAGTTAGCAACAATGTACCTACCTATATAGTTTAAGTTTTAAAAATCTGGCTCTCAAAAGAAATTTCAATCGTTGTACTGTTGATATTTGGCTCTGTTGACTAATGAGTTTGCCGACAACTGGTCTAATCTGTCTGAAAACCACTGTAATTTCAAAATTTTGCTTCTACTCAGTTATTCTCTTATCTCTCCTAAACCAAAGCAAAAACGCACAATAAGAACCACTGTTTTATAGTCTCTAAAGAAGAATACACTTTAGAATCCAAGGGGCCATCCTATTTGTCTAAATAGTACATATCTGATCCTTTCGTCCAAGTTTGCTCCAGCCAGATCTCACAATGCAGTGGCACTCATAGAATACACTTCAAATACCAGGATCTTAGATAACTTGAATGCCAACTAGAGGCCTACCAATACTTGCTTTTGAATGTCAGTGTTTATTAGAAGCATCTTTAAAAAAAAAATCCCACTTTTCTCCTAATGCTGTTCATTTGTAAGAGTTTATAAATGTATCCTTAGAGAAGACCAAACAGAATCTGATAAAAGCTATCAACAAAAGCTTATATTTTATTACATTTTAAACATCTTTTCCAGAAACACCACATACAGCATTTCTTTAGCTATTTTTATAAATATTTTAGCACACATATCATAGAAAATTTCCTTTTTCAAGAAAACTTTTTCTGAAAGGAGAAAATCTTTCTATACCATAAAGGGCCATACTCAGATTTTTAATTTTTAAATAATAACTCTCAAAGGCCTAGGCTCTATAATGTTACATGTATTCTCTGATATCTGAGAACCTATTATAGAATGTGGTTTTGAACTTTTCGTAAATTAGGTAAGTTGATCTAATTAACTAATGCAGAGGAAAGGTGGGCCACTTAGTGTGTTGCTGTGCTGAACCAGGCCTCTTAGTGTGTTGCCAATCCTTCCGTCATCTGGCCTATCTTAGCTAAGAAGTGGTGGCTGGGGCATGGGATCAGACTTAGACTGCCAGGGTTAGCAAGTTCCTGACTCACTGCTCAGTGTGTCTCCCCTGAGCCAGTGACCAGGAGGCCTGAAAGGGTTGAACCATGTAGGAAAATCCCACCCTTTCCAGGTGTGCTCAGCAACTCAGGCTCCTCTTCACCCTCAGACCCATAGCTGGTAGACATGTGAGCACGGGAGATCCTCCAAGTTAAGGGTTCCCCTCCCCGGCCCCGTGGATGGCCTACAACTACCACAGTCAGGCACAGAGCTGGCTGAGAATTAGAAGTCAGGGAGGCCTCTCTGTGAGCCAGACTGGAGACTACTATTATCCACATTTTCCCACTGACTTCCCAAATATAAAAATAGACTTGGTGGCCAAAAAGCATCAATTGCATACATTAGGGGATATTTGTAAACTAAAATTAGGATTTAATAGTATATACTAAAAATTTTATAATTACCTTGTCATCCTGAAAATCCCAAGTTGGCAAGCACAAAAAACAAAGGGAGAAAACAATAAACCCTTACTTCCATAAATAAATTCTATCATTGAGTCTCCATCATAACAAGTAAGAGCTAACTGTAAAAAACAAACATGAATTGTTTCCCTAAAACTAACTCAACAGATAAATACATATTCATGAAACTGACATGAGGTGGACATTAATATGTATTTATGTGACGGCAAGTCTTAATTCTCAGGAACAAGTGCTTGAAATTCTTTTTGTATTTTTTTATTGTATAGTATTTTTAGTATGTGAAAGAACAACCCTCCTGTTAGAGTACATGGGTAATTCTCTCCCAGTGTCTGTGATTACAGTGAAGCCTCCTAGAATACTCGTGGGGGTGGAGCAGACACACTAGACCTGGCTGGGCTGGATCTTCACCTTGCTCACTGGGTGTCACCACTGTCCTGCAAAGAGGTTGTGACATATGTGTTTATGACTAGAAACTGAGTGGAGTGAACAGCCCTGGGGTATCTGAAAGGTCTCAATCAGCATCATGGGCATTTTTCCCAGGAGAGGACAAGCTGCTACCATGTGTAAGCTGGAAACTCAGAGAGCAGAAACCTCGATTAGACAGGGCCAGCCCATTAGAGGCTGACAAGCAGTTGTCGCGTGGGGTATGTGAGCTGGGTAAGTGAGGGTGTGTGATCCCAGAACTCTGCGCTGTTAGCTAGAATGTTTTTATGCACCTTGGTTCATTTTTCTTTTCCTTTCCCGTAACTTTAACTGAAGTTTCCTATGAGAATACCAATTTGTCACAAGGGAAGCAGAGGAAGGAATCCTGATTGTGGACTCTGCTCCAGCTAGCAGGCAGAGGGGAGTCTTGTTTCTTCAGTGGTCGTCAGCCCAGGGAAGGCGAGATGTACATACAGGGCCACGCCCAAGGACAGACTCCCAATCTCCAAGTTCTCATTTCAGACTTAAGGGGTTTGTGATTTGTTTTGAAATAAGGAAGGTCATTTCTTCATATAACTCAATTTGTTACTGGGATTTTCCAGGATCTTATATTTTCTGGACCAATGTTAATCCTTGGTGAGAGTTGCCATTATCAAATCCATACCTATGTGCAAGGTTCGGTATCTCAGCCACCTGCAAACTACCATTTCTAAGAGAAGCACTCTCACATCTTTCAAGCACCCAGCTCATCATATATCACAGTCATATTTCATTTGGCATGTCACGCCGTTGGGATAGTTGATTGCCTCAAGCCTTGGTAACACTTTGCTGCATGAACACGGGCAGGGACATAGGTCAGGCTTTAAGGTGATTAATCAGATAATTTTTATCTGATGGCACATGACAAAAGGGCCCATTTCTGATCAGCACATGGTCTCAAAATACCCGAGGGCAGGAAAGGACTTCAGAGGGCCATCTCTATCTTCCAGCATGGTCCGTTCTGCTGCCTCACTAACCACAGCCCTCCCACTGGGACAGCTCCCCCAGTAAACACAACTCCCTGAAGTGAGCAGAAATCTCCACGCAACTTCCACCACTGATCTCCTTTCTAATTTCTCCATGTTACCTTCCCAGTGAAACAGGCTACCTTCAACAAATAATTTTAAAGTCGTTCATTCCTTCCCACAGCAAGACAATTTATGGATCTGTGTACTTAATAGCATTTTATTTTTGATCAAAATTTATTGTGGCCAAATTACTATAAAAAATAACTTTAAAAGCACTTGGCTCATGAGTGAGAGATGAGACTGAATACCATTTGGGATTTCACGTGCTTTTTGCTCACTCCAATTGACATTTGCAATAGTTTTAAAATAACACTGCGATTTAAAAAAATTATAATATCCTCATTTAGACTAAAAATGCTCTTAAGTGTTTCCTTCATTATACATTGGACGGAACAGATAGACAGAAGCAGAGGCCAGTCCCCCAACACCCTCTTTAGCCACTTGCTTGTGCTTACCTTGGGTTGGATGGCCTCTTTCTGGCTCACCAGCTGAGACCTCAAGATGAGGACCTCCTCCTTGCGCACATCGAGCTCCTCACTCACAGAGGTCAGCTGCTCCATGAGGACACGGTATGCTGGTGCCCCCGGAGCGGTCACCTCTGGGGCGCTTTTCTCACTAAGGGCTTTGCGTAACTCATTTAGCTCATTTTTCAGTTTTTTGTTTTCTGATTCTAGTTCTTGTCGCTGTGTAAATAGACAAAGAATAGTTCATTGCTGTCATCCTCAACTTTACATTGGAATATTCACCTTCCCCGAAGATGGTAGAAGAATTCTGCTCGAAAAGACTGTCAGGGCTACCCTAATGAATGGCTTCCCAGGTTCTACTGGGAACTCTACTCTGCAAATTCAGGAAGTCTGACATCCAGTAGAATTGAGCAAGGCGAATGGTAGTTTGCTTCATCAACCTAAATTCCAGAGTCGAATTTATTCCAGGCCTGCCCAGGGTGTGTTCCCAGGCCTGGCGACTGCTGAGTTCCAAGGGGCAAGTTTAGCCCAGTTCTAGGAAGCCCAGTTTTGTTTGTGGGAAAATAAATGCAAGGGTAAGTATGAGGGCCCAGCTAGTCAGGTTATTTCCAATGAATAGTTCAAATGAGTGGCTCCCTGAAAGAAGAGGAACATCTTTTTATTTCCTTTGTAAAACAGAATGAAAAGACCACTGAAATCTTAGGCTTTTAACTTCAAGTAAAAAAAATTACCACATCACCTAAACTAATCAAATTCTTAGTATTTTGATGAAAACAAATAATTTTTTAAAAAAAATATGGAAAGTTCCATGAGTTTGCATGTCATCCTTGCACAGGGGCCATGGTAGTCTCTGTATTGTTCCAATTTTAGTATGTGTGCTGCGGAAGCAAGCACAGATATATGTTTTTCACACTTCTTTCCTGTGTGACATGCTTGTGAAGTTGCTGGCAGAGTTCTGAGAGGTGGGAGGAAGGATGGGCCACCTCCTCCTTCACCATCCAGATGGACGCACACATCCTTTACACTCACACATACCACCAGCCATCCGTATGCTGCAAGGTGCTGCCCTCTGCACACCCTGCTCAGGCAATGGCAATGGGAACACAGAATAGAGTTCTCACATTAAACTATATTTGCAGGCACTAGAATGCACATGTCACAGAATGCCAGTTGAGAAACAGTGAAGTAGACAGTCATTGAAAAGCACCATGTTTACACCTGAAACTAATACAAAATAATATTGAATGTGAAATGTAATTGAAAAAATGTTTAAATAAATAAATAAAAGCACCATGATGACTTATTTAGCACATGAGATAAGGCCTTATGGTAGTGGACATGAAGTACTTCTGTATAAAGATAAAATATTTTATTGCTTTTTTTCCAGAGGCAATCTTGTGCTTATAGCACCATATCAGACTTTTCAACATGTTTTAGTAAAACTATTTAGCCTTTTTTTCCTAGTTAAGAATAAGTAACCTCTTCTTTCATGGATTAGTTCATCCTTATGTGAAAAAGAATGTCCCTTCCTATCCCGGCTCCCACAACTGGTATTCAGATGTGCATTTCTCATTTCTGCAACAGAAAGCACGGCTGTCTTTACTGTGACAGCCATGTCTACGCTCTGATGCACTGTTTCCTAAGCTTCCTCGTGCATCAAGATCGCTTGGAGGACAGGTGCAGGGCCCACCCACAGATTTTCCAATTCCATAGGTCTGGGGTGAGGCCCACAATTAGCATTTCCAAGTCACAGGCTGATGTTGATGCTCCTGTTCCAGGAACAACATTCTGAGAAACACTCAAGCTAATACTTGGGAACTCTGTGATCCAGGCTTCTTCATACACAGAGGATGTCTTCATTTGTTCATTTTTGTGTGAGGTAGGCAGAGTGAGCAGAGCTAGAGATCAGATTCCTAACCCCATTCCTCTGACCTGTCCCGTCCCATCCCATCAGGTTCTGGTCTTCTGGACAGAAGGCAATGGAAGTAGGAATAACAGAGGTGCCCACCTGCTGCCATCCATTTCTCCTTCCACAAATATAAATACTACTCAAGTAGTGCTTTTACTGCAAGAGCAAGAGATCCATTCCTATTGTAATTACAAAGGGTAAAAGGGTCTTTTAGGGTATTTTAAAAGTAAATACTATATATATATATATATATATTTAAAATTAGTTTTCAAACAAGTAATGACAGAAAGTTTCCTTAGCCTGGCCAGCATGGCTCAGTGGTTGAGCGTCACCAGGAGGTCACGGTTTGATTCCCGGTGAGGGTACATGCACTGGTTGTGGGCTCAATTCCCAGTGGGGGGTGTGCAGGAGGCAGCCAATCCATGATTCTCTCTCATCATTGATGTTTCTATCTCTCTCCCCTCTCCCTTCCTCTCTGAAATCAATAAAAATACATATTTTTTAAACACACACACACACACACACACACACACACACACACACAAACACACACGGAAGTTTCCTTAGTCTGGAGACCTGGATTCAAGATCAGACTCTACCACCTATGACTATATCTCTTAACTTCTAACTAAGCCTCAGAGTACTAATATTTAAAAATAAAAAACTTATGTCAGAAGTTGTGACAATGACTAAATAAGATGAGGTGTAGGAAAAACTTTTCAAACTAAAAATACAGGTATTATTAGTCAAGCGTTTTTTAAATATTAGTTTAAAAATTCTATCTTTTCAAGAAAAATGAATAAAACATTAATGCCATATGAGGTTAACTAGGTATCAACTAAATTATATTAACAGTTTATTAAAAATGTTATGGATTTTTTACTTTTGAAAATTAAAAATAAAATTTATTTTCATAATTTCAAAAAAAAAATTCTATCTTCCGGGGAAGGAACTGATAAGAGTGTGGGTTTGGGCACAGGAAAGGACAGGCATTCTCTGCACCAAGATGCCACACAGCCTGGAGAGGAAGCAGTAATTGCAGTTCTGGACAGTGGGAAGTGGAAAATCCAGAGGACAGGGGCCTATTAATGAGCATAATTTAAGTTCCAAATCACAGTATTAGGGAAAAATATATCAGGACTAGACTTGAAGTAATATTACTGATAAAGAAAAAATATTCAGGACAGCTTAGAGAGACCCTAGGAAATCTCAAATATACATAAAGCCTTTAAAATAATGAGTTTCCTTATGCTATTTTGTGGCTTTTCTCACTTTTAGTTTTGTTTTAATCATAAACCTTACTATAATTTTCCACCCTAGACTATAATTTAAAAAAGCAGAAAATAGTAAAAATTTGACATAGGCAGAAAATATCTGAGAAAAATAAATTTAAGACGAAAATATTAATTAACAACCTAGAAAACTTCTGAAGCTGGGGTGTTTTGAGACCTGTCAGCTTGATAGCTCAGACACTGCAGGGCCCAAAAGGTTCTCATTCTGGAAACCAGAGAGGCTGGGGCTGGGGCTGGGGCTGGGAGCAGGTGTGTGCGTGTGTGTGTGTGTGTGTGTGTGTGTGTGTGTGTGTGTGTGTCAGGGGGTAGGGGGGGTGAAAGGGGGAGACACAGCCTGCTCTCTATCAAGGAATGGATTCTTCCCCACCCACCCCTAAACTTCAACTCCTGTGTTACCAAGGTGCTTTGTATGCCAGGAACTACTCCTGCCAATCCAGTGCCAGTCGCCTTGTCCGACTGCTCTGGGACACACAGTGGCAGCTTATTACTGTCCAGTTAGACATTGCCTTTAAACATTAAGAAGATACAATTTCCCACCTTTATCCCCTTCCTCCCAACTGTTGTTGTTGTTTTTTAAAAAATAAGTTAGAGTATGGTTCTACTCTACAAACTAATGCCTAGCAGTCTTTCTCTACAAACACATAGTTTCAGTGGGGTGTGGGGGTTTGAAGCCAGAGATACCAATGTTCAAATCCTGTTTCTTGTAAGTTTCCAGCAGGGTGAGCTTAGGGGAGTTATTTATATCTCTTAGCTTCAATTTTCTTATCTATAAAATTGGAACTAAAATATTGACTTGCAGGACTGTTGTAAGAATTAGAGCTGATACGTAAAATACCTGTATTTTAAAAATGATGATAAGGATAATAACCAACATTTGTTGGATACTATTAAAAACAGCACTGAGCACTATTCTAACCAATTTACATGGATTAGTTCATATAATCCTCATAAGAGTCCTATAAGATAAATATTATCAATATCCCCATATTATAGAAAACGGAGGCACAGGAAGGATGCATGACTTGCACACAGCCATATAGTGGTGGATTTAGCATCTGAACCCAGACAGATGCTAGAGTCCATGTCCTTTACTACCTTCTACAGCCTCAAATTTTAGCTACTGGTCCTGTTTCTATTTAGACTGAACTCCATTTTGTACAGAATAGAACCTATAAAAGGAAGCAATACAAGGCTAGAAGTAAAGCCTGCATAAAACTTAAGCTAGGGCCTCAGGTGCCCTGAAACATATTCTCTGAGAAAAAGAGAGGCTCTCAGCAGATCTCTATTTCAGGTCTTGGGCAGAAATATTCCATTACCTTGAGTGACTCATATTCCAGTTCTGCACCTCTAATTTGTGGCCGTTCTTCTTCCTAAGGAAAAGATAAATTAGAAATTTTATAAACAAGTAGTTATATTTAATTGTTACATTTTTTACTCTTAGAATATTTCCTTGCTCTGCAGAAAACAGTGAGGAGAGGTCAGCCCTCACTACTTGAACCAAATCCTACTTGGTTAAAGTACTTCTGGGCTGGGCTTCCATTAAGAAGAAACTGCAGAACTGGATATAAAGTCCCAGCCTCAGTGCTGGGTCTGCCCGCGGCCCTGGGGTGGACAGCAGTGCGCACCTTTGCCTTGCTGCGGAGCACCTGCTCCTCCTTGCGGTCCAGCTCATCCTGCATCACCTGCTTCTCCTGCTCCAGCTCCGTGACCCGCTTCTGGAGCTTGAGGAACAGTGACATGTCCAGTGGTACCTTCTTCTCACTTGGCTCCTAATCCCCAGAAAAAATAAGACGGTCAAGACAATCCAGAAGATGTATAAGTCAATGAGAAAATGATGCACAGCCCAACAGAAAAAAAATAGGCAAACTTACAAAAAAATATAAAGGACCAAAGAGTATACATGTAATAGGTCAACCTAGCTAATAGGAGAAAGGCAAATTAAACAACAGTGAGGTATTATTTTTCCCCTATTAGATTGGCAAAGACTGGAAAGATTTATAATGCCATGTTTTGGTAAAAGGGTCTTACATGATATGATGTTAGTGGAAGTAAAAGTAGGCCTTTTAAAAGAGCAAGTTAGTTATATCTATTAAAATTTAAACGTGTGATACCCTTTAAGCTAGCAATCTATGTTTAAGAATTAATCCCACAGATATACTACTTACACAAGTACACAAAAATATATGGAAAAAGATGTTCATTGCAGCATTATTTTTGTAATTGCAAAAAACTGCAAAGAACCCAAATATTAGTTAATGGGATTATTTTTAAATAAATTATGGTAGAGCCAAATTATGACATACTTTATAGTTGTTAAAAAGAATGAAATAGAGGAGAAACCAAGATGGCGGCATAGGTAAACACCTGAAATTGCTGCCTCGCACAACCACTTCAAAACTACAACTAAAAGACAAAACGGACATCATCCAGAACCACAGGAAGGCTGGCTGAGTGAAAATTCTACAACTCTCTCTCTCTCTCTCTCTCTCTCTCTCTCTCTCTCTCTCTCCTCTCTCTCTAAAATTAATATAATAAATGAATAAATAAAATAAAATAAAATAAAACAAAACAAAGTGTACCTCTGTCCTCAATGGAATGTCTTCAGTTTCTGCAATTTCGGTGCTAAAGGTGTATTCAGACTCATTGCTGCTGTGGGTGGAGTCTGTTCTCTTGTGTCCAGGCTTAGGTACATTCTGCAAGGCAAACAGGATATAATCCACACAACAAAATTAAACCTGGTATAGTTAAGACAGCATCCATCTTAACCGGTTTTAATCTCTACTCACTGACTTGCTATTCTCATGACCAAATGATCCATTCCATGTTGTCTTGACCAAACTCTCACAAAAGGGTCAGCTTGTGAGCTCCTCAAAGAAAAAGACATGCACCAGCAGACATGACAAGAACAGTGGCAAAACCAAATGCTTGAATGAGAGTCACCTGTGGCTGTTACAGAGTCTCCTCCGGGTTTTTAATTGTGAGTGGCCAGCCACACTGGTGGAGCATAAGTAGGATGCTTCAGCATCCACACACTGACTTCAGTGTCACAATCAAGTAAACCTTACCAAAAAGTTTATAAGGTGTATTTAATGACAGCATAGTCATTTTATTGTGCTGTGTTTGGGCATAGTTAATAAAAAAGAGGGGGTTTCCACAAAGTGACTGTAATTTCTGTCACTTTTATGCATGAAGGTGACTCTCTGGAGTCAGCAGTGGGAAGAAAGAGCAAGAGAATCAAGAAAACTTTTCTAAGAAAGCTCTTAAGATCCCTGGGTTATTCATTCAGGGAGTCCAGGTGACACTTTATGGCACGTGGTACTTATGAAACTGTGTTCAGAAAGTTTGTGGGGAACAGAAAAGTTAAGCAATTGCAGTCCCTTCCTTTCTGTAGAAGGGGCTGGAGAACGATTTGAAGGAATAAGGGAAAAAAAGGCTGGGTTTGTGCCCCTCAGTCCTCAGGTGCCCCCAGCAGAAGAGGTGGAGAAATTTGGTGGCCTAGATCTCACAGGGTTACCGATCCTGGGAGCTTCAGAAGGGCCTCAGAGGGCTTTCTGACCTGTCCAATTTCCTTTATTACTCCCCCAACTGCAGGAAAGGAGCCAGAAGCCACAGGCGGTTCTTTGCCTCTTTCCTTCTGCCATTCAGACTTTCAGGGAGCAGATCCATCAGTGCAACCAAAGTGAAGCCAACATATGGGGTAGCTGAGTCTCCCAGGCCAGCCCAACATGCATGCCAGTGCATAGGGAAGACTCCAGAACACAGGAACCTCTGACCTATCTAGTAGTTGGGCACACACCACAGGAGAACTACCACAAATAAAGCCCAACATGCTCAGGTTACTCTGCTTACACATATAGGCACTCTGACTTAAAGTTCCTAGCCTAAGACAACAGTTGGATAAGATGGTGTTTATTTAATAAACTAGAGGCCCGGTACACGAAATTCGTGCACTGGGGGGTGGGGGGGTGGGGGGAGTGTTCCCTCAGCTCAGACTACGCCCTCTTGCAGTCCGGGACCTCTCGGGGGATGTCTGCCTGCCGGCTTAGGCCCGGTCCCCCACGGGGGATTGGGCCTAAACCGGCACTCAGACATCCCTTTTGCAGTCCAGGGCTCTTGCAGTCTGGGACCCCTCACTCCTTACCGCCCGCCTGCAGTGGAGCCGTGAGCCTGGCTTCTGGCTGAGCAGCAACCCCCTTGTGGGAGCACACTGACCACCAGGGGGAAGCTCCTGCATTGAGCTTCTGCCCCCTGGTGGTCAGTGTGTGTCATAGTGACTGGTCATTCTGCCAGTTGTTCCGCCGTTCAGTCGATTTGCATATTAAGGTTTTATTATATAGGATGGTGTGTTCTTAAGAAAAACAGGTCCATAAATACTAGGACAACAATTTTTAATAAGTTTATTAAAGATGTGACACCCCTATTTTCCCACATGTATTTTTATAAGTACCGCACACTAACCGATTGCGCCACTGGAGCTCCCATGTATGTATTTTTAAAAAACAAACATCTTCAGGTATGAATAGGAGCAATACTACAGAATTGCTATTTACTGTAACTTTTGCATGCATGGCAATGGTAAAGTGCTCTGGGTTGAAAACATGGGAGAGCTGGGTGGGAATCCCAGTTCTGCCACTTGCCTGTCCCTTACACAACTTCTCCAGGCCTCATTTTCATCTTCCAGAAAAAGGGGTTAATATTATCTACCTCATAGGGTTTATGTGAGGATTACCTACGAGAGTGCAAGTAAAGAATTTAGCATAGTACCTGGGACATAACAAGCATTCAATGAATGGTAACTGATGCTGCTATAATTGTTAGGACCCTGCAATAATTCAACTCCCTTGGTGGCCCTTCCGTTTTCATTCAATATGCTATTCAATTACAAGGATGAACATTTATCAGCATGTTCTCCTTCAAGATCTGTGTGCAGCACCTCCTCTTCTCCTTATCTGTCATTTCTTCCATAATTCTTTCTTCTCTTGAATCTTGTTTTACTCCCTTTGTCAAGATTAATGACCCTATTGTTGACATGCTGGATTCCCTCCTTACTTGGAATTAATTATCTTCAAACACTTGATAAGCCTGGATTCACTGGCCTCATTATCCTTTTATTGTTGGCTTAAAACTCTGTAGCCCAGTGGTTCTCAACCTGTGGGTCAAGACCCCTTCTGATGGTTGCCTAAGACCATCAGAAAACACATATATAATTACATATTGTTTTTGTGATTAATCACTATGCTTTAATTATGTTCAATTTGTAACAATGAAATTGGGGGTCACCACAACATGAGGAACTGTATTAAAGGGTCATGGCATTAGAAAGGTTGAGAACCACTGCCGTAGCCCTTACTTGCTTTTGCCCTACAATTGAATGTTCCTGGAGAAAAACCCTACACTTCTTAGTACCAGGAAAAACAAATTTAGACTCTGGTAATCAGTGGCACTATCTTCACATAAGGGAAGCCCTGAGGCAGTCTATCAATTTTCCTCCCTTAAGTTTCCCCACACCCATTTGAGGAGTCTATTTAACACCATTGTAATTAGTTAGTTATTAATAATAGGAAAGGAACAAAAGGGAGGCCAGACATTATAGGCATGTCATTTGGGCAGCTTCACCAGGAAGCTGCAACTTCACACCCCCCAGGAAACAACCGGCCCATTCCCTGCAGATTACTGAGGGAAGGGACTGGGACAATTGGGGAGATAGGCACATGTGCAGTAAAGCTGGGGTGACTAGGGAAGGTACCTGTCAGTCAAACCTGGAAACAGAGAACATTGGCTAGAGTAGGCAGGGCCATTGCAAACCCTAGTAAATGTGGGAATACATAATCCCACAAACAAAGGATTTCACTCTCTTGGCTTGTGGCTCTCTTGCATTTGCCTGTGTTTCCTCCATAGCCATGTGGCCCTGTGACCCCACATGCAATGGACTGATGGACTGCAACTGGGAACACAAACTAAGCGACCCTGATGCTGGATTGGATACTGATTCTAGCTCCGCTGAAGCCACAGCTATACTTCTTCTCTGGCAGGGCAAAGGGAAATGGGACCTTGGGAAAGCTAGGAGTTTAATTCCACAGAAATAAAGCTCTCTACAATACCTCATCCTCCCATGCGGGTCTCAGAAAATTCCTTTTCTTGGGATCGCAAGAAGCCCACTCCCAAGAGCAAGGGAAGGGAACTTGGAGCTCTCCTCACTGATAACATATTTACTACAAAATGCTTCATTAGCATTGTGGCAGTGAGAGCTCATTTGTAGAACAATGTCAATGAAACATTAGCCAAGAACCCATCTAGTAGTTGCTAAGTTCTAATCATTAAAATAAGATGCTGCTATTAATATGTCAATACTCCTAAATATAAAGTCAAATTTTTTTATTCTCACCAAACATTTCCTGAAAAGACTGCAATCTTGATTGTATCTGGAGCTAGGAAACCAAACTACCCCTGAGGCTCCTTCCTCTGACCATTCTGTTACCCAAGAGGAATGACAATGAGTCACAGGCATCCAATGGAGAGGGAAATAGGCTGAGAAATCAGAAAACAAGCAGCTAAACTACTCCTGGAACTTGGTTACATCTTTGTTTTTCCATAGCACAGCTGGGAACAAAATAAATAGGAGGCAGATTTGCTCAGCAGGAAGGACTAGCCCTGTAAATTGCTGATGGAAATCACTGGAGGGTCTTTTCTAGAGGTGGCTGCCCCTCTGACTAAGGAGACCCATTAACCACACAGGACTCTAGAGAAAGCTGGGAATGAGAGAATGTGAACAAAGAAAGGTTTCCCCAGGGCCAAGTGCAGCAGGGAGAGCAAAGAGGACAAGACTTAATGAGGGTCCTTCCAATGCATCCATTGCAAGGATAACGGTGACCTAGTCCTACTTCTAATTTCTCTTTGTCACATATAAATCACAGAATAGAATAGTGAGGTTTGAAATAATGGTCCAACTGTGGAATTTGTTTAGCTTTTTAACCTCTTCGAGACTAGGCTTTCTCATTTCAAGGTGGTAAATTTATTTCATTTCTTTTGTTACATAATCTCTTTTATTTTGAATTTTAAAACATCACATTTTAAAGAACTTTGTCAAAGGATCCAGATTGAGGCAAAATTTGAAGCAAGTACTGAACCCCACAGATATAAAATTATCTATTTGTTTAAAAGATATTTCAAAGCATTTCTCGCCATTTGTACCATGAAGTTACCTTAAAAGCTGACACTTTAGGGAACAAGAGAGCTATGGATTTCTTTGTTTACTGATAGCAGGTTAAGTAAAATAGGGAGAACTCTTAAAATGTACACTGGCAAATGCAAAAGAGTCCTTGAAATAGATCATTTATTACAAATAGAGGCTGAATCTTCTTTTTGTAGGAATATATCTCTGAAATTATAATAAAAACCAGTAGAGGAAAATAAGCATATAAATATTTGCTTTATATGCAAATTTTACATTAAGTCATTCAATACATGAAACAAGTCCAGCTACACTGACTTTAACTATCTTATAGTCCAGTCTTTAAAGTGTTTGACTTTATAAATTATTTATAAATAAAGTTATATGATTTCTGAGATTTGCTTTAAAATAATCCAACCCATTGAATGGGGTGGACTGGAGGGGTAGAAAATGGTTTTCCATTTTGGAACTGGGTGATGAGTACATGGAATACATGGGAGTTCATTCTCCTATTCTATCTACTGTTGTATTTATTTAAAATTTTTCATTTAAAAAAAAAGCAAAAGTAGATGACCTACCAACATCACAGTCATCTCTTCCTTGAGGTCATCATATCGTTCTTCTAAGCGACTGAACTCATTCAGAAGGTTCTGATATCTCAGCCTTTCATCATTAAGATCGAGTTCCAGTTGTTTCGTTTCTTCTACCAACTTCTTCTCCATAGTCTCTGAAGAAAAGAGGAAAAAGCATATCGAAGACAGCTCCACAGAATACAACAGTACAAGCATGGACCCTGACTTCCAGTTTCTCCACAGGGGTTTTACTTTCAGCACCACTATGATCTATGAAGAATTTCTTCACAGTCAATGTAGGGAAAGAGAAGCCCTGGCCAGGTAGCTCAGTTGGTTAGAGCAGCGTCCCGATAAGCCAAGGTTGCAGGCTTGATCTCTGCCCGGGCACACACAAAAATCAACCGATGAATGTATCAATAAGTGGAACAACAAATTGATGTTTCTCTCTCTTTCCCCATTCCCACCTCTCTCTAAAATAACATTAAAAAAAAAACACAAGAAAAAATATCATGACCAAAAACTGAAATAACTCATTGATAACAGTAATAATCATCTGTGGAGTTCTTCCATGAACTACAGACTTAGTGCCTCTAGTTCACTCTCTGGTCATAGCAATGCTTGAAGAACTTCCACTAGTCATTGTCTAGTAACAAAAGGATCATGTTTTATTCCAATAGTATTCTGTTTCAGGCTATTCATAAATTGTTCTGTCCAAATTAGTGTACTCTGTCAAAAAGTCAGATATGCCCCAGTCTCTGAGGGAATGGCGGCTTCTCAGTGGACCTGGCTGTCCTACTCTACAGTCTTTCCACTTGTCTGTAGCCAGGTTCTCTTTATCAATTTTCCAGCACTCTGAACACCCCGCTGTCCTATTACGCCCCCATTTCTAATCAGGTATGCTCCCCATGCTTCTCAACTGTGTTACTTCTGTGTGCTGCTGGGGGAACCCACTCTACTCTGACCCTCTCTGTTGCTAGTGGCTTGCATTTGGCTAGAACAGCACCTGGAGATTGGACATTAGCCCCTGACTGCAGACAAAGCAAAATAAAAAAGCCTCAAATCTCAGCTATATATTTTAACTTGATGAGCCAACCAGTCACATTTATAAATATTAAGTTTGCTACCATTCTGGTCCACTTTACCCTCATATTTTGTGGCTAAATCTTAATCTGCCCTGCCCACTTCTATTGCTTCACCATTTCTTTCTCTGTCAGCTCCATGAGGGCAAGGGCTGCCAACTGTGTTGTCTCAACTGCTTCCCTGGTGCCATCACAGTGTTTCCCTACCTAAGGCTTTAATAATTTATAAATGAATGAGTAGAAGAATTTCTTCTCTATATAACATTCTATAAATTGCCTTTTATTCCTACCAGTTTGCAGAAGCTGCCCAAAGCTACCAACAAATTGTCTCTGGGCAAATCTATTTTCCTAGCAGCTTTATTTCCATGTCTTCAGTGTCTGTTTTGTTTTCTCCTTCTCTTCTGAATATTTTTATTCTGGCCCCTCTTCCCCCCGTCCCCTTATCCCTTACATATGGTTATCCTATAAGGCTTAATTCCAGGTTTTCTTCTCTTTCCTTTACATTATTCCCTTGGGAGGAAGGGGGCAGTGTTGGGGAAAGTACAGAGGGTCCTCTTATCATCACAACTTTGATGGGTACTTAAGGCTCATTTCTTTTCGCTCTAATTCATTTAATTTGGTTTCAGAACATCTCTATCTGGAGGCCCTAGCTGACAACCAAAATTTAACACTCTAACAACTGATCTCAATTTTCCTCATAAATAGGTACTTACTTTTCTTATTCAAGTTCCTCGTTACTAATAAAACACCATTATTGTTTTGAAATCTCATACTAAAACGTTAAAATATTTTTATTCCTTTTTTGAATACCACATCAAAAGCATTGTGTTAATTCTTTTCATATTATATATCCTCATTCCAATCCATCTCTTCCTTTCCATTTCCACCACCAACTACTGCAGTTTAGATCTGTACCTTCTTATACCATGTTTATGAACACAGGGATTTCTTATAAATTATCGTCATTCTAATCTTTCTCACAAAGAGCAAATAAAATAAATATTTACATTTATTTAGTCCTCTATTCAAAATATCAGTGGGCTTTACTGTTACTTTGTTTGGTGGCAGAGTGGTGGATCTTGGGAGAATAATATCCATCAGCTTAGCAAAAAGTAAGTAAATAAAAATAATACACATAGACACATATACATATTAGCTCAATGATTCTTCCTAAATCAACAGGATTCCTTTAAGCCATAACTGATAAATCATACATGAAGAACAATTAGTATTTTTAACTACATATGCTATTGACTAAACATGAGTTCACATTTGTACATAGAGAGACCAGATTTAAGTTCACCAACTGTTTCAACCAAAATATTTAGAGCACCTGCCTCTCAGAATTTTGTAAATTTACTAATGGCAGCCTCAACTTTTAAAAATATTTGAGCTCTAAGCCAAGTTGTATCTTATAGCCTGGCCGGAAGGTTGATGGTTCAATTCCTGGTTTGTGGGTTTGATCCCCAGTTGGGGCATGTATGGAAGGCAACTGATCAATGATCCTCCCTCCCTCCCTCCTTCCCTCCCTTTCTCTCTCTCTCTCTCTCTCTGCCTCCCTCCCTCCCTCCCTCCCTCCCTCCTCATTCCTCCTTCCCTCTTTTGAGGAGGATTAAAAAAAAAAGTGGCATCTTATAAAACTCTGGAAGGTTGGTTAGCATGCATTAGTTTGAACCCACGTGAGCCTTACCTGTCATCTCCTTAGCCTGTTCCACGATAAGGTGATTGAGGGCCTCTTTTTCCTGCTTCAGCAAAGTATTTTCTTCCTTCAGAGTTGATACCACCTATAAAATGAAATAAAATGAGGTAGCTGCAACAGACAGAGCAAACCAGGCCCTAAGTATAAAGCCCACACTGCAGTCACTCACTCCTTACTTCCACATCTCTGTGCCTCATTTCTTTGCATAGTTATGGTTAGTCGTCTTTCAAATTTGGTTCAAGCAATACCTCCTCCAGAAAGCCTTCCTGGAAACTCTCTCCAAATAAGTGTTTCTTTTCTGGGCTACTATAGGACCCTGCTATGCCTCTTTATAGTCCTTATAAATGATTTACTTTTACTTCCCTAATAGACTAGAAATTCCTGGAGGACAAAGATGATTACTGCTGTTGTTTTACTTTGTACCTTGAGCATTTAGCAATTGCCTGGCACCTCGTAAGCATTTGCTCTTAAAGCAACAATAATGCCTTTTCACCTCAACAGCCAAGCACAAAGCTACACGCTTACCCATGATTCAGGTAGAAGATTGAAGAGGTTAAGAAAGACTTGAAGTCAAGGAACTGGAGAGCATTATGCTAAGTGAAATCAGCCAGTCAGAGAAAGATAAATATCACATGATCTCACTCATTTATGGAATATAATGAACAACATAAACTGATGAACAAAAACAGATCCAGAGATAGAGAAGCATTGATGAGACCGTCAAACCTCAGAGGGAAGGTAGGGGAGGGTGGGGGTAAGGGGGAGAGAGATCAACCAAAGGACTTGTATGCAAGCATATAGGCCTAACCAATGGACACAGACAACAGGAGGGTGAGGGTATGAATGGGGGGAGTGGGGGGTAACGTGGGGATAAGGACACATATGTAATAACTTAATTAAAAAATTAAAAAAAAAGAAAGACTGCCAGGGCATTTTGGTTCTGGAAACTCACTGAAGATTTCCTGACGCTTCCTGCTGTTGGTCTTGAAAAAGAGAATTTCCTTTCATCCCCTTTTAAGAGTTTTGCAAGGTTGTAAACTAGTCCTTTTACCCCATGTTTAAGCACTGACCTTACTACAGTGAATGCACTTAATGCCACTGAACTGTATACTTAAAAGTGGTTAATATGGTACATTTTATGCTATGTATATTTTAATAATTTTTAAAAAAAACAATTAATTTAACTTTCTAGTTCCTAGTTGGATAAGGATTCCCAGGAAGCAAAAGTCAAAACCAAAGACAATTTTGCAAAGTTCATAATTTACTCAGTTCATCTCTGCAATAAAATAATGTACTTGTGATGAGTGAAATCTAAATTTCTTCTCTAAGCATAAGTTCAAAGAACTCTAAAAGTGATAGCTAATAATAAAGATAAGTGTCAGGAGTTCAGATAGAGACTGAGGGCTCTGTGACAGGATCCCTGGAGAACAGGGAAGTGGACGGCAGCACTGCCACAGCAGAAGTCCCCAGGTGTTCCTTCGGAGGGTCCAGTCTCATCCCTCCATACTGGCCTGGCCTTTCCTCCACCTCAACAGGAAGACCCGAGTTCCCTATGCTCTTGAGAGAAACTGTTCTTTATCAGGGGTATGCTTTTTCAAAATACATGTGCCTCGTCCACACTCCCAGCGCTTGGGCAGGTATCTTTAAAAAAAACTCCCTAGGAGATTCTGATATACACTCCTGGTTAAGAAGCACAGGTCTAGTGTACCTTCTAGGTCCCTTGAAGGTACACAGCTTTCCTGATCATAAAGCTGGCTGTCACAGTGAAGTTTTTTCATTCCACATTGCTACACTCTATCCAAAAGAATAAGCAATAACACCTATAGCTAGCCTGTGAAAAGCAGATAAAAAAAGAAAGGAGAAATCTGTATCTGTTCACGTGTGCTATTCTATCAGACTAGAAAGGTATGAACTTGACTTTAAAGAGGAATTTTCCTACAAGCTTAAATACTCTAGATTCAGAGGAATCTGGAAAGCTTCTGTGGACTCAGAAAATGGCAACAAGAAAAAAAGAGATATGCCGAAACCGGTTTGGCTCAGTGGATAGAGCATCAGCCTGCGGACTGAAAGGTCCCAGGTTCGATTCTGGTCAAGGGCATGTACCTGGGTTGCGGGCACATCCCCAGTGGGAGATGTGCAGGAGGCAGCTGATCGATGTTTCTCTCTCATCGATGTTTCTAACTCTCTATCTCTCTCCCTTCCTCTCTGTAAAAAATTAATAAAATACATTAAAAAAAAAAGAGAGATAAAGATCTTAAACCTCAAGAGAACTGCTTTGAATGCATTTTAAATTCTGACAGAACAAACTTGCCATGTCAAATAACACATATTAATGGCATTGCTGTTTCCATAATACAGAGCCCAGATCTGCTAGAGAAATAGGAGGAACTGTTTCATTGGGACCCTGAATACCATGGAAGGATTGCAGTTTTATTAGGTGCACTCTCCTACGCCCCTTCAGAAATTCTCACTGAGGTCAGAAGGCTAATGTCAGCGCAGAAACAGAGCATCGGGATTCTTGCTCATAGTTACAATCAACACAGTGAACTCTGTTTTCACTTAAAGGTGGTCACATTAGTGGACTCCCTGAAAATTACTTGTTTCCCCAGTAAGCCTTATGTTGAGGTATTTTTATCTTGTTTAAGCAGTGCATCTCATTGCTGCTTGAGAACCTTAATGTTTTCTGTCTTTAGTCAAGTTTTAACATAAGTAAATACAAATTTGTAGTGTGGAAACACTGGTCAATCTGTAAAAAAAATTTTTTTTTTTTTTTGGTTTTGTTCTGTTTAGCAGCTCTTGGCTACAATCAGTGTGCAGACATGTGGATTTCTCCCTTGGACTTCTCAACATAGTCTTAATTCATTTCCATAAAGCTCCCTAGTATCAGCTATTGAGAGTTCATGATTTACTTCTTAATCACGTTAACCCAAGAAAAAGGAGTCTACTCTCCATCCAGACCTATGCATGTAAAGAAAAAGAGTATATATATATAGTAGGGACATGGCTATTAATTCTCTTCTTACAATACTGCTTTCCTCTGTTCTCACCATAGTCAAAAGGTTCTACTAAAACAGCTACTGACTCATCATGTAGAAGAAATGCTGGAAAACACAAATAATAAAATTTATATTTCAGCTCTGAAACCAACATTGAGCCACAAGGGCCAGGTCAAGATGACGGCACATTTCCTTTGTAAAAAGGATGTGAAATTAGTTCCTTTCTACCTGCTCGGTCTCTTGCTTGTATCTATCTGCACGTTCCTCGATGGATTTCTTCTCTGACCGAGTTTGTTCCAGGTCTTTCCGGAGCTTGGCAACTTCTTCCTGTAGACTGAGAACCCGTCCAGTGGCAACCTTAGCCTCCTCCTCACTCAGCTGAAGACGTTCTAAGTCACTTCGCAGCTTCTCAGTCTCAGAGTTGTATATTCCTTCCAGATTGGTCAGTTTCTCCATGAGGCATTTGTAGTCTTTGTTCTTTAAACACACACAAACAGTAAGTAAATAGACATGCCATCAAATGTATTTACTCAGAAAACTAGGCTTATTCATCACAGTCATGCTATATCGTCATAATGTTACAGTATCTAACCAAAATTCTAAGCACAACATTTATAGTAACATAATCAATACTCTCTTAGTGATATAAAGAGAAGAGAATAGACAGCATTATTTCTGTTTTACACAATGAGCAACATAGATGTGATTTTTCTCTTAGCTGCAAGGCGAGTTACCAGAGGAAATTCTTAATTTCCTGATTCTTAATCCAAAAATAGGAAAATCTATACTTGCTTTTGAAAACAAATCATTGTGCTACTAAAAGTCATGTGCTAGCCAGGTGATGCATAAGAATGATAAAATGGCCTCAAAATCACAAATTTCTTACAGATCTCTTTGTTTACTACCTCAAGCTCCTCCTCACACTCAGAAAACATTTCTGATGAACCCTATTTCATTGTGGGCTTTTTTGAACTATGCAGTATTTATGTAGTACTAATTACCTTTATATTTTTTGCATGTGCTAAAATATTACTTAGTAACTATCTCTAAGAAACCAAACTTTTATCTCTGCAAACAGGCTGTAGATTCCTCAGAAGCATGGACATCTTACTGCTTTTTTTGTCACCTCAATGTTAAACAAGTCACCTGTGAAAGGAGCATTATACTACATGCAAATGACTGGCAGTGACGAAAGAGCTTGGTGAGGTATAAAGTACACTATGGCTCTTAGTCATAAAGGTCTGGAGTGTTAGTAAATCTGGTTGTATTCTCAAAGATAGCTTCCTGCAGTGATACTCTTACCTATGAACTCATCACTATTTCCATTCTCATTACTGTCATTATTATTTTACTTTTCTGCTAAGACCAAAGGGTAAAGTCCAGGGGAGACACCGCTGACCACAATCCCAGTGGGCTTCTTTAGGCATGCTCACTTTCAGGGTCCTGTTCAAAACACACCTGTTCATCAACTTTGCGCTGCAGCTGCATGATCTTGTTCTCCATGCCGATGTGGAGTTTCTTATAGCGCTCCACGGAGCGGGCCTCAATCTTGAGCTTCTTCAGCTCGCGCTTGGCTATCATCCGCCGTATGCAGCACTGAAGGTAGATGATGGCATGCAGGCTCCTCTTGTAGTAGGTGCGAGCCAGCCAGCCTCGGACCCACTTCTGAATGATGACTGCTTTGTGGTCACGGAGTATCTGCAGAGAAAGGTATGTACAACATCAGACTCTAGACTAGACTCAGGGTTCAATTCTATCAACCTATGAC
Source organism: Myotis lucifugus (assembly GCF_000147115.1). Taxonomy (NCBI): domain Eukaryota; kingdom Metazoa; phylum Chordata; class Mammalia; order Chiroptera; family Vespertilionidae; genus Myotis; species Myotis lucifugus. The sequence continues at coordinate 5,360,373 of NW_005871071.1, read as the reverse complement.
TGTCAGGCTGAGAAGCCATAAAGCAAAAGACACAAAAGTTGAAGTTAACAATGTAATATGAAGATTGTACATATAACAAATATATGCAAGCACAAAATTGTTTTACAAGGTGATTTAAAAAGTAGACTTTAAAGGGTGATTTAAGAAAGAGAATACACCAAGCATGTCAAACTCACGGCCTTGTTTAAATAAATGAGGCCTGCAGCCTGACGGCTGCGAGTTTAACATACTTGGTGTACACACAGAAGCTATCTAAATAAAAGGCACCAGCTTACTAAAAGGCAAACAATTCTAAAAATAAAGAAAAAACACACTAGGTATCCTATTGGTGCATGGTATCTGTCGCAACAGGCGATCCTCTATAAAGTGAACAGAACTTGGCACCCTGTGAATTACATGCTATTAAATAAAAGACTTGGCCACCACCCTTACTGCTGATACCATCTCACTGTGCATTAGATCTATGCTTCTTGAGGACATGGAATATGGCCAGTAAGCTGGCTGTAGAGGCCAACAGTTGGAGTACTGCAAAGTTTATTATTAATTTATTGATTTTTTCCAGAAACAAACAAAAAATGACACTGTTAGTTGCCCTATTTGAGGAATACTATTCTAGTGAGGATTTTCCATTGCTGTTTCAAATGTAACAGGAACCCACTTATGGGAGTCAAAGGTAGTAGGGATAAAGCTTTAAAAGGAAAGCTAAAAGTAAGATAGAGGGAAATAAACAAATCTTAATTTTGATTTTGTTATACTTTCTAAATAAGAAGATATTCCCCTAAATTTATAAATAACTTATAACAAAAGATCACCTTATAGGAAGAATTTCTTATCACTAAGACCATCAAGCAGAGATTGTCTAGCCCTGGCTGGTGTTGCTCAGTGGTTAGAGTGTCAGCCCACACACTGAAGGGTTACAGATTTGATTTCTAATCAAGGACATGTACCTGGGTTGCAGGTTCGATCCCCAGCCCTGGCCAGGACATGTGCAGGAGACAAACAGTCCATCGATGTCTCTCTCTCTCTGCCTTTATCTCTCTCTTTCTCTTTCCCTCCCTCTCTTCCACTCTCTCTTAAAAAAAAATGGAAAAAATACCCTCTGGTAAGAATTAACAACAACAAAATGCAGAGATTTTCTAAACCAAGTATGTCAAACTTGCAGTCTGCAAGCCGCATGCCTCATTTATTTGCCCCGTGTTAGCCTTTGAGTTTGACATGCTTGGTCTAAACAATTTCCAGGAATGATGGAAAAGAAAATCTTGAAATTAATAAAGGGTGAACTATTAAAACATTCTAAGGTCCTTCTATGATTTTATAAAACAACTCTTGTATGATATAAATGATATTTAAATGTATGCACTCAAGTGATTACTTATTAGTAATATTAGTGATTATTAGCACTTATTAGTAACTAGAGGCCCAGTGCATGAATTTGTGCACCAGTGGGGTCCCTCGGCCTGGCCTGTGGGATCAAGCCAAAACCAGCTCTCCAACACCCCCTGAGGGGTCCCGGATTGCGAGAAGGAGCAGGTCAGGCTGAAGGACCCCACCAGTGCACGATCAGGGCTGGGGAGGGATGCAGAAAGGTTGACCAGCCGGGAAGGGATAGCGGGAGGGCTCCAGGACGTGTCTGGCCCATCTTGCTCAGTCCCCATCAGCCGGACCCCAGCAGCAAGCTAACCTACCGGTTGGAGCATCTGCCCCCTGGTGGTCAGTGCATGTCATAGCAAGCGGTTCAGCGGCCTTAGTATATCATTAGTACATTACACTTTGATTGGTTGAACGGACGACTGGACGACCAGACACTTAGCATATTAATTAGGCTTTTATTATATAGGATTTTTACAAATGAACACAATGTATCTCTTATGAAACTTTCTAAATGTAAACATTTCTGGCCCGGCCTGTGTGGCTCAGTGGTTGAACATTAATCTATGAACCAGGACGTCAGGTTTCAATTCCTGGTCTGGGCACATGCCCGGGTTGTGGGATCCATCCCCAGCGTGGGGTGTGCAGGAGGCAGCTAATCAATGATTCTCATCGCTGATGTTTCTATCTCTCTCTCCTTCTCCCTTCCTCTCTAAAATCAATAAAAATATATTTTTTAAAAGATTCTAAAACTATTCAAATAGATAGCAGTTTAATAAAATCATTAAAACAATAGTTCCTATTTTTGGGTTATGGACCTGAGAAAAACAATGAAAAAAAGTGCATTCTAGAGGAGACAGTGAAGAAATAAGTGGTTAAGTATTAAACCACCAAATACAAAACAAACCTAAGTGCTCAGGAGACCTTTGCCAAGTCAAGGCTCCCCTTTGGCTGCTTATCTCACGCTAAGACAGTCTGCTTTCCACTGAGTGCAGTCACTGTGCATCACGCTGCAGTGGGGTCCCATCCTGAGCCCTCTCCGAACATCATGACCCCAAGGGAGCCTCTTGTCTTATCCTGATGACTAGTGACCAACTGGATAAGACTCAGTAATGGCAAATTTCAGACTTTCAAAGCCAAGCAGCACACAGTGGCAAAACTATGAATGTTAATTTTCCTATTCCATTTCCTTCTCTCCATGTAACTTCAGACATTGGTCCATTTCTGTCATTTCAGTCAAGTGGAAACAGTATATAATTAGATCTTCCATTCGCAATCTCATCTCCATTAGTGAGTTAGAGATATTAAACAATGTCTCCACTCCTTTAGATTCCCAAGCCATAAGAAGGGGAAGCCTGGACTGGAAACACCGAAAACACGGCCCAAAGAAGCACTAGTGGCCTATACGTGAGCTGGCCTCTAACTGCCACTCCCATGTGTCATGAGTTGGAGCTGAGCAGCCCAGACACTGCTACTGCTCAATCAATGGCCTCAAAACCCAGTTCAGATAGATGATCCTGAGGAGAGTCGTCAAGAAAACGGAAGTGTAACCAGTTTGGTGTATCTAAAAGTTGAATAAGGCGTTTCCTTCCCCTGAAAGCTCATGCTTGTAGAGAAAGAACACCAGAGTATAAAGCCAGCATGGGCAGAAAAAAAGAGCTGGAATAGCTATTCTCAAATTTTCTTCAAAACACAGCCATTAAATATTCTCATTCAAGCATCATTAGTTTTTCATTTTTCTTTGTTGTCTAAAATTACTTCAAAATAAAGTAAAATACATACATGAATAGGGCTTAGGCCACCCTCACAGACTGCCTGTGATTAGAGACCTGTCCCTCAAAGCACTCTATTGATGCTTCTTCTACCAGTGGTGCCCACAGAGCTCTAAGATCTACCAGTGGTTCTCAACCTTCCTAATGCCGCAACCCTTTAATACAGTTCCTCATGTTGTGGTGACCCCCAACCATAAAATTATTTTCGTTGCTACTTCATAACTGTAATTTTGCAACTGTTATGAATCATAATGTAAATATCTGATATGCAGGATGTATTTTCATTGTTCGCGACCCACAGGTTGAGAACCGCTGAATTCTAGACTGTACTTCTGGCTTGTTAGGAATATATCATGAAGGACAAACTCAAAACCTTGCCAAAATGAAAGAGAAAAACCTTTTAACTAGATCATATATTGTCAGAGGTGATGATTAAGATTAATCTGGTGCCCAGCCAGCATGGCTGGCTCAGTGACTGAGCATCAACCAAAGAACCAGGAGGTCACAGTTCGATTCCCGATCAGGGCACATGCCCAGCTTGCGGACTAGATCCCCAGTGTGGGGCGTGCAGGAGGCAGCCGATCAATGATTCTTTCATCATTGATATTTCTATCTCTCCCTTCCTCTCTAAAATCAATAAAAATATATTTTTTAAAATTAATCTGGTGATCCATTATTTTTGTCATGTTGATTATTGCCATAAAGATTATTTGTCAAAAATGCTCAGAACATCATATTCTAGTCAGTACAAGTTTAACCACATTAATGTTATTTATCTCCTTTTCACTACAGTAAATTATTCCAAGGTTTTTCATTCTTGGAACAAATTTCCACACATATGTCATATATTCTACCTCTTCAAAGCTCACCACAGTGAGTTAAATAGAGGCCCCCAAAGATATCAGATCCTAATCTGTGGAATCTGTCAAGGGTACCTCATTTGGGAAAAGGGTTTTTGCAGATGTGATTAAGCTAAAAATCTTGAGATGAGGAGATTATACTGGATTATCCTTGTGGGGCCTAAATCCATCACAAATATTCTCATAAGAGACAGACAAAAGAAGGGAAGTTAGACACACAGTAGAGATGATGATGTGAAGATGAAGGCAGAGATTGGCCCTAGCCAGTTAGGCTCAGTGGATAGAGCGACGGCCTGCGGACCAAAGGGTCCCAGGTTCCATTCTGGTCAAGAGCATGTACATTGGTTGCAGGTTCCTCTCCAGTCTGGGCCCTGGTCAACCAATTGATGTGTTCCTCTCATATCAATGTTTTTCTGTCTTTCCCTCTCTCTTCCATTCTTCCTAAAAATCAATGGAAAAATATCCTCAGGTGAGAATTAAAAAAAAAAAAGGCAGAGATTGGAGTGATATGGCCACAAACACATGAAATACTGGTAGCCATCAGAAGCTGGAAGAGCAAGGAATGGATTCTCCCCTAGAGCTTCAGGAGGGAGTACAGCCCTGCCAGCACCCTGATTTTGGCTGATACTGATTGTGGAATTTTGACCTCCAGAACTCTGAGAAAATAAATTTCTATTGTTTTAAGCCACCAACTTGATGACATCTATAGGAAACTAGTACACTAAGTTTTCTTCACATTACATTGTCAAGAGGGATAAAAAGGGGGTAAATTTTCTTTTTCCATTGTCTTGTTAATTAAATATATGCACTTATTTAATATTTTAAAATATACTTCAATTGTTGGTTGTCTCCATATGCCTCCTATGTCCATTGGAACCTCTGTGGTGTACAGATGTGAAATTTGATTAACATTAATGGAATAAATAAAGTTGAAAATAATGACTTACCTTGCGATACCTATTTCTGGCCAAGTAGCCTCGTAAATAAGACTGAAGAACAATAGTGGCAGCTCGTTTACTTTTGTACTTCCTGTGGACTACATACATGCGCCAGTACTTCTGAATGATGGTCGCTGCCTTTGTTCTGCGCAGGAACTTAGCATAGCTGACCAAAGAAAGAAGCGGTGCATTTGTTAGTAATCAGAAAAACCCAGGAATAGATTTTGTAGAGGCTTAAAGAACCAATATCTTCGGCATAAGTAGTACCTCCATTGTATTATTCTAGTAATATACAATATTAAATCAACATTCATATTTCTTATATCATAGCAATTTATAGTTCCCCCAAATATTTTTTATTCATTATTTTATTTAAGCCTTCCTGATCATGATGTCCCATATTACCTGATTTTACAATAAAGAGAATGAAGCTCATAAAGGTTCATTCTTTCTAGGACAGTGCTCATTACCCCAGGTTACGTCCCCTTGCACAGTAGACTGGCTGTACACAGTAATCTCATACTTACTCATCACTAGCTTTCTTAAATCCACCCTTTGGTAATGTACAATATTTTTCAAACTCTTTCTGGGCATAAGTTCTTTATCATTAATTCATTTCTACTAATATTTCTAAATTAAAATTATCCGAATATATAATCACACTGAAGTGTAATTCTAGAAACACTTTCACAGTTTATTGCTCCTGAAAACTTCTCAATGGAGTCATTATTAACTAGCTCATATTCATGACTGTTTTAGTTTACAGATAACTTCTTCAAGCCCATATAAAAATATAAAAAATAAAAGATATTGAGGACATGAGCATACAATAATTTGTAATTATTTTGAAGATGATTCTGAATAAATCATAAGGGTGAGTGAAATTTTTTTCTATTTAATTGTCTTATGAGTTCATTTGTTATTCCTTGAATCTAAGAAGAGGTGAGGTATTGCCTTCTCATACTGGGTGACCACTCAAAACTGTCCTGGTTTGGACAATGAATCAGATGAGCTGTGCAATCCTTAGGAGCCGTGAGCCAGAGTGGAGGGTCCCCAGGAGACCTACCATCGGGCCTGGTAGCCTCGCACATATCTCTGCACAGTGATGGCTGCCTTCCGCATGCGCAGGTACTTCTTCCGCTGCAGCCACCCTCGGATTGTCTTCTGGATCCGAATGCAGGCAGCCCTCAGCTTGTCTGCCCTCAATTTTTCTAGATAGGCCACTTGACCAGCACGGAAAAAGATCTTTGTCTTACCAAACTGGTATTTGTCCTTGTCCTATTTTTGGAAGAAATTATATATTCAGAAGTTGAAATAATGAACATATAAATAAAACTGTAAAAGAGAAAAAAATACATCTAAAAGCAGAATCAGTAAAGGGATGAATCTATTAGCTAAAACTTGGGCTACATCACAATTAACTAATGGAGCCAGATTTTTGATCTTATGCAAGTTGAGCAAATAGAAGGGATTTTAAGGAAAACTGCAGTTTAAGAGTGATTTTCTAGATTATTCTACCTGGAATTATTATCTGAGGCCAAAACCTTGGTTGTGGGTTATAGGCAGCTATTATTTGCTTGTTTGTATTTTAAATATTTCAAGGAAATGGAGATGCTGACACTCCCTCTGACTGACCCAGGCTGTAAGGATTACATCGGGCTGTGTGTTCCATGTGAAAGCTGAAGGGACAAAAACACCAGTATAAAGAATAAGGCAGGAAGCAATGCACACAAAATAAAAATTAAACAAAAAAACTTCGTGCACTCATATTAAGAGAGTTAAGTTTGTTATATCTTTGCACTATCAATAGTATCTGAAAATAAATACATAAAACCCTATAAATTACTGGTACAAATTTCAAAATTCCTTTTACAAAAATATGACCACTTATATTGTTCATTTACTTTTGATAATAAGCAGAGCTGAGCAGTAAACACAGAGATATATGCAATTTTTGGTCCATTACACTCTGATCCACCTTATTTGGAAGCCTGCAATGATTATTCTCATACAAGAGTGGAATTTATTTATCATCATCACTAATATAATCTGTATGAAAACAGAAAATTATTTTTTAAGATATGTTTTTATTTATTTGAGAGAGAGAGGAAGGGAGAGAGAAAAAAAACAAAAACATCTATGTGTTGCCTCCAGCATGTACCCAGACTGTGGACCGAAATGGCAACCTGAGCATGTGCCCTGATTGGGAATCAAACCGATGACCCTTTGGTGCAAAGGACGATGCTCAAACAACTGAGCCACACTGGCCAGGGCAACAGAAAATTACTTCTCACTGTAAGCAAAAATCTCCTATCTTGTACAGAAAATCAGAAAATCAGAAATCTCCACATAAATCTAAAATTATTCAATTTTAATCAATAAAATTTACATAGGAAGCCTAGCTGGAGATATAAAAAGAGCTAAAAGTGGTTACCTTTCCTTCTCCTGGCCTGATCTCAGCTTCCCCGACTCCACCCCACACCAGCCTGCACTCCTCGATTTGCAACCTGCAAGGCCCTGAACCAGGTCTAGATGGGGAGTTGGGGGTGGGGTGGGGTGTTAGGCATAGGACTGTCCTTACTTTCTGCTCTGCAGTCCCATCTGAACACAGGTTAGAAAGGAGTCAGGCCAAACTCAGAAAGTTCCCAATTCTTTTACACATTATTAAGAAAGTGGTCTTACCTCTTCCAACGGGGGAAAAAAATGTTATTATTACAAAAAGAAGATATTCCATTTAGTTAATTATGACTGCCTCAAAGTGAGATAACCCATCTAAACTACTGTCAAACAAGTAAAAATACTTTTTAAGATCTTTCATGAATCTTAAATTTTCTATGACCTAGATTAGTGGGCCCCAAAGTGTAGTCCTCAGACCAGCATCAGCATCACCTGGTAACTTCTTAGAGATGCAAGTTGTTAGACCCATCCCAGACCTACTGAGTCAGAAATTCTGGGGGTGGGGCCCAGCAATCTGTGTTTTAACAAGTCCTCCAGGGGACTAATGCATTTAAAGTTTGAGTACGCCTTAGTTTGGAATGCAAGACTCACCAAACACCAACCTACATTTCCTAGGCATTTCCTTACTGTCCCACAGACTAATCTTATACTGCAAAGAAACTACATTAATGTTTTCTGAGCAAACTCTATGGTTTCCTACCTCTTCACACCATGCTTCCTATTACAATATTCTCCTTCTACTTTTATATAATGTTATCCAGTCCAACTCAAAACACAGGTCTTCCATGAAATTGTTCCTCCTTTACATGGCAGATGTGGCTTTGCCTTGCTGATTTCCTGTCTCACTCACTCAGCATTTGCTAGACACTATATTATACTTATCTTTAAAATGCATTAATTTCCGAGATAGATTATGTTACCTGAGGATAAGACTTATTTTTTCTTAATCACACAGCATCTGGCCTGATATTTCCCATAAGTAAATACTAGGTAAATTTTTATTGATAATGATAAAACTGTAAAAAGAATGTGACTCAAGCCTGGGTCCAGGCCTTGACACCAGTTTCCTGAGGAGGACCACCATCCTCACCAGTTAGCCTGAGCATGCTAAATACATTGAGCCTTGATCTCCAAGCCAGTGTGCCCTCCATCCGCCCAGCCCTGAATAATCTGGAGTAGTGGCATTTGAATGTTCCCAGGGCTTCCACAGGTTATAATCACAAGGCCTTTGGCCATAACCTGTTCAGATAAAGATAAGTGAAAATTTTTCTTACTGGGATCAGGTTCTCTAATACATTCTTGCACGTTTGCTTTCTGTCACTCAGCACATCTTTTTGCTTCATTAGGACACGGTAGCGGCTGAAAAATTCTTGGTAAGTCCACCTTTAAAAGAAACTCGTGTCAGCTTAAAGAAGCAGGAGTTGATCTCATTAGGATCCCTTCTATTTGAAAACTGCCAAGCTCACCGTGAGGGGAAGCCTGCTGCACTGATGCGGATGGTTTCCAGGACACCACATGCTCTCAGCTGCTGCACTGCCCTCTTCTCGTCAAACCTACATGTACAAAGGAAAATCATTGCTACACAAAGAAGCCTGGCTAGAGCCGCAAATTATCCTCCTCAATCAGAGATTCTTCTGTAAAAAGCCAAATACATACATCAGAAAAGAAAGCATTCAAAAGTTATAGCAGTGATCAAAATGGAAAACTCTATGTGTGAGTGGGGAGGAGACAATTAGCAGTAAAACTAAAGAGTCATAAACATCTGTTGTTCATACCACAACTCATGAAATACCAGTGAGAATATTTAAAACAAACAAAAAACCCTTCTGTAGTTTGCCCATACTCATTACAAGGCTTGGTTTGAATCACTGTGCTTATAATTCTTTAGCTCACCATACAAATTTCCTCTGGAATAAAGACTGGCCAGTTCTGAAGTTTTCTCTAACAAGAAGGACAAACTAAATATGACCCATTCAGTTATTCTTTTAAAAATATTGGTGTTCTAGCCCTGACTGGTTTGGCTCAGTGGATAGAGCATCGGCCTGTGGACTGAAGGGTCCCAGGTTCGATTCCGGTCAAGGGCATGTACCTTGGTTGCGGGCACGTCCCCAGTGGGGGGTGTGCAGGAGGCGGCTGATCGATGTTTCTCTCTCATCGATGTTTCTGACTCTCTATCCCTCTCCCTTCCTCTCTGTAAAAAATCAATAAAATATATATTAAAAAAAAAATATTGGTGTTCTAAAAGTTATTGGTGTGTACATACTAAGCATTTATAATGCCCACATCAATGGAAAATATTTTTGTTTTATATTAAATCTTACCTAGTAATAGACAAACATGCAAATTGACCATCCCTACACCCACCAGCCAATCGGATGAGTATGCAAATTAACCCAACAAAGATGGTGATTAATTTGCATACATAGGCGCCCAGTGGCCTGGGTCTAGGAACATCGTCGGCACCCAGGTCACTCCGAGGTAGGCCCTGTGTGGGCCCTGAGCAGCCTAGGAAGGGCCTGAGCCAGGGGGCTCCTGGGCAGGGCTGAGCCTGCGATCGGAGCTGAGGGGCCCCTGCCCAGGCCTAATGCCTCGGCCCAAGGTGTTAGGCCTGGGCAGGGGTGGAGCTGGCGATCTCGGGGAGCAGGGGTGAAGCCGGCGATCACGGGGAGCTGGGGGTCCCCTGCCCAGGCCTAACCTCAGCCTGAGACGTTAGGCCTGGGCAGGGGCTGAGCTGGCGATCGGTGTGAACTACAGAGGAAACACCTTTTTTGACCGCTCATTGGCTAAGCTCCCTGTATGCCACTGGTAATATTCTTAGTAACTTGGGTAATAAGAATCCAAAAAGGTGATCTAGGGTTTTTCCACCTCACTCCTGGAGAAAAAAAAACGAAGGTCCGCTGCTGGAGGGTTAAGAATGTCATATCCTGCCCTAGCCGGTTTGGCTCAATGGATAATGCCTCTGCCTGCCGACCACAGGGTCTGAGTTCAATGCTGACCAAGGGCATGTACCTAGGTTGCAGGCTCCTCCCTGGCCTGGGCCCAGGTCAGGGCTCATGCAGGAGGCAACCAATCAAAGTGTTCCTCTCACTTTGATGTTTCTCTCTTTCTTCCCT
>NW_005871071.1:5346673-5349600 GCF_000147115.1 Myotis lucifugus | reverse complement strand
AAAAAAAAAAAAAAAAAGGCAAGGGGGGGGCAGGGGGGGTGGGGAGAGTAGTTGCAACTTCATAGGAACATATAGGAAGAAGAAATATTATAGAGAAAAAGAAAAAAAAAAAAAAAAAAACAAAAAAAATATAATAAAAAAAAAAATAAAAACAGTAGATAACGGGAATTTTCACATAAAATTGACCCTAAAAGAGGAAGTAGTAAGGCCTGCCACTCACTGAATGATCACTCTTTGTACTCCCCCAGCTAAGCTCTGAGCAACCTCTCCAATCCTCTGCAGTGCTATTTTCTCAAGTGTTCTGGTGGCGGCGGTGGCGGCGGTGGTGGTGGTGGTAGATGACGTTAGCTAGGGCCATCCTGGAGAGTGGCCCAGGGCGTGGCAGCTTCTTCTGCTTCCCACTTCCTCTGGGAAGGGCTTCTTGGCAATGAGTAGAATATAACAGTTTTTCAGAATTGCCCTCCAGTCTAAGGCAAACAGCCAGAGAACAGGGTTGGCAGGGGTGTAGGGAAAAGATCACTCCTACACTGTAGAGTAGGAGTTGAAACTCTTATCATCTTTGGTAAATGTGTCTACTCTCTGACTCACAAATTCCACTTCTAGAAATACATTATCCTAAGAAGGTAATCGGGCAAAAATACAAAAATGTTTGGCAAAAGATGATTATCATAGCATTGTTGGAATAACCTAAATGGCAATCAACAGGAAATAATTAAAATAAATGATGGTATGTCTAAACAATGGGACATTACATAGCCATTAGAATGATGATGTAGATTTTTTAATTTACTAACTGGAAAGTATGCACAATTTATTAAGATAAAAGCAGATACAAAACATCAATTACAGCATGAGTTCCTCCCTTTCATTAGTGTCTCTCTCTCTCCCTCTCTCTCTCTCTCTCTCTCACACACACACACACACACACACACACACCAGGGAAGAAATGTTGGTAACTTAATACTAGTTATCTCTCTGGGTAAAATGAATGCTTTTTCATTTATTTTTATACTATTTTATATTTTCTGGATATTGTTTTTACAATGTACACACATTACTTCTATTTTTTGTTGTTTTTTTAAACGTTTTTTCTTTTTTATTGTTGTTTGTACATACATTACTTTTAAAATTAGAAAAATTAAGTTTCTTCTGGAAAAACAAAACCACCATTCCCTCCACATATGGTAATTGACGTAGAACAAGATGTTTGGTAAAAGCAGACATTCTATGATGGTTTCAACAGTGGAAAAGTAGCAGGGATAACTTTGAGCATTTGCCAAAACCACCCAGCTCTGGTTTTAACTAATGCCCAAATTAACAAAAGCTCAGAAAGTTCTTAAACTGAAGTAAATTCAAAATAGAAAATAGAACTATGAATGCTTGCTTAAACTCAACTTTTAAAATCTTCATAAGGCCAACTATTCATTTGTTCTCACATTCTAAAAAAGGAACAAAAACTGAAAAAAAAAAGAAAAAAAAACTCAGCCAAAGAAATCTTGAGAAAGAACAACAAAGCTGGAGGCATGATGCTCCCTGATTTTAAACACTGATAGAAAACTATAGTAATTAAATGATATGACAGTGGCATAAAAACAGACACATCAATCAATAGAACAGAATAGAGAGCCAGAAATAAATCTACACATATATGATCAATTAATTTGTGACAAACAAGCCAAGAATATACAATGGGGAGAGGACAATCTCTTCAATAAATGGTGTTAGAAAAACTAGATGGCCACATGCAAAAAATGAAATCGGACCCTATCTTACACCATTCATAAAAATTAACTCAAAATGGGCTAAAAACTTGCTCATAAACCTAAAACCATAAAATTCCTAGAAGAAAACATAGGTGCAAAATGAATTGACCAACAAAACAAGACCCGAAGCATAGAGGCATGGAACAGACTGACATACCTCCATGTGGGGATAGGGGGATGAGGAGAGAGTAACCAAAGAACTTACATACTTACTAGAGGCCTGGTGCATAAAATTCGTGGAGGCCTGGTGCATAAAATTCGTGCATGGGGGGGGGGCGTCCCTCAGCCAGACCTGCAGCCTTTCCAATCTGGGACCCCTCAGGGGATGTCCAACTGCTGGTTTAGCCCCTACCTTACCCCCCTGCTGGCCTGATCGCCCCTACCTTGCCCCCTGCTGGCCTGATCACCCTTAACCACCTCTTACTTGGCCCCCAGGCTAAGCCACTGTCTGGCCTCCCTCTGCCAGAGGTGACCTGGCCGATCAGGGGAAGGCACTGCCCCCATCACCACCTTGGCTGCCTGAGCTTTGGGTCTCGCAGCCGGGTGCGGCTGTCTGAGCCTTGGGCTGGCCCTGGGCAGCGGCAGCTGCCATCCGTGGCTTGCCTGAGCCTCAGGCCGACCCTGGGCAGCAGCAGCTGCCATCTGCAGCTTGCCTGAGCCTCAGGCAGCCGCTGCGGCTTTGTCCAGAAGGACGTCCAGAAGACATCTGCCCTAATTAGCATATTACCTTTTATTAGTATAGATTAGTATAGACTAGAGGCTCAGTGCACGGATTCGTGTACCAGTGGGGTTCCTCAGCCTGGCCTGTGGGGATCAGGCTGAAACCAGCTCTCAGACATCCCCTGAGGGGTCCCAGATTGCGAGAGGGCGGTTCTTGGGTGATGCACCCCAGAATTGGGCTCCCTCCTCTCTGGTTACCGGTGCGTCACCCGAGAACCGCAGCTACCAAATCACTGCAGCTCTGCAGCTTCTGTGTTGAGTATCTGCCCCCTGGGGGTTAGTGTGCATCATAGCTACCGGTTGGAGCTTCTGCCCCCTGGTGGTCATTGTGTATCATAGCTACCAGCCGGTTGGCCGGTTGCTTAGGCTTTTATATATATAGGTATGTGTAGTCCACGGACATGGGCAATAGGGTAGTGAAGACCTGGGGGATGAGGGGTAGGG
>NW_005871071.1:5310991-5346573 GCF_000147115.1 Myotis lucifugus | reverse complement strand
GAGTGGGGTAAATGGGGGGAAATGGAAGACATCTGTAATACTGTCAACAATAAAATAAATTTAAAAGAGAAAATAATACAATAATTAGCAAATAATAATAATTTTAAAAACATAGGTGTAAGGTCCATGACATAGGTCTTGGAGATGATTTTTTGAATCAGACACCAAAAGTAAAAGCAACAAAATAAAAATAAACAAGTAGGAAAACAGCAAACTAAAAAGCTTCTGCACAGCAAAAGATACCATCAACAAAATAAAAAGGCAACCTACTGAATGGGAGAAAATGTTTGCAAATCATATATCCAATAAGTGGTTAAATAAAGAATTCATACAACTCAATAGCAAAAAAATCTGATTTTAAAAATGAACAGAAGATTTAAATACACATTTTTCCAAAGAAGACATACAGATGGCCAATAGGTACATAAAAAAAATGTTCAACATTAATCATCAGAAAAATGTAAATCAAAACCACAATGAGATACCATCTCATACCTGTTAGAATGGCTATCACCAAAAAGATAAGAAGTAACAAGTGTTGGCGAAGATGTGGAAAAAAGGAAACCTTTTTTCCAGGGGAATATAAGTTGGTGCAGCCACTATAGAAAACAGTATGGAGATTCCTTTAAAAAATTAAAAATACAACTACCATATGATCCAGTAATTCCACTTCTGGATATTTATGCAAAGGAAACAAAAACCCTAACTCAAAAAGATATATGCAACCCCATGTTCATTGCAGCATTATTTACAACTAGTAGCCCAGTGCACGAAATTCATGCAGATTAAAAGGGAATTAATTGCCCTAACCGGTTTGGCTCAGTGGATAGAGCATCGGCCTGTGGACTCAAGGGTCCTGGGTTCGGTTCCGGTCAAGGGTATGTACCTTGGTTGCGGGCACATCCCCAGTGGGGAGTGTGCAGGAGGCAGCTGATCGATGTTTCTCTCTTACCGATGTTTCTAACTCTCTATCCCTCTCCCTCTCTGTAAAAAATCAATAAGATATTTTTTTAAAAAGGGAATTAATTAGCAGAGATATTTTAACATTGCTATTTTCCCTTTCTCTGTAATAGAAATGTGAGAGATGAAAGGAAATTAGTAAAATGTATATGAAAATATATAAATTTATTAAATATATAAGTTTATTAATAAATAAACAGTAACAAAAGGATATAACAACAACAGAGGCATGATATAAAAACAACAAAAACATGATATAAAAACAACAGTGATGCAAACGATGACTGATAAAGTGATTAAACTTATTCTAATATCTCCCTGTACACCACATTAAGAGTGAAAACACTTTCAGAGTGCTTGACTAATTTCCCTTGTGATGAAGTACTTAGAACTTTAACTGTAACATCACATGCTCTTCAAACTCGAGAGAAAGCAACATATAACTGACCATGTGAAAAACGGGTTCAGGTAGGAACATGCCTACTTTGTCTAGAGTTTGTCCTTGTGATTTATTAATAGTCATCACAAATGCTGGCATCACGGGAAACCGTCGTCGAATCAATTTAAATGGGAGGCCAGTGTCAGATGGGGACAAACTAATTCTTGGAATCAGAACAGCCTCTCCCTCTGCAGATCCTGATAATACTTCAGCTTCGATAATGTTAGGTCGTAATCTTTTGATAATAAATCTGGTACCATTACAAAGACCCCATTTAATATTGAGATTTCTCAATAGCATGATGATTGCACCCACTTTCAATTTTAATTTATGACACGGCATTCCCGAAGGAGTAATACTATTCAGAAATCCGATGGGGAAATTTTCCTTTGTTTCTTTGTTATGGGGTGGGGCCACAACATTAGTAACAAAGAAACAGAATTAAAACTTTATTGTGGGGAGCCACTACAGTGTTTTGGACAGGTTCAAGCCTTGGACTGATGAGAGGGCACAGTCCTCTCATTGCCATGTGCAAGTCCCAGCTTGGAGGGCAGGGCCCTCCCAGCACAATTTTAGCCAATAGCTGTAGTTGTAAGCTTGAACCTATGGTCCGAACATGTGGCCCCACGTGCCTGAGTGATATGGGCTTGATAGAGTTCAGGTGCATGTAGTTGAGTAGGATTGAAACCCAGGAGAATGTTTGTAAACATCTTGGTCACGCCCTTACTTTGCCTCATAGCATCTGCTATAAAATAAAGGCATGGCTGTGGGCGTGGTCGCTGTCTCTCAGAGAAGCAGCGTCCCACCGAGACCCGGCTTTCATTCTCTTGTCTGTCTTTTCTAAGCCTTTCAGCCGCCCCACTCAGGTTCACCCCGTGCTGGCGCGGCACACTTTAGAACAGTGATGGTGAACCTATGACATGCGTGTCAGAGGTGACATGCGAACTCATTTTTTTGGTTGATTTTTCTTTGTTAAATGGCATTTAAATATATAAAATAAATATCAAAAATATAAATCTTTGTTTTACTATGGTTGCAAAGATCAAAAAATTTCTATATGTGACACGGCACCAGAGTTAAGTTAGGGTTTTTCAAAATGCTGACACGCCGAGCTCAAAAGGTTTGCCATCACTGCTTTAGAAAGATCTGCCTCCACACTCACAGAGAGGGTTCCTGCCTCAAACTCCACCCTTACAGGAAACAGCTCTGGGAAACAGCTTGGGGGAGGGCACAGCCATTGCCAAGACAACCCCTGTAGGACTGACTTCCTTCCGCTTGGTCCGTAACTGTTAGTCTGTATGTGATGAACACCACCCATGGTTTTTATATAAGTAGATAGCCAAGATATGGAAACAAACCAATGAATGGATGAATAAACTGTTGTATATATTCTTCAGCCATAAAAGAAAATGAGCCCAGCTGGCACGGCTCAGGGGTTGAGCACTGACCTATGAACCAGAAAGTCACAGTTTGATTCCTGGTCAGAGCACATGCCTGGGTTGCTGGCTCAATTCCCAGTATGGGGCGTGAAGAGGTAGCCAATCAATGATTCTCTCTCATTATTGATGTTTCAATCTTTCTCTCCCTCTCCCTTCCTCTCTGAAATAAATAAAAATATTTTTTTAAAAATAAATAAAGAAAATGAAATCTTGCCATTTGGGCATGATGCTAAATGAAATTAAGTCAGAAAGACAAATACCATATGATCCCTCTTATATGTGAAATCTAAAAAACATAAAACATGGAGCATTTGAGATCTTGCTTCCTGGCAATTGTCATCATTTTGGCTCAAATAAACTCATAAAAAATTTAAAAAAATAAAAAACACAGAACAAAACAACACACACCAACACAAGCACAAACACACTAAATCCAAGCTATAGATACAGAGAACAGATTGGTGATTGCCAGAAGTAGGGGTTGACAGGTAAGAGAAAAAGATAAGAAGGAGGGGGGGGGTGATATCAAAATTTTTAAAAAATTATTTTTAAGTTCTATTAACTAGTAGTTTCCCTATATAAGACATGAAGAATTACCCAAATATTTTTTGCTTCTATTGGTCTGGTAATCCTTATGATATATGGGTACTTTTAAATTCAGTAGTTGAGAAATACTTACGTGAATGGGAACTTGAAATCATTAGGCTTAATACAGCGCACATAGTGAGGGGTAGTGGCATTCAGGGTCTCCATTAGCAGGTGAAGGGAATTTCGGAACTGCATGGGAAAGAGCAGAAAGGGGCATCAAGGTTTTGTCAAAGCCAAAGATGATGTAAAACCAGTTAAAATTTTCTCCTAATGACAGTAGTAAAGAGTGACCCACCCTCAAAAGGGGAGTTATCAAACAAGAATGCTTTATGTTACAATTTGCTTAAATTCTACCATTTATATGCTTCCTCTCCTAACTATACATTCACTCTCTCCCATGCCTTTTCCCACATCCCCCTTTTTTATAGGCTGTTTCCTTAGAGCAATTTTAGGTTCACAGCAAAATTGAGAAGATATAGGGATTTCCCACACATCCCTTATCCTCACACATGCAGAGCCTTCCCCATTATTAATATCCCCCAACAGAGTTGTACATCTGTTATAGTTGATGGACATAAACATTGTAATCTCCCAAAGTCCATCGTTTACATTAGAGTTCAGTCTTCCTACGCCCCTTTTAATACACGACTCTGCTGTTTTCTGTTGGGAACACGAAATTCTGACTAAAAATATAACCTTGCTTTATGAAGATTAAGACCATTTAATCATGTAGAATGGGAGTTTAGCTGTAAGATACTGAAAAATATAACAGATGACAAGAGTATAGGCAATGAATGGGAGAATGGGAGAGTACAGTCAGGTGGGATTACCATTAGGGACATGGGATCAGGATGGAGGCAGTAGACCTGTGTCTGGCCCTGTTTCCTGTCTGCACCAGGCACAGGGTCACACACACAGGAAAACAAGCTGGCCAGTGCTTAGCCGCCTGTTCAAAGCCTGGGCCACTGTTCAGGCACTAAGCATGCACGTTACATTTTCCACTCCCCACGGAGGATAAGACATCAAAAACAAGGAGAGGGCACTATTCCAGTTGAAGGAGCTGATGTTCTGTACAAATCCAGAGAGGAAGCAACCAGAGAACAAAACAAAGGCCACAGTGGTCTATAAGGAAGAAGAATTAAGACGCAAAAGACAGTATTTGGAAAAGGCTTAATCAGAGTCACAGGTCTAAAGCTGGGTGGAGGGCAGGAGTGGATGGTGTTACACATTCTCACAGTGAAAGCTCCAGCCTCTCCTCACCTGAGGATCCCACCTGGGAGGCTGAGGAAGGAAGACCTGAGGCTTCAGCAGAGCCAAAGAGGAAAGAACACCATAGCAGTGGTTTCCTGAACTCACCTGGTGCCCCACCGTTTTCTTGTGCTCTTTGGCTGTCTGGCCTGGTCGACCTTTGGTGGGCTTTGCAGGAATGCGGGTGAGGGGTGTGCGCCCTGAAGAGGTGGCTGAGGTTGGACTGATGGCCTTCTCATCATCTTGAAATAATTCTGGTAGCATCTTAAACTGAGTCAGAAAGCATGAAAGAAAATTACACTCTAAACTCAAACTCAAAATAAATAAAAAATAAACTCAAATTTAAATGTAAACCTTTACAGAAACATGAAGATTTGCAATCCATAGTGATTCCCTTCCTTAAGCCAACTCTTTCAGAGTCACACTCCAGAAGTAATCAATATCTGTGTTGGGAGCCAAGAGTGTGAGAGGAAGGTGACATTTATGGTCTAAAAATATAGGTGGAAAAATGCAACAATTCTACAACCATGTTTGGGGGAAACAAAATAAAAACTACTCCACTAAGACTTGAAATCCTAATTGGCCACTCTAAATATATTACTGAGTTTGAATTATAATTATTTTATGAGAAAAATACTAATTGAAAGTCCTATCTTATTATCTTAGTTCCACGAAATGCTTTATCAGCATGCTTCATTTATCTACCCACTAATTCAGATGGTGAGCACCAGCTAAAAAATATCACAGAAAATCTCAGCAGGAAGAATGTCATGAACTAGTTCTACAGTATTATAGTATTAAAAATAATTATGAATCAATACAATTTCAAGAAAATGTGGGAAATCATTTCTGTAATAACAACATTATTCACTAAGAGCTTTTTATGAATGAAACACTACTCTAAGGGCTTAATGAAACTTATTTAATCCTCATAAGAACCCCTTAGATACTATTATGATTCTATTTCATAGATGAGAGATCTAAGGCATAAACTTAGTGCTTCCCCTCATCAATAAGCAACATGGAAAGTAGGGGTTACAACTCTTTTTAATGGTATTTGGTAGAGTTGCAATTTAGTAGTATTTGGTCGGGTTGCAATTCATTTATGTGCTCTCTGATATTAGATGTGGCAACATAATCTATGTTTTATCACCGTAAAGAAATCTTAAGACACTTTTTGTTAAGTTTATAAGACCTTAGTTCTTTTTCAAGTTGAAAATTTGGCTAGAGGCTGCAAAATTAAAGGAAAAAGAAGACAAAACACATACACATACAAACTCAACCTCACACTGTATTACCACAAAATAATTCTATTTAAAACATATAACACAAATATTACCCTTTTAAAATATGTCCAAGAGAACAAATAAACACTATATTATACTTGCTTCCTATCAGGTGCACAGACATTAACATATAAAGTCCATCCATTTAGGTTCGGTTTCTGAGTGGATGGGTTTCGGACTGGGAGCAGGGGAGGCCTTTAAGATTCTATGTAAATCACACACTGTCTCCATTCCAATAGCAACAATGCTGTATAGACTGGTAGTCACTCCAAATGATTCCTCAGAATGTATACCTACCTTCTGATAATTAAGCTGATAATTAGCCAATCAGAAAAGTTAAGCCAGAATAAAGATACAATTGATATGGGTACCTGGGGGATGAGAACCTGTGAATATTCTATTTAAGCTAATTACTTAGGCAGAGTAGTGATGCTAGAATGTCATGGTTTTCATCACTATTCATAAATCAAAATGATTTATAATCTTTAACTGAATAATACTCAGGCATTGGCCTGTGAGAGAATTTTCTCTTCTATGCCAGTCTCATAAGCTATCAAGCATTAATGCCCAGTTTTAGAATAAACTAAAAAAAAAAAGTGCCAGTCAGTAATCTAGAAGAATTTGATGAATATACTTAGTTTTTTTTTGTTTGTTTGTTTGTTTTTAAAAATATGGAACGCTTCACGTATTTTCGTGTCATCCTTGCGCAGGGGCCATGCTAATCTTCTCTGTATCGTTCCAATTTTAGTATATGTGCTGCCGAAGCGAGCACTATACTTAGTTTTTTTATTGAATAACTGAATATTAATTTTGCTAAACTGAGTAGCTGGCTTCCTGGTTTGTTCCCTATAGAATGAAAGTGAGCTGTCCTTCCCCTTCCATCTTTTCCTGACAAAAGTCAAAGGAATGAGACTGAGCCCTAGCTGGTTTGGCTCAGTAGATATAGCGTCGGCCTATGGACTGAAGGATCCCAGGTTTGATTCCGGTCAAGGGCACATGCCTCGGTTGTGGGCTTGATCCCCAGTAGGGGGCGTGCAGGAAGCAGCCAATCAATGATTCTCTCTCATCACTGATGTTTCTATCTCTCTCTCCCTCTCCCTTTTTCTCTGAAATCAATAAAGAATATATTAAAAAAAAAAAAAAGGAAGGAGACTGGGGTCAATCTAGTGTAACCATCATAGTTCCTTGCCCTCTGGAATATTCTTTTCCCACTAGAAAGCAGTGTTTCTAGAGTCTATACTAAAGAAATATAATTTTGAAATGCTTTGGACCACACCTGAAACTGCACTCAATGATTCAGAGATTAATCTCCGTCTGAACAGAGTAGGTAAGGCCATGTTTCAAGTGCATTCCTTTAAAATGACACAGCAAAAATACTGGTTTTCTCTCACAGTCTCTCACAGAGGCACAAGAAAAGCCTGGAACTGCTGTGCAGGCAAAAATGTCCCATAAAACTGAAAGACAACACTGCACAGTGGTTAAGACACAGACTCTGAGCCAGACAGTCTCGGCTTTAATTTGCCTTGAAAACTCATTAGCTCTGAAGTCCCTGTGCCTCAGATGTCTCATCTGTAAAATCAGCAGGGTAATGAGAATGTCACCTCATTATGAGGATGAGATGAGTTAACATTTGTATGGCATTTAAATCAGGACCTAACACACAGTAAGCGTTGTACATCTGATGAGTAAAAAACTAACAATAAAGCTGACTTTGTTAGAGAAATCATTATTATTGTTTAAAAGATAATGCTTAATTAACATTTTGTTGACTATATCCTGATTGAAGAAAACCATGTACATGGTTACCTTGCTTGATTTAAGAACTTTAATTTGTTCTTCATAAACAGTGTCTTTATTCTTTTCCAGAAAGCCTTCACACTGATATTCCACCTGAAAACACAGAAAAATCTCAACTTATACAACTTTTGAATAGAAATCATAATCATCAACAACAAAATATTTATTAAGCTCAGGCTATATGACTGGGGTTTTATGATAAGAAATTATAAACTTGATAAGAAGTATGTTAACCCTAGAGTAAAACAAATACTGTTTTTCTTAGGGAACAGTGGTACTGCTGAATAACTGTGGTCTAAACGATCCTCCCGTCATGGGTAAGCAGACTCATTTGAAGTTCATTCTCCTCTCCCATGTTGGCAACTCCTTCAACGCTGACCCAGTATATCTCCTCCTAACCTAGTTCACCATCCAGCAGGGATAAGTCTCCTCTTGGGAGAGAAGATCATAAGGAACAAATAGCTGTCTGATAGAAAGAAAGTAGAAGAGCTGATGATGGGTGGAAGTGGAGGCTGGTGAATACTGTATGATTTGGTAAGTGGAATTACTTGAGAATGGACTATTACTGCTTCCAAAACTCCAGTAGCTTCAGTCAACTACTACTGAAGGGGCTCCCAGTTTGTGCACCACAAAGCCCTTAGGTGGTCCTAAAGTCATTCCAAGGTTTCCAGCCAGAATTAAGGAGGACTCAGAGGGCCCCTAAATCCTGAAAGAGACCCTGAGAAGCTTACTCCAGAGCCTACCCTATAACCTCCTTGGAACATAAATTAATCTTACAGCTCCTGATTTTCTCACTAGACTATAGAACTTGTGGAGCAGCAAGTCTGCCTGTCTTGTTACCAGAGACCCAGTGAATCAATATTGGAGGGTGACACAAGCTCACAATTTCCATTCTGAAACCCTTGGGGTCAGCTATACTTTAGAACTCAGAATTTTCCAGCAAAGTCCGAGGCAGCAGTGATCAAATACATTATCATTTCTACAGTGCAATATGTAAATATCCAGCTTAAATAGGATAAGTAAAAACTTTAAATAACCTCATGTTAGTTCAGGTCAGAGATCAGGTTTAGCCACTAAATAAATTATGAAAAGACTTTTGATTTTCAGAGTTTCTTGCATTTCAGAGGATTGTAGACCCATATTTACTTCATAATTCCATTTAGGTTAAAGGAAAAGAAAAAGAACAAGCCAACAATGAAGATTACTTTTCCTAGAAGGCCCTGAAGAATGCAAACTTCAGCCAAGAAAAAAAATGACAACTCTTGAATACTCATTTTTTCCTCTTTGAACTTAAGTATTCAAAAAGAAAAAAGATAATATAGCTTCCTTACTTTGTCAGCAAAATGTTGGATGATGAAAGCTTTGTTTGATAGACGGGGCTTTTCAAAGAGTGCACATTTGTTCAAATGTGTGTTGTACAATTTCTGGGCCCAAGTGTCATCTGTACCTTTAGGCATCTACATTTAATGAAAGAAAAACGGAAAGAAAAAACATAAGTGAATATTGTTATGAGACTTTTCTAATGCATTCATTAAGAGACCATTTTTTGGCTTCACCTACCAATTTTTATATTCAAACTAGAGGCCTGGTGCACGAAATTTGTGCACTGGCAGGGGGGTGTCCCTCAGCCCAACCGGCACCCTCTCCAATCTGGGATCCCTCTCACAATCCGGGAATGCTGGCTCCCAACCGCTCACCTGCCTGCCTGATTGCCCCTAACTGCTTCAGCCTGCCAGCCTGATCACTCCCTAACCGCTCCCCTGCCAGTCCGATTGCCCCCAACTTCCCTCCTCTGCTGGCCCCGTTACCCCCAACTGCCCTCCCCTGCCGGCCTGGTTGCCCCTAACTGCCCTCTCCTGCAGGCCTGGACACCCCCCCCCCCACAACTGCCCTCCCTCCCCTGCTGGCCTGGTCGCCCCTAACTGCCCTCCCCTGCTAGTCATCTTTGTGGTGGCCATCTTGTGGCGACATGGGCGCGGCCATCTTGTGACCACATGGGGGCAGCCATCTCGTGCGAGGGCGTGATGGTCATTTTGCATATTACCTCTTTATTATATAGGACTAGGAATTTATTTCTTCCACATTTCTCTCTTAGAGGCCAAAACCAATTATTAATGGAGAACCAAGACTGAGACGTCCCCATGGGCAGCTCAATTTGCCTTTAGATGGAGTCATCAAATAATATTTTCTCTTAAAACAATAAAAGCCTCACTAATAAAAGATGAAACATCATGACTATCAAGTATTTTCTAAAAACATGTTAAATAAAGATAACATGTGCATATAGTGAAATATTCATATAATTCAGAGAGGTATGAAATGGAGGGTAGTCTCCTCTCACTTCCATTGACTTCTTTATCTTTCTGTCTCTAAACACATATACATAAATAGGCTCATTCTCTAAATTCACTGCATCTTTCTCTCTTTAATAATAGCATTCTTATATTTATGATCACTATGTTTTTACTGATTTTTGTAACAATTATTTATTTTACATATATATCCTAGATACTTTTGCAAGTATATTCGTAGGGTACCCATCAGTTCCACTGCTGAGTCAAAATATATATGTATTTACAATTTTAATGAATATTGTCAAATTCCTTTAAAATATGTTGTACTAATTCATGCCCTTCATCAAGAATATATACGCAATAAATATTCATTTGGTAGTATCAAATGAAAGGTATTATTAAATTTAAAATCTTTTGATAGGTAAAACAGTAACTTGTTTTTGTTTTGACTCACATTTTATTTAATTTTGAGCAAGGCAAGGACCTTGTCACTATATGCATTCTGAATGCTATAGAAAATCTGGATGCTTATAAACTAAATATATTAAGAGAACAAATAGGTATTTGTCTAAGATCCCTCAGTTAGCAGTAGAGCTGGGAATCTCGTATTTTTCTAACATGCTACATCTTCAAATTTAAAGCTAAAACTCCCTCCCTAACATACATATCATATCGGTAATAAAGAACTAGTCAAATTTTAACTTATGAATATTTAGAACAATTGTTCAAAATATCTTTTGTAATTTATTGCATTTCTTTAAATATATAATACCAATGAACAAAAAGTACCAAATATAAGCATATTGATTAACAGAAGTGGCTAAAATTGGTAGTAGTTGTATCAAATGTTAATTTTTCACACAATTTAGAATCAAGTGAAAAGAGAAGGGAATTCTCCTAGTTTCATTTGTATTTAAAGGCCTTTGGTTCTGGTGACCCACAGAATGCAAGTTAGAGTGATCTCTAACTCATGGCAACTCATGGACAACTATGAATCTCTGCTTAAACCCACTTATTTTCGGACCTTGAGATACCTAT
The DNA here is from genome assembly GCF_000147115.1 of Myotis lucifugus. Taxonomy (NCBI): domain Eukaryota; kingdom Metazoa; phylum Chordata; class Mammalia; order Chiroptera; family Vespertilionidae; genus Myotis; species Myotis lucifugus. The sequence goes on along the minus strand of NW_005871071.1, from coordinate 5,335,484 downwards.
TTGGATACACTAAGTACATTAGGGAATCATACTTACTTTGCATTCCTCATCCAGCAAATTCTAGAATGCCCAGTTTAGATTCTATAAGATTAATGCAAGGCTGATTATCATAAAAATCTATGAGAGTCCATGGAATTTGTTTCCTTCATATATTCCTCTTTGTTCTATTTGAAGACATGCTAAAATGAAAAAGAAAAAAGTGGCATTACTGCATTATTATCATAAGTAATGTTAGTCAAGAAATAATCCTATATAAAAGGGCTACTAAGCAAATAGGCCGAACGGCGGAACAACCGGAACAACTGAACAACCGAGCAGTGAGAGATGGCAGTGGGAGTGTGCGGAACATGGTGGGCATTGGCCGTGGCAGGATGGTGAAGGTGGTGAGTGGGGGCGCCAGACCAAGGCCGGGCGCCGGGCGCTGTCACTGGGGTGATCCTTGGGTGGTTACTGAAAATTCTTTGCTCCTGCATGCTGTGGTCCCGCCGGGCACTTGCACCTGCTGCTGGCGACAGCCTCACTTGCACCCACTGCCGGCACCAGAGCCGCCACTCACACCTCTGCCGGCACCCGGCGCTGGCCTGGATCGCTCGGTGCCATCAGCGGGTGTGAGCAGGGGCTGCCAGCCCCAATCGCCCCTCAGGGCTTCTCCACCTCCCCCTGCTCCTGAAGGGAGATCAGGGCTGGCAGCCACCTCTCACACCCACTGCCAGTGCCGGCCCTGCTCTCACCTGCAGCTGGTGCTGGAGCTGCTGCTCGCACCCACTGCCAGTGCCTGGCGCCGGTCCCGATCGCTTAGCGCCATCAGCAGGTGCGAGCGGCCGGCCCCAATTGCTTCGTACCTTCAGCAGGTGCAAACAGGGCCGGCACCACTGTCAGCATGTGGGAGTGGTGGCAGCGGGAGTAGGGCTGCCGGCAGACAGGTGACCAGGGGCCGCAGTGGGAGGAGCCGGGCTGGGGAGCGGCGGATGGGCCAAGACCCACCCCTGTGCCTACCAGTTCCTTTCAAGGTACACGAATTCATGCACTGGGCCCCTAGTGTTTATATAAAATACTCTAAGATGCTAACATAATTTGAGATAGTCCATGGCTTCCAGCAACAACAATCTCTGAGAGAAACATGATTTCTACAAAGAGAACAATCAAATAAAGCAAATAAAAACCACAGACAGTAAACAACTATATAGGGTTCTTGATGAACAAGTAAGTCTAGGTATCCGAATGTTTTAAGTAGCTGATAAATGTAGCAGTTTTCAATTTTTGATATGTATTCATCCAAACTATATACTTTTTGGCCTCTTAAGTTATTGCATAGTGCTGTTAAAACATGGGCACAGTCTGCCTTAGCTGACCTTGAGCAACTCTGCAGAGTGGATATCCTCCAGACTACTGAACCATGCTGGGAGATGCTTACAGCATAACACAGACATTCTCTTAAAGGACTGTGGTATTGAAGTCCATGTGTCTCAGAGTTAGATAACAGTGAACTTTTGTGTCTGCCTTGATTATTCTCCACAGTCAGGAATCCCACTGCTCACTTTCCTGGATTCTACATCCAAATCTGCTGGAGCCACTATCAACTCATGCTATTTCTGCTAAATGCTTCAGCCACCACCCTCACCATTGCTTCTAATCTCCATTCATTCATTTATGCAAAAATATGCATTGATTGCTACTATGTGCCAGTCACCAAACACCATCAACAAAATAGATGTGGGCTCTGCCTTCCTGGAGTTTGGAGACTAGTGGAAGAAGCAGACAGAAATAAAATAATCACAAGGAATATAATTACAAACTGTAATGTTACAGAGGAAAATAATGTGAGCTATGAGAGCCAGCGTCCTCATCTGGTTTGGATACAGCGCGGTGAGGGAAGGCTTCCGAGGAAAGTCTGTGTGGCTGTGTGATCTGAGCTCCACAGCTGAATGGGAGTTCAATGGGAAGAGCAATCCCATCTCTGCTCCCACCCAGCCAATCAGCCCACCCACAACTTCTAGTCTCTACAGATGCTAATGATCTCCATTTGTTAGTTCTGGAGGTTTCTGCTTTCCTCCACTAGTCTTTCTTATCTCTCTTGGTTTGCAAACACTTCTTGCTACTTTTCTGGTAAAATTAGTCCTCTGTGGCTGTGACCAGGCAACACATATTAGGACCCGAAACCTGTAAAACTTAAGTGTCATCAAGACTTCTGATACATACTCTCTTATAATGCCACTCTTGGCCCATGTCCAGCATTTGTAGTCTAACCAGCTGCAATAAGCTTTAGTAAAAAATACAAATAAATAAAAAAAACACCAAAAAAACATAAAAATAACCTGTATGAAAATTTATGTCATGCTAATTAGAAAGCAGATTTCTTCTATTTTTTTTTTTATTAATGAGAAGGCAAACAGGCACCATGTGTCAGCAGGATGCCCTGACTGATGGTAACAATATTTTCTAAAAAATGAGCCCTCCTTTTTAATTCATTAATTTATATGCAGTCTCCACACTGACAAAGAAACACGGCTCAGGCTTTAAACAGACTTTTTTCTCACACACATATCTATGTCTAAGTTTGGAAAAGTGGATGGGGCCTCAAAACTTTTGAATGCTCAATTGTCAAAAAGACAATGTGGGCATGGGTTTCAATACGGCAAGAGATCCTGGTCAACATGTAATGCCTCCAAGCAGTAAACATGCTTTTCATGCCCACTGACATACCCACAGCCTTGCTGAGGGAGCAGCCCTAAGCAGCCAAGTTCTTTACTGTGAGACCTCACGTTCCTAGTCGCAGCTGACTAAGTGTAGGTATTTAAGGGCACTCTACCACCAGAAACCTCTAATGAAAAAATGAAGTGGGTTATCAGTGGAAGCTGCAGCTTAAAGAAGTCAAGAAAAATGGGAGTTAAGCAAGTTAAGAGAATGGTAGGCACACTCCAACAACTGCTGGGTTCACAAGAAGTCTGAAGTGAATAAGCAGAAACCTTAAGGTAAAGAAAATACATACAGAATAGAAGGAAAGAATATGCCACCTGATGATAAGAGGGAGCGGAGCAGTTGTGCAGAGAGAACCTAAGATGCAGTATGGGTGTGGTGTGTGTGGATGTGAGAGAGAGAAAGAAAGAGGGAGAGAGAGGAAGAGAGAGAATCGATTTGTTGTTCCACTTATTTATGCACTAGAGACATGAAATTCGTGCACTGGTGGTGGTGGTGGTGGGGGGGGGGGGTTTGTCCCTCAGCCCAGCCTGCACCGTCTCCAATCTGGGACCCCATGGGGGATGTCCGACTGCCGGTTTAGGCACAATTGGGCCTAATCCGGAAGTTGGACATCCCTCTCACAATCCGGGACCGCTCACCTGCTTGCCGGCCTGATTTCCCCTTACCGCTTCTGCCTGACAGCCTGATCACCCCCTAACCACTCTCCTGCCAGTCCGATCAATGCCTAACTGCTCCCCTGCTAGCCCAGTCGCCCCCAAATGCCCTCCCCTGCCGGCCTGGTGCCCTCCAACTGCCCTCCCCTGCTGGCCTGGTCCCCCCAACTGCCCACCCCTGCTGTCCTGGTTGCCCCTAACTGCCTTCCCCTGCTGGCCTGATCACCCACAACTGCCCTCCCCTACCGGCCATCTTGTGGCTGTGGGCACCGCCATCTTTAAGGGCGTGGCAGTAAATTAGCATATTCCCTCCTTATTGGCTGTGGGCACTGCCATCTTTGAGGGTGGGGCAGTCAATTAGCATATTCCCTCATTATTGGCTATGGGTGCTGCCATCTTTGAGGGTGGGGCAGTCAATTAGCATATTCCCTCCTTATTGGCTGGGGGCACTGCCATCTTTGAGGGCGGGGCAATCAATTAGCATATTCCCTCTTTATTAGATAGGATTCACTGGTTGATTTTTATATGTGTCCTCATCAGGGATGGAACCTGCAACCTTGGGGTATCAGGTCGATGCTCTAACCAACTGAGCTATCTAGCCAGGGCATACTCTCTTAGATATTTCTTCTGATATTTACCTTTAAAGAATATGCTTATCAGCTATTTTTAATTTATTTATTTGAAACCTTATCTATTGATTTCTTGGTAAGATAGATGAGTCTAAATTCACATATACCACCTCTATTTTTAAATCTTCTTCTAGTTTTTATTAATTTTGTAACTTATAATAGTATCTTGCCCTAGCCAGTTTGGCTCAGTGGCTAGAGCATCAGCCTGCAAACCAAAGGGTTCCAGGTTTGATTCTGGTCAAGGGCATGTACCTTGGTTGCAGGCTCCTGCCTGGCTGGGCCCTGGTCGGGGCTCGTGCAGGAGGCAACCAATCAATGTGTATCTCTCACATCAATATTTCTCTCTGTCTTTCACTCTCTCTTCCATTCTCTCTAAAAATCAATGGAAAAATATCTTCGGGTGAGGATTAAAAAATAATAATAATATCTTTAAATTTCTATTTTTTTCTTCATCAACCATAGACTATATCACTAGAACTCTCTCTCTGTAAGATGAAGATATTTATTAAGGGTTCTTTTCCTGTCCTTCAGCTCTCTTCTCTTTCATATATCTTCCAATTCCTATGGGTGACTCATTTTTAATATCATCTTTCATCAATACTAATAACTACCCCTAATCTTGCACTCAGAACTGTGCCTGGCATGTGGTGAGCACTTTACATACCCCAACTCATTTAATCCATAGAACTATATGCAGTAGGTACCATTATTTACTCTATTGTACAGATGAGGAGAATAAGGCCAAGAAGGTCCCTTAACTTGTCCAAAGTCCCCTGGATCAAGGCAGAGTAGGACTGTAACCAAAGCAATTCAGCTCAGGGCATCTGGCTACGCCTCATTTTTAAGCACCTTCAAATCCCTCAACATCATGATAATGTTCTTAGATATTTGATATTCCTACTTCACAAGAGACACTCTACTCTCAAAATACACTCATTGCAGTTTGTCTCAGTGAATGTCTCAAACTGTTGAAAAGAAAATATGTAAAAAATATGTAGAAAAGAGAATACATTCTGAATTTTTGTTTTGGCATCTTGCAAATACAACAAGTAAGAGTTAAGAGTTAAGGTAGTCATAACTCCACATATATTTAGCCTCAGGAAAAGAAACTGAAGGATATCCTTACGCTCAAAGCTTTTTGCTTCTCTCACTCAACTTATTTGTACAAAATTTTCACTATTCTCAAACAACAATCCAAGGATGACCTTGAATCCCATCTAGACCATAAACAGTTTTCTAACGTGATATCATTTATTAATCATGAGTTCCTCAGCACTTTAGCTGTTCTAAACACCAGATAATAGTTGTAACTCATAACTTCATTTTAGGAATCAGACTTTAAATGCAGACTAGGAACTCAAGAGAATAATTTATAGCAGAATATTATTAAAAAAAATAATCCTTACCAGATTGAACTGTTGCTGTAGTTTTTCATTTGCATAATTTATGCAAAACTGTTCAAAACTATTTATCTCAAATGTTTCAAATCTGTAAAACAAAAAGAGAAGAAAAGGTAACAAGTAGTTTGTAAAAAACATTCAAAATGTGCATATTAGAAAGAAATAGGAAATTCCCCAACATTGTGAAACTTTCTTACCATATCAGTGAAGATAAAGGTTTATAAGTCAGCACATGGGGTATATACTGAGAAGACAGGCATCAGCCAAGTGGCAGAGAGATTTTTAAAAATATTCTGACATGCAGATGAACTCAGCAGTATAAGTTTTTAAGGGCTAATCCATCCCCAAGTGGGGAACACTTGGTAATATGAAAAAGCCATTGCTCTTGTCAGTGTATAGACTCAGTGTCTCTAGACACACATAGAAGGGAACTGGGAATAGATATCTCATAGGTTCTTTTGAAAAACTGAAGCAGATAATGAAAAATTAGGCATCAAAAAGCACAAATATAAAGTTAAAGAAGGGTACCCAGAGAAGGAAAACTAGCAAATGAAATTAAGATTTTTAGAAATTCTCTTGTAATTTTTCCTTCTTACCAGTAGGAGACAGAATCAAATACCCATGTAAAGTTACTAGAAAATCTCTAAAAAGAAATGGTCTCTGGCAGGCCACTAAGCATAATATGCCTACCCATAAATGTCCAGCACGCCAATAAAAGAGTGCTGCTTGACAGCAGAATGGAGCGCTTGATTGACATGATCTACGATCCAGTTAAAGAGCTTGGCATAGATGTGCTTGGCCAAAGCATCACGAGCATTCGTGGCCTGCAGCTTGGAGATGGGCTTGATGTATGTTTCTGTGGCAGTGGCTAGCTTCCGATGGCAGAGCCAGTGACACATCTCCTCATAGTCCACACCCATGAGGTCACAGAAGATGCTGAGAGGTTCATGCTTGGGCTGCCAAAAGAGAATGTGATATCTCCAGTGACAAGATCAATCAAATAAGAATTTACTGAAAAATACTAACAAAGTGGTAACAATAAAACCCAGCAAATTCTTTGTTATAACAAACACCCAAATCACTGAGAGCTGATCAGTGATGATAATAATCAAAATCATCCATCAAACCAGCATCTAAGCAGCATTTGCAATTTCTTCTAAGGCTCATTTCAAAAATCACCTATCTCTTCAGAGTATTTGTTTGTATCTCTTTTCAGACACATTTATTCAGTCAGTCAATCAGAAAATCAGTCAGCCTGTCAGCAAATATTTACTGAGAGCCTATTATACGCCAGTAAACAAAAACAGACAGGGTCTTTGTCCTCCTAGAACTTATAGTTCTAGGGGAAATGGATACTCATCAAATAATTGCTCCCCAACATGTAATCCTATATAATAAAGAGTTAATATGCTAATTAGACCAGATGGCAGAACAACCAGTGGGCAGGGGGCGGGGCCACGAGGCAGCTAGGGCTGCAAGGGCCGAGCCCCTTGCACGAATTTCGTGCATTGGGCCTCTAGTATTACTATAAAGGAGAAGGACACTGCAGTAAGATTGCAGGTGAGATGCATGTATCCTTTTCAGAGAGGCAGGAGACAGCTGCCTTGAGACATGGAGCTCAGATTTGAAAGACAAGAATGTATTAACTCGGTGAAAGGGGGAGGAAAGGGTCTTCCAAGCTGAGGGAATAGCTGATGTAAAAATGCTGCGATGGGAGGGTAACCATCAATATGCAGGACTGAAGTTGAGAGGGGGAGAAGATGTATGTAATGAAGCCAGAGACAGGCAGAGGCTATACCATGGCTGGTCTTTATCCTGATAGCAATGGGAGGCCACTGAAGGTTTTAAAAAGATAACTTGATAGTTATGTGTGCAACTTCTTACGTTAGAATCTCTTTAATCACTTACATATCTAGGGTATCCTATATAATAAGAGGCTAAAATGCAAATTGACCAAATGGTGGAATGACTGGTTGCTATGATGCACACTGACCATCAGGGGGCAGATGTTCAATGCAGGAGCTGCCCCTTGGTGGTCAGTGCACTCCCACAGGGGAGCGCTGCTCAGCCAGAAGCTGGGCTCAATGCTGGCGAGCAGAGCAGCGGTGGCAGGAGCCTCTCCTGCCTCCACGGCAGTGCTAAGGCTGTCCAACTGCTGGACATCCCCTGAGGGCTCCCGGACTGCGAGAGGGCACAGGCCAGGCTGAGGGACCCCCCCCCCAAGTGCATGACTTTCATGCACCAGGCCTCTAGTAATAAATAAAATCAGAAAATTAGCAATGATACAGCTTTATTATCTAACCTATAGATCTAATTCAATTTTTACTGATTGATCTAATAATTTCTACTATGAAAAAACAAACATACAAAACATTTCTATGGTCCAGGATCCAATCTAGATTCATTCAATGAATTTAGTTATCATGCTTCATTAATCTCTTTTAATTTTTTTAAATTTTATTTCTTAATTGATTTTAGAGAGAGGACGAGAGGGAAGGAGGGAGGGAAGGAGGGAGGGGAGGGGGAGAGTGAGAAAGAGAAAGAGAGAGAAACATCGATTTGTTGTTTCATGTTCTACTTATTTATACATTCATTGGTTGATTCCTGTATGTACCCTGACCAGAGATTGAACCCGCAACCTTGGTGTACCAGGGTGATGGAACCAACTGAGCTACATGGCCAGGATTCATTAATCTCTTTTAATCTGAACACTTCTTCACTCTTTTTATTTTTTCATTTGTGATCTTGACATTTTTTAAAAGTCTGTCCCTGGATTTGGGTCTGTATGATGTTGCCTCATGATTAGATCTGGGTCATGCATTTTTAGCAGGAATATCAGAGAAGTGATGTTGCACTCTCCTCAGTGCTCCATATCAGAAGTTATGTGATGTTGCTTGGTCCCATTACTGGTCATGTCCATTGTGATCACTTGGTTAAAGGAATGTCCGCTAGGTTTCTCCACTAGAAAGATAACTATTTTTCCCTTTGTAACTAATAAGTATTCTATAGAGAGTGCTATCTTTTGCAGCCCAATACATTATTTTTACTAAAGGCCCAGCACGCAAAATTGCGCAAGACCCAGACCCGCCATGCCAGCGGGACCCCAGACCCGCCGTGCAAGAGTAGCTCGCCACCGCGAGGCCTGCCTCGCCACACGAGCCGTGAGCCCCGCCCCGCTGCCGCGAACGGCTCGTGGGCCAGGGGGAGGGACCGAGAAGTGCTCCATGCACCTCCTGGTGACCAGCTGTTTGGTCATTCTGGCATTACGACCTTATGGCCACTGGCCTTTTATAATATAGACTAGTGGCCCAGTGTACGAAATTCATGCACATTAAAGGGGAATTAATTAGAGGAAATATTTTAATATTGCTATTTGCCCTTTCTCTATACTAGAAGTTTCAGAGATGAAAGAAAATTAGTAAAATGTATATGAAAATCTTCCTCCTGTCAGAGTCTAGGGCTCGCCGCGGGACCCAGAGTCAAGTCCCCACCCATGCGCGTGCACCTCAAAATCACACGAGACCCAGACCCGGCCGGCCCCAACCCCATTGGGAGAGATCCAGACCCAGCTGGCCCCACCCATCAAGCCCCGCCAGGCGGGGGGGGCACAACCTAAGGTCCCATGTCAAGCCCCGCCGGGTGGGGGGCGCAGTCTCAGGTCCCCTGTCAAGCCCCACCGAGCAAGGGGTGCAGCCTCAGGTCCCCCAGCCCAGCACCAAGGTGGGGGGTGTGGCCTGAGGTCCCCCATCAAGCCCGGCCAGGTGGGGGGGTCGTGGCCTCAGGTACCCTGGCCCAGCGCCGGGGCGGGGTGCGTGGCCTCAGGTCCCCCCCAGTCCTGGCGCTGGGGTGGGAGGCACGGCCTGAGGTGCCCCATCAAGCCCCACTGGGCGGGGGGTGCAGCCTCAGGTCCCCTGCCCCGGCCCAGCGCCACACAGCCTCAGGTCCCTGCTGATAGCTTGTTATGGCTCATTATGGGAACCCCGCCTCCACTGTGGGTGAAGCCATCTATGTTATGGGATCCCAGCCTCTGCTGTGGGCGCCGTCATCTTGTTATGGCGTGATGGTCAATTTGCATATTCTCCCTTTATTAGATAGGATTATGATTGTTGTAACTAATCAATTTTTATCTGTATTTTCTTGAACTTTACTAGTCTATTAAATCATTTCTTCTCACATTTTAGATCTTCTGCCTGGGGTCATCTTCCTTTTGCCTAAACTATGTCCTTTAATATTTCCTTTAGTGAGGGCCTATTGGTGACAAATTCTCACAAATGTCTATTTGTCTAAAAACACTTCTATTTTTCCTTCATTCCAGAAAGATATTTTTATTGGATATACAATTCTAAGTTAATAGTAACTTATTCTATAACAATAAAGATAGTAGTCCACGTTTTCTGTCTCATTGTAGAAATTGGAAAATGAGCTGTCAATTTAATTGCTATTTCTTCAAGAGTATTGCTGAACGTCATATTTCTCTGCCTGTTTGAAGATTTTTCTCTCTGCATTTGGTATCATTATGGTGCTTAGAGGTGGATTTTCTTTTTCTTTATTTTAACAGGGATTTTTTGGACTTTCTAAATTTGTAGTTTAGTGACATTTCACCAGTTCTGAAATTTATTAGACATTATATTTTCAAACATTATATCTGTCTTATTTTCTTCTTTCTGTCAGAAATTCTCATTAGATTAAAATTAGAATCAGTTTTCTCCTTAGTTGTGTCAAATCTGCTATTAATTTCTTTCTTAGGTTTGACCTTTGCTATTCTGTTATTTTACCTAAGTCCTTCTATTTTGTTTCATTGTGGTATTCAAGATTTTTGACTATGAACCAATATTTGTTGTAACTTTTCTCAACTCTATTGAGGCCCTAATTGAAGGTGGATCCTCCAAAGTAAATCTGCATTTGCTTCTGTCCAACATCTAGAGCACTACCATTGCAGGACAAATTTAGCTAAGTTTTCTGTATGTAGCTTTCTGGGATCATCCAGGAACTATGAAATCAGCCTGGGAGTATGTGTGATGGTCAATTCACTGCTATAAATTTTTAGGGAACTATATTTTCCTCCTCTACTGAGCACCAAGGCTTGAGCCTGATGAATTTTTCTTTGTACTCTTGGAGTGGGGGGTGGACAAGTTTATTATTAGTTCCCTGATTAGGGTCTCCATTTTAGTAGTGGTTCCCGTATTTGTACCCCTGTTTATGCAAGTACTAGGCTTTATCTTTCCTCTTCTGCATCCCACTTAGCTATGAAATCCAAAGCTCATGATCACTGGGTTCTGCAAATTTCCTCAAGATGAGTCTTAACTTTAGGGTTCTGCTTTGTTCTCTGCATTCCTATTTCTACCAAGTTTTTAGCCTCTGAGTGGTTCTTATGTGTTTTCTAAAAATATTTTAAAATATAATTTATTCAGCATGAAGGTCAATGAAAGCACCTAGTCCAAAACTGAGGTTCAAAGAAGCAAAGCTACTTACCCAAAAACACAGTGAGTAAATAGCAGAGTTGGGACTGAACCGAAACAGAGATACTGAAACATATATTTCAAAACTAAAGTTGAATTTACCCAAATTTAAGTCACAAGCTAATCTACATGTAAATTTGCTAATATCAACTAAGATATCTGAAGAATCAAACACAAATCTCAAGATTATCTTCTATTACAATCCTTGAAGAAGCAGGTTGGAAAAAGAATTAATTATATTAAAACTTCCTCTATTTTAATAAAGTTAAAAGATACCCAATAAATACCGGTACATATGCATATGTATGTGTCTATGTCGGTATGTGTGTGTGTGTTATCTTTGATGATAATGATCAGCAAACACTACAAATCACAAATGCCCAATGAGGACAATTTGGATTGTCAGGTTTGTTAGTTTAAACAAATGTTTTCACATATGGAAGTGCGTTTTAATTCTGTGTGCAGTTATCACTACGTGTGGAAGAATATGTAAATCATAGTGAAGACACCTCATCTCACAGCCATCTAGTCCCTCTTCCTAGGAGTAACCACTGCTAACAGTTTTTGAATAGTTTTTGAACCATATCAGCTGGAGAAAAAATAAAGTTATCAATTCTTGGCACTTGTGCCAAATAAAACCTTCTCGCTAGACTCATCAATCCAACTTTCACATATATTTCTAACTTCTGTTTATACAGATCAGACATGTATACACGTTTGAGTCTCCTATCCTCTGTCTCTGCCTTTCTCTCTCTCTCTTCTGTCTCTCTCTCTTCTCTCTCTCTCTCTCTCTCTCTCTCACACACTCACACACACACACACACCACACACACACACAATCACTGTGCACCAGGAATTAGAATCTGTATTTATTTTCACTTTAAGATTTCACATGTCTGATAATTATCTCTCTGATAATGTTAACAGAGAGACTTCAAATATATTTCTTCCATAAAGAAGTAACAAATCTAAAATACAAATCAACTGCCATCACACCAAGCTTGTTCTGAACTTACAGGTATTGTGCAGCTGTCTGAATCTCGAGATGTAAATCCAACGTTACCTAGGTGAAGAATGCCAGCAAGTATTCGGAAAATCCCCATCTGATAATTTTCACTAATACCTGAAACAATAGAGTAAATGAACAGTGATTAATTTTTAAATAGCAGACAACTTTAAGCCTATGTGCCTATATTTAATTCTTAAATAATTATAGCAGATAATTTTAAGCCTATTTTTAATTCTTAAACATTGCCAGATATTGTGCACATTATAATGTATCATAGTTAACATTATTTCCATCATGGTTGAGAGCATGAGGTGTGGAGTGAGACACACCTGGTCCTGGGCTCAAGGCCTGGCTCAGCTCCCGACCTGCCATCTCACATGGGCAGGTAGCTTCACCCTGCTACGCTTCTTTTTTCTCATTTGAGATATGGGAATAATTGTGACTATCTCAAAGAGTGATTACGAACTTTAAATGAGAAAATGTACACTCTATGACACATGGTAAATGCTAAGCAAATTATCATCATCTTCATAAACTAGATTTAAGTATTTTATTAACATTATTACCTTTTCTTTTCATCTCTATTTCAAATGCAAATTGTAGCCCAATAAGGAAGTTTTAAGTCAGATTTTTAATTCTTTTAACTACAGACCAAGTATAAGCCAAAGAGACCCCAAGATTAAAAGTGTTCAGGCTGATGAATGCGTGTCCAAGTGCAGCATTAACGTGGGACCTGAGTGTAAGGGAGGCTAAGAAAGCTGGACAGCTCTTGGCTTTTGATCAGATCTGCCTTCCTTTTTCAATAAGGTAAGAATTTCCAGAATATTAGATGTGTATACATACAAGTAAATATAGTAAAATTATTTCCAAATGTGTAATCATATCCAGGGGAACTAAGCATTGATCTTATAATGAATGTTCTTGCCACCTCCTGAGTTATCTTTTGTTTTCTAATTTTCTATTTATCAACAGATTTATGCCGAGAAGGCAGTGTTTTTCAAAATTTAATATGCATATGAGTCACCCATGTATCTTGTTCAAATGCAGATTCTGATTCAGTAGGTCTGAGTTAGATCTGAGATTTTGAATTTTTACAAGCTCGATAGTGGTCCTGGACCATACTCTGAATAGCAATGCTTTTCAATTAAATTAATTCACTTCAGGGTACCCTCAAAATTACCAACATACAATTTTAGATTTATTCATATTTTGAGGTTTTTATATAAATAATTCATCATGAAAGTTGTACACTAAGTTCTAAAGAATTATTTATTTATATGTAGACCCAATATTTTTTAAATATCAGAAACAAGACAGTGACATCTGAGTCATTTCAACGTGTAATACATTGTTTCTTCACCCAACCAGCTCAGTCACATTTTCCAGCCACAGAAAACAACAAAAAAACCCCTACAAAATATGAACCCATTTCACTTATCTCTAGGTTTTAGATTTTGTAAAAACTTAAGCAGAGTTAATTAGTCCTACCTCCCTTGATGTCCTGAATGTGCATTTTAAATAGCTTTATTGAAGGATAATTTGCATGCCTTAAAATTCCTGTTGTAAGTATGCAATTCAATGACTTTTAGTAAATTTACAAAGTTATGCAACCATCACCACAATCTAATTTTAGAACAGTTCCCACTCTGGGCAAAAAAATACACAAAAATACTTGTGCCCAAGTGTGGACTTGCTGTCCAAGTGTGTTTTATAAGGAATGTTAAATATCCCTCAACTATACTCACCACTCAATATGAAGCTAAGTCAATAATCCAAATAAAGGTTGCTTGAGTCAAAAAGCTATTGCTCATAGAGCTCAAGAATAAAATCACATTACCTAGCAAAGTGCAGGCCTGCCTGGTATGGGCCATCTCCTTGGCATCATCGATTCCTTCAATCACCGGACTGCCACCTTGCTTTGTGTAATGAAAGTGATCTGCATTTCCTGCAAATAAGAAGGAAAAGATTTGCAGTCTATGAAATAGATTTCTACCCTTTCGTCTACTCTGAATTAGGAGCAATGACCGTGCAGTTGAGTGTATAGAGTCAGGAGTTCCACTGCCTGTGTTTTCAATTATATTTTAATAAAAAACTCAAAATTATATAATAAAGTGAAATGTTCATAGTTTACTTATCTTATGTGGTGAAACGAATAGTCTTTTCCTATATCGGTATTATTCCAATCAACATGCTTCAAACACTTCATTCCCCTCATCAGAAACTTCGCAGGCTTCCATCACATAAACTCCTTTAACTTATTTTAGTAAGGCAAATTTCAAACATATGCAAAAGTAGAGAGACTAGTATAATGAGCACCTGTGTACTCATCATTCATCTTAAACAAGACCAATCTTGTTTCATTTAGACAGCTATTCCTCCTTCCCTATCCCATGGGTTACCTTGAAGCCAATTGCAGACCTCTTATGTCATCCATAAATATTTCAGTATGAGATAATCTTCTTTTTAATAAGTAAGCTTATAAACTCATAATTAACATAATTTAACAGAAAACAATACTAGTGCAATAAATCTAATGCCATATTCTTACCTAATCGCAACATCTTAAATTCAGGTAACTTTGCTGAGGCACAAAGCTGATAAAATATATGATAGTTTCTTTCCTCTTCTGCCTTTAAAATAAGAAGAGTTTTCAATTACATCATTTTAACCTAAAACTCAGAAAATTCAAACATAAAATAAAAATTTAATATTTAATCTTGGTGTAATAAACTGTCCTTTCCCAAATTTCCTAATATGTATTTATGATTACTAAATCTTATGGTTTATTAGCCATGTGCAAATGGGTAAGTATGCACATAAAATATCTGATAGTAATGCTTTCTGAACTTATGAACAGCTTGATATATGCCATTGTCATAAGAAATCATTGCCTTTGAGGGAAGCTAAAATCATTTTTTTAGAATACTCAATATTTTCTCACAATGCCTCTTAGATTCATGGTCTTCCTAACACCTTGGATGACAAAGAATATCTTACCTTTGCCATAATGCAGACTGGCCTATCTACTGTGGTTGTTTTAAGAAATTCACAAATACACTACATTTTGTATATTTTGGCTTATATATTTTAATATTAATAAAAATATTTTATAAAATATAAAATAAATAATGTACAAATCTAAATAATTTTTTAGTATCTCTTGAATATTTTTCCACATACTAGTATATATTTTAAAAATATAGTTGTAATAATATTCATGCAAAATTAAATACTATATTATCATATCCTTGAATTATTCGGTGTATTCAGCTGACTAAAGAATAGTGAAAGTAAGGCCAAGGTCAGGTTTGATGCCCAAAGGGAGCTGATGCTGGGTAAAGAATACCTATTACAGGGACAGAAGACACGGACACATTAACAATATAACAAATAATCATAAGCATGATCAGGTAATTTGGCTCACGGACAACTAGGAAAGTGGGTGAATCTACAGAAATGCTTTGGTCCTCTGTACATGGAGGACAATATCAGTTAGACTCCATCTGACTCATTTTGGCATACCACGCATCCTCAATATTACTTAGCCCTGGGGATTGGGCAACAATTAGAATTGCTTCAATATCGCTAGATAAGATAGGATTAGGCCTTAACATTTTGTCTTAAGCCCTACTAGCCTCTGGCCACCATATCCACTTAACCTTTAATTGTTTATCTATCAATCATATCTGTACTATTTAAACCCAATTTTCCCTTAAATCTACATATTTTCCCCATTCTTCCTTTAGGCTACTAAACATTTTTTAAAACCTATACAAGTATATACGTGTAAGTATTAACATTGCTCTATGTGTACCTACATATTAAAACAGTGGAGAAGAGTGGCTATTGCTTTACTCGGTATTATACTTTAGGTGGCCACAAATCAGGCACATGCCCAATGTCAAAGCCAGGGTAACTGCAGCCTGCCAAAACTCATGACTCCCAGTATATCCCAGGCACTTTCAAAACTGACTTGTGCAATGAAAACTGTAGATGCTACTACATGGCAGTGCCAGAGGAATCTGAACTTCAGTGCAGTGGGCATCCAGTTAAGGGGCTACAGAAACCCTGATCTCACAGCGTGCAGTGGGGCATCAGGAGCTTTCTACTGGGAGTTTTCCAATGATAAGAACATATTTCCTTCGCATGCTTGTAAATATATCGATGCACGCCTGCCCACGTTGTAATCTATACTACTTCCCACTTACAGATAAAAAAGGACCAGGAGCAGATTTGTGAAGGATTTCCTGCAGAGACATATAAACTTGAGTGTGTTGACAGTAGTTCACAAATGAGTTGTGAAGATTTTTTAAACCCTCATTACTCTATCTAAATAATATCATATTCTAAGAGAGGAGGAAAGAAAACAGTAATAATTTTTTTTCTTAAATTGAGTTCAAACTATAACTCATGGAACACATAAAGCAATGTTTTTCCTATCAATTGAAATTATGAGAGACAAGACTGAAATAATAGCACCTCTTCTTAACTAAGCTTATCCTACAAGCATCTGCTGGAAAAAGCCAAAACTATTAAACCTAAACCAGTGCCCAGCCCAAAAGACCATTACTCTGATGCAAGCATGTCAAACTCGCGGCTGGCAGGCCGCATGCCTCCTTTAAATAAATGAAGCATGTGGCCTGCCGGCTGCGAGCTCAATATGCTTGCGTCTGATGGGTATTCCCCCACCTCCAGCAAGCATCATTTTCATGTCTCAGTCCAAATGTGGTTTGTGCTAATATTGTCACAATACACTCATGAATATCTGGAAATAAAATGCAAACCAGCAAGCATGAGCTCTGGAATTCTGTGACAACCTAACACACGTATATGTGTACATGCCCAACTTACCTGGAACACCACTCGGGATTTCTCTAAAAGGTAAGTTCTCATATTGGCACCAATGATTCGATATCTCTTATCAAAACCAATCTCAATATACTTCCCAAAACGGCTGCTATTATCATTCCTGGTTGTCTTAGCATTTCCAATTGACTAAGAAACAAGGGGGTGGGGGGGAGATAAGATTTTATTATTTTTTAAAATAAACTTACTCAGGTGACATTGGTTAAAAGGATCATATAGGTTTCAAGTGTACATTTCTGTAATACAAGATCTGTATATTGCACTGTGTGCCCACCACCCAAAGTCCAACCATCTTTTAGAAGTGCAATTCATGACACGGCATTTACAGAGTTGGTTCAATGAAAGGACAGAGTAGAACACGATCCTTTAAAACTGATTCTTTTAAGACCAGAACAAATATTGCCTCTGCGGGCACAAGTGTATGTTTTGCTCACTGCACAACCACACAGATATATACTAATAGTTTGCATCTGCCTTATTATTCTCACACAAATTATTTTCATAAAGAGTAAACCTGAACCACCGCTGGGAGGTCTTCATACACCATGTGTGTATCTGACCACGTTCATTCATGGCAGCAAAGAAACAGAATGGATGTCACTGGGAGCTGCCAAGGCACAAACCCTCTTAGTTAAACATCAGGGTTTTGATTTCTTAAAAGTCTTAGTCTGTTTTATTTAAATAAGCTGGCTAAGCAAAATTAATATTCTCCTGAAAATGTGGCTCTGGTATTCAGGATCTCTTTAGCAGAAGTTCCTATCAGCTCATCCTGTGACAACAAAGGTCCAGTTGGAGAATTAGTAATTACTCACTCCATCCAAAACCATTTTCAGAAACCAGAGACAGTAAAATTTGGCTTTGGATTTCGGTAGTATTATCTAACTTGCAAAACATCTGCTACAGAATGCAGAGAATGTAACCTTCTTCTAAATTTTTAATATAATCTTAAAAATTAAGATAACATGCTTCTAACATTTTTCTTTCAGCAAAGCAAAAAACATGGTACAGTTAGAAAATCAAGTGTTCATAAAATGCATATATTAAATCTTCAATATGATACTTTCATAAGATTATTTTACTTGTGCAAAGTCTGTGACTATCAAGATTAGTATACTGAAACCATAGCAATAAGAAAGATGTGAAAATGCTCTGGAGTGTTAAAAAGGGGGGGGGGGCAATGCAAATATGTGATGAAAAAAGTAGCATAGCCACAAAAGTCAACATACTAGACTATCTGCTCCATCAAAGAAAATATATTTTTGCTCTCTGAAATACAGGGCAGGTACTGCTCTATTTTGTTTTGGCAATGAGCATACTGCTGTATTTCAATTAATATTTTTAATGGAAAGACTGACTGAAAGGTATCTTCCCAGCAAAAATAACAGCGTGACATAATTTAACAATAAAGATATTTAATCAAATATCCCCCTTCTTTTTTCTTTTTCTAAAATCCTCACCAGAGGATATGCTTTTTTATTGATCTTAGAAAGGAAGGAAGGAAGGAGGGAGGGAGGGAGGGAAGGAGAGAGAGAGGGAGAGAGGGGGAGGGAGGGAGGGAGGGAGGAAGGGAGAGAGAGAGGGAAAGAGAAGGAGAGAGAGGGAGGGAGGGAGAGAGGGAGGGAGGGAGAGAGAGAGAGAGAGAGAGAGAGAGAGAGAGAGAGAGAGAGAATGAATAAGAATGAGAATGAATGAGAATATGGATTGGTTGCCTCCTATACATGCCCTAACCGGGGGAAAAACCCACAACCTAGGTATGTGCCCTAAACCGGAATTGAACCCACACCCAGGGCTCCCCTTCTTGATATTATAAAAAGCACAGCAAACAGTCTCCATATATTCCCATTATTTTTATTTTGTTTAGAAAAGGAAATTAATGATAAAAGCAGAATTTTCTTTCAACACCATATATTCTGTGAAAGAGCAGGTGGAGGGTGGCAGCAGCAGCACTGGCAGCAGCAGCAGTAGTTGCCGAGTGCTTACCAGGCGCTGTCCAAGTACTTTCCTGTCGGCATCTAAGCAAGTTAGTGAAAGGTGAGCCACAGCCTCTCCTCCCTCCCTTCCTATCTCACCCGCCACATGGCATCTCTGTCCTCTCTACTCCGTGAGAAGACAGTGGGTAGGCAAGGGTTAAAATATACCCCTTTGCCTTTGAGTAAAAGGTATTTACACATAGAGCAAAAAATGGTAAAAGAAGCCAATGAAACAGAAGTCTAAAGATGTGGCTATCAGACCAGGCCCTACTACCAACTTGCCATCATTTAATCCAGGGGTGGGGAACCTTTTTTCTGCCAAGAGCCATTTGGCTATTTATAACATCACTCAAGGGTCATACAAAATTATCCACTTAAAAATTAGCCTGCTCTATTTGGTCAAACATTTAATTAACTCACCCATAATGCCTTGGCAGGGCCAGCCCAAATGATTTTGTGGGCCTTATACGGCCAGCGGGCTGGACGTTCCCCTGATTTAATCCTTTGAGGAGCTTTAGTGTCTCGAAGTATAAACTGCCTAGGATAGATGAGTTCTCAGGTTCTTTTAAAATAAAAAGACATGATTCTAAGGCTTGAACTTGATATGAAAAGATGATTCTATATATAAACAGTACCTTTTGTCCATTCTCCCTAAGTGTTTCCTCTGCCTTATAAGTATTTACAACAGCCTCCCTTAATGCTATTTTCATTTCATTCAGCAAGAAATTGCTACAGGAAAGGAGAAAATGTGTGATCTTGATTTTACTATTGACTTCAGTAAAATGTTCAGTGATTTATCCTTCTTCTTTACTAAATGGAGATGAAACTCTCCAACTACAGTTACTGAAGATGAAAAAGAACAATTAAGAAAGACCCAAAGTGCCCCAAAGATCTTCTATATCCCCATCAGGGCAAAAATTTCCAGGAGAAAGGGAGAAAATGAAAATGTGATAAAATAGAGCAAAAAGAATCACTTCTTTGTACATCACTTGTATTTTGCAAAAGGAGCCCATGCTGACGATGGGGAGCTTGCTTTTTGAAGGATAATGTGCAAATCCTATTAGCCACTGGGCTGTGATGTTAACCATAAAGAACGCTCATTATCCAAGGAGGCATTTCAGCAGATCACTGGCAATCCGGACTCGCCTTTCTTGAAATCACAGTAAAGGGCTCTGATACAACGACATAGTCTGAAGGCAGGTTTAAAGCTACAAATTTTATGGGCCACATATTCAATATTGTACTTATGTTGTTTTTTCTTATACTGTAAACTCGTTGTCCCCATTCGTAAGCCCCATATTCCATTTTAATCTTTCAAATTGGGATGCCTCCACTGATAGATTTTTAAAATTAGTTATCTCTTTACTGATTTTCTTTCTCCAAGTTCTTATAGAAAAACTAAACAATAATAAAGATGGAAGTAGCTAAGCATAACTGATGGCTTTATTATTATTATTTTTTTTTGCTCATCCTAGCAAAGAGGGTAAATTCCTTATGTCAGCATATTAAAAATTAGTCTCTATGGCTATTCCAAATTTTTAATATCACTCCACTAACACAACTAAAATCTGTGTTGCAGAAAAACCAATGTAGCTATTTTTGGAAAGAGAATATAGCAAGGTCATAAACTATTTCATTCAATTTGACATATTTTAGCAGGTTCATTCCAGACTTACATTACTATATGGTCCAGGCCTAGAAAAGATGGAATTTCCTGATACCATCACAATGAAGACTTTGGCATATTCTAACATTAAGGACTAAGAATGGCCTAAACTATTGTCATATAATAAGAATTCATTGTCATGACCAAAAACAGTCAAAATAATGGTAAGAAGTAAAGCCCTGTTGTTTCCTGAGCCAAATCCCAAAACTGGCTCTACAGACTGAAATGCCCCAATATTAATACTAGTAGCACCCACTACTGTAGCTTAAATTCTTCAAAATCTTAATAGTTGCTTAAAATCTTTACTACTCTCTTCTGGCACAAACTTCTGTTTCCTCCAGTCCATGCTATTTCAGAAAACTTTTCCAGTTCTCTTTCCACAGTGCACCCAGCCCAGGAGGCCTCTTCACTTCCCCCAGAAGAGAAGTCCTGCGGCTTTAGGAGGCAGCCCTATAAGCAATGGGTCACAGCATCTGCTCTGAAGTGTCACACACAGCACTGCAAACCAGGCACAATTACCTCTGGACTGATTATTGCAAAAACCACTTGTACCACGAGTGCACCAGGCCAGTTCTAAACTCCATCTGTGTTTGGGTGGCAAATAAGGCTTGACAAAGGAAAAAACAGGAATAAAATATGCTGATTTGAATTTTAATAAAAAAGATTTGTTTCTGCAAACTAATTTCTCTCCATTTAATAAGACTTATTTTTCTCCATTTATTGGGAGTACTTAACAAAAATGTAACTTTCCTAGAATCATATTAGACAAATAATTCTTTACTTACAAATACTAAAATTCTCACACAAATAGGTCCATTTTCTTTGGCACAAGCATTTCTACTTGATATACATATTCCACTTTTAAAAGGACAGCCTTTCATAGTTCTTCCTTTCTCAAGAATTTATAGTTATTGAATTTCTTTTTCTAACCTAAAATTATGTGATATGACTGACAGAAACAAGAAGGAAAATGTTTACAAGATCATAATTTAAGTTTATAGTTCAAATCTGGAAAAAAATTCAAATTTTATAGCTAAACTGGTTGGGCTAAGTACATAAAATGAAATGTGGACAAAGGAATAATGAAACTCATTAATGCTCGAACATAGTGAATCCTATATTTTGGAAGGAACTAAAATAAGAACTCGGGGTTGAGGGGAAATTAATAACTTATACTTCTAGAACGAGGAGCAATAGATTTGAGTCAATTAACTATGAGTAAGAAACTTCAGGAAATGAAGTAGCATTGCCAGCTCTTTAGAGGCAACAATTCAATGCTAGGTTGAAAATGCAGGATTATGAAATAAAGTAAATTCCTCTACAGTTGAACTATACTCAAAATATCTACCTTCTTGAATATTTACTGTTTCTAGATCTCTCACTAACATGTGAAAAAGTATTTTCCTACTTTTAGTGGGTAGGAGATCCCCGACTTTCTCACATGTGCTGTATCTTCTTAACAAGAGAATATAGTAAGAAGGCAAGCCTGCTGTCTTACCTCCATGATGGGGTTGGAGGCCAAGACCTTTTCCTCAACATTGGCTTCACTGGCAGAACCACTTACAGTGGCAAAGTATCGCATGGCATACTTAGCTGAGACTGTTTTTCCTGCCCCAGACTCTCCACTTACAATGATGGACTGATTTCGTTCATCTCTGTAAAACAAAGAAGAGTAACTGACAGGGCTACCCACTTCTGAATGTAATGAACATTTCCTCTGTGTTCCCATCAATGAGCCATGGTGAGTTTCTGCGGGTTCATACATGCAACAATGTGGGAAAGAACTTAAGAATGCTATTTCCTAATAAAAATAACTACTTATAAACTACCAAGGAACAGAGAGGGAGAAGATATCAAGCTTTAAATTAGAGAGCATCACATCTAAGGATAAATCTGAAATCAAGGGTCTGAATTTTTTGTGTATACATATCTCAAACATTATTTTATTTCTAGAAAATTATTGTGGTACATTACAGTACTATTGTCTACCACCTCAAAAAAGAAAGGAGCCATAGCAAAGGAATTTAGAAAAAAATCCTATTCAATTAAAATGATAAATTATTTACTAGCTAATAGTTCACAAAGTAGTGTCTCCCACAAGCTCCAACCTCTACTAAAATATCCTCACTACCAGAGAAGAAATGCTTCATTCGTTGGCTGATTTGTTTAGATAGGTCAGAACTCAAAGACTATCATTATTATTTCTTTACTTCATTCACACAACGACTCAAAAACTCTAAGTGATGAACTTGCTCATAAGACTATTGTTTCTTTTCTTTTTTTTTTTATTTTTCGCTAAAAGTATTACAAAGGGTATTACATAAGTGTCCTTTTTCCCCCCCACCCTTGACAAGCCCCTGCCCTCCCTTACCCCCCAGTGTCTTATGTCCATTAGTTATGGTTATATGGATGCATACAAGTCCTTCGGTTGATCTCTTACTCCCCTCCCTCCTGTCCCCCAACCCTCCCTGGCCTTCCCACTGCAGTTCGACAATCAGTTTGAGGCAGCTCTGCCACTGTATTTATTATTGTTCAAAAGTTTGTAATGGTCTTAATTATCCATGAAAGAGTGAGATCATGTGGTATTTTTCCTTCATTGACTGGCTTGTTTCACTTAGCATAATGCTCTCCAGTTCCATCCATGCTGTTGCAAATGGTAAGAGTTCCTTCTTTTTAACAGCAGCATAGTATTCCATCGTGTAGATGTACCACAGTTTTCTAATCCATTCATCTACTGATGGGCACTTAGGCTGTTTCCAGATCTTAGCTATGGTGAATTGTGCTGCTATGAACATCTGGGTGCATATATCCTTTCTGATTGGTGTTTCTGGTTTCTTGGGATATATTCCTAGAAGTGGGATCGCAGGGTCAAATGGGAGTTCCATTTCCAATTTTTTGAGGAACCTCCATACTGCCTTCCATAGTGGCTGCACCAGTCTGCATTCCCACCAGCAGTGCACAAGTGTTCCTTTTTCTCCACATCCCTCTCCAGCACTTGTCGTTTGTTGATTTGTTGATGATGGCCATTCTGACAGGTGTGAGATGGTACCTCATTGTTGTTTTGATTTGCATCTCTCGGATGATTAGTGACTTTGAGCATGTTTTCATATGTCTCTTGGCTTTCTGAATGTCCTCTTTTGAAAGGTGTCTATTTAGATCCTTTGCCCATTTTTTGATTGGATTGTTTATCTTCTTTTTGTTAAGTTGTATGAGTTCCCTATAAATTTTGGAGATTAAGCCCTTATCAGATATGACGTTGGCAAATATGTTTTCCCACGAGGTGGGTTTTCTTGTTGTTTTGTTGATGGTTTCTTTTGCTGTGCAGAAGCTTTTTATTTTGATGTAGTCCCATTTGTTCATTTTCTCTTTAGTTTCAACTGCCCTAGGAGCTGTATCAGTGAAGAAATTGTTTTGGCATATGTCTGAGATTTTGTTGCCTTTGTATTCTTCTAGAATTTTTATGGTTTCCTGTCGTACATTTAAGTCCTTTATCCATTTTGAGTTTATTCTTGTGTATGGTGTAAGTTGGTGGTCTAGTTTCATTTTCTTGCATATATCTGTCCAATTTTCCCAACACCATTTATTGAAGAGACTATCTTGGCTCCATTGTATGTTCATGCCTCCTTTGTCAAAAATTAATTGAGCATATTGGTTCGGGCTAATTTCTGGACTCTCTATTCTATTCCACTGATCTATATGTCTGTTCTTGTGCCAGTACCAGGCAGTTTTGAGAACAGTGGCTTTGTAATACAGTTTGATATCTGGCATTGAGATCCCACCTACTTTGTTCTTTCTCAGGATCGCTGCAGCTATTCGGGGTCTTTTTTTATTCCAGATGAATTTTTGGAGAGTTCGTTCTAGATCTTTGAAGAAGGCCATTGGTATTTTAATGGGAAGTGCGTTGAATTTATAGATTGCATTGGGTAGTATGGACATTTTAATGATGTTGATTCTACCAATCCAAGAACATGGTATGTTCTTCCATCTGTTTATGTCTTCCTGTACACTCAGTGTATTTTCGTCAAGCACTCTCTTAGAAACTCAAAGATCGAATCCTCACCACCATAATATGAATTAGGTATTATTATTGTCCCCATAAACAGATGAAGAAAGTGAGAGGTCACAGAGAAACTAAGTAACT
>NW_005871071.1:5292083-5310891 GCF_000147115.1 Myotis lucifugus | reverse complement strand
TTAGGGGAAATGGTGTTAGTTTTTGTCCATTGAGTATGATGTGGCTGTGGGCCTGTCATATATGGCTTTTATTATGTTGAGGTATGATCCTTCTATTCCCACCTTTCTGAGAGTTTTTATCAAAAATGGGTGTTGGATTTTGTCGAATGCTTTTTCTGCATCAATTGATATGACCATGTGGTTTTTTTCTTTCAATCTGTTTATGTGATGTATCACATTTATTGATTTACGGATGTTGTACCATCCTTGCATCTCTGGGATAAATCCTACTTGGTCATGGTGTATGATCCTTCTGATGTACTGCTGGATCCGATTTGCTAAGATTTTGTTGAGGATTTTGGCATCTATGTTCATGAGGGACATTGGCCTGTAGTTCTCTTTCATTGTGATGTCTTTACCTGGTTTTGGTATTAGGGTGATGCTGGCTTCATAGAATGAGCTTGGAAGTGTTCCTTCCTCTTGAATTTTTTGTAGTAGTCTGAGGAGGGTAGGTTTTAATTCTTCCTTGAATGTTTGGTAAAACTCCCCTGTGAAGCCGTCTGGCCCTGGGCTTTTGTTTGCTGGAAGCTTTCTGATGACTGCTTCAATTTCTTCCATAGTTATTGGCCTATTGAGGTTTTTAGATTCTTCCTGATTGAGTTTTGGAATGTTGTATTTTTCTAGGAATTTGTCCATTTCCTCCAGGTTGTCTAGTTTGTTGGAGTAGAGTTGCCCGTAGTATTGTTTAACAATCATTTGTATTTCTGTGGGGTCTGTTGTTATTTCGCCTCTATCATTTCTGATTTGGTTGATTTGGGACCTCTCTCTTTGCTTCTTGGTGAGCCTGGCTAGGGGTTTGTCAATCTTGTTTATCCTTTCAAAGAACCAGCTCTTGGTTTCATTGATTTTATGTATTGTTTTTTTGGTCTCTATGTCATTGATTTCTGCTCTAATCTTTATTATCTCCTTCCTTCTGCTCACTCTGGGGTTTTCTTGTTGCTCTCTTTCTAATTCTTTGAGTTGTAGAGTTAGATGATTAACTACCATTTTTTCTTGTTTTTTGAGATAGGCCTGTAGAGCTATAAACTTCCCTCTCAGGACTGCTTTCATTGTGTCCCAGAGGTTTTGGATTGTTGTGTTTTCATTGTCATTAGTGTCCAGGATGTTTTTAATTTCTTCTTTGATGTCATCGGTAACCCAATCAATATTTAATAACATGCTATTCAGCTTCCAAGTGTTTGAGTATTTTGGGTTGTTTTTATTGTAGTTTATTTCTAACATTATGCCATCGTGGTCTGAGAAGAAGCTTTTTATGATTTCAATCTTCTTGAATTTGTGGAGACTTTGCTTGTGACCCAATATGTGGTCTATTTTTGAATATGTCCCATGAGCACCTGAGAGGAATGTATATTCCGCAGCTGTGGGGTGAAGTGTTCTGAAGATGTCAATTAAGTCCATCTGATCTAGTGAGTCATTTAGGATTGCTGTTTCTTTGCTGATTATTTGTCTAGCGGATTTATCCAGTGATGTCAGTGTGTATTAAAGTCCCCTACTATGATTGTATTGTTGTCGATCTCTCCCCTGATATCTTCCAGAAGTTTTCTTATGTATGTGGGTGCTCCTGCATTGGGTGCATATATGTTTACCACGGTTATATCTTCTTGTTGTATTGATCCCTTTAGTATTATGAAGTGGCCTTCCTTATCTCTGGTTATGGCCTTCACTTTGAGATGTATTTTGTCAGATATAAGTATTGCTACCCCAGCTTTCTTTTCCTTTCCATGTGCGTGAAAGATATTTTTCCATCCCTTCACTTTCAGTCTGTGTGAGTCTCTTCTAATGAGGTGGGTCTCTTGTAGACAGCAGATGTATGGGTCATGTTTTTTTATCCATTCAGCCACTTGATGTCTTTTGGTTGGAGCATTTAGTCCATTTACATTTAAAGTTATTATTGAAAGGTACTTGTTTGTAGCCATTTCTTTTTTTGTGTGTGTGTGGCTGTTTTCTTTCTGAGCTTGATGTTTCTTCTTTTTACACCAGTCCCTTTAGCATTTCTTGCATGGCTGGCTTGGTGGTGATAAACTCCCTTAGCCCTTTTTTGTCTGTGAAGCTTCTTATTTCCCCTTCAATTTTGAATGATAGCCTTGCTGGATAGAGTATTCTTGGATTCAGTCCTTTGCTTTGCATCACTTTGTAGATTTCCGTCCATTCTTTTCTGGCCTGATGTGTTTCTGTTGAGAAATCATTTGATAATCTAATGGGAGATCCCATGTATGTTACTTTCTGTCTCTCTCTTGCAGCCTGTAAGATTCTCTCTTTATCCTGAACATTTGCCATGGTAATTATGATGTGTCTTGGTGTGGGTCTTTTCGGGTTCACCTTGTTTGGGACTCTCTGGGCTTGTGTGACTTTTTTCTTCCCCACCTCAGGGAAGTTTTCTGATATTATTTCTTCGAATAGGTTTTCTAATCCATGTTCATCTTTCTGTTGTTCTGGCACCCCTATTATTCGTATGTTGCTTCGTTTCATGTTGTCCCAAAGCTCCCTTAGGCTCTCCTCCTGTCTTTTAATTTTTTTCTCCATTTGCAGTACAGTTTGAGTGTGTTTTGCTTCCTTGTCTTCTAATTCACTAATTCGGTCCTCCGCTTCTCCCAGTCTACTGTTGATACTTTCAATGGTGTTTTTTATTGCAGCTATGTCGCTCTTCATTTCTTCTTGGGACTTACTTAAGTTGTTGATTTTTTCATCTGTTTCTTCTAGCTTCTTGCATAAGTAGTTGAGTTTTTCATCTGTTTCTTCTTGCTTCTTGAACATCCGGTGCATGTACTCTAGGAACCTTATTCTGAATTCTTTTTCCGTCATGTTGCATATCTCTGTCTCACTTAGCTGCTTTTCTGGCGAGTCCTCCTTTTCTTTCCTTTGGGGGTTTCTTTGTCTACCCATGTTTGATCTCACTGACATGACTAGTTGTTGAGTCGTTCAGTGGCTGGACCCTGGGTGGCAGTGGCTGCTCCCTGGGTGGCAGTGGCTCCTCGGGCTGTGGTTGCTCCTTGGGCGGTTGTGGTAGCAGCGGCTCCTCTGTTGATAGCAGAGCCTCTGGTGGGTGCTGTTCACAGCTGTGGTGGCTCTTCTGGCTGGTGGAGGGAGGCTTCACACACAGCAACTGTTCCCCAGGCAGAGCGTGTGGTGATCAGGAGGCCGCTGTTGCTTGAATCTTTCCGTGGAGGGGTGCAGGTCTCCTCTGGGCTCTTGCAGTCGCGCTGCTTGCGAGTCGTTGCCTCCGGGTTAGTAGCCGCCGGGTTAGTAGCCGATCTCTGGATGCCGGTAACAGCTACCCAAGATGGCGTGGTCTCGCCGCTGCCATAAATCAGAACCGAGCTGTGTGAGATGCAGTTCAGTTTTGGCCCCTTGAGGTGCAACACCATCTCCCCAGGCCAGGCTAACCTCTCTCCGGCGTGAAAAGCCGACTATTGTTTCTTTGAGGATAAGGACCTATGTCATCTTTTTCTTTAATATCCAGCATCTAGTCCAGAGCCTGACACATCACAAATGCTCAATAAATCTGTATTGTCTATAAGTAAATTGAACTTCAATGAACAACCAAGCCTAGAAATCAATCTTTCTACTTTTGTCTATGATTTCAACTAGGATAGAAGCAGTAAACTCCCACTTCCTGAGACAAAACCAGCAGTCAGCTTTAATTCATCAAAATAACTGAGCAAGAAAAAAATAAATGGGATGAGCAAACAGAGATGCCTAGAACCAGCCTGAGTCATATTCAATCTTATCCTAAGTAACATTTTTGAGTACATGCTATGTGCCAGGAATTGTACACAGTGTCTTCATGCAATTTCATGCCCATTCTGGATGTCATGTGACAGGTGAGAGAACTGGGGTTCAGAAAGTTAAGTGTCCCCTAGCTTAACTACAGACACACTTATAGATCCCATAATCTGCACTGATCTCTTGCAGCCTTTTTTTCCCCCAAGGACTTTTGGTGGGTATTAATGAAAATAAATGTATGTAGATATTAATAATTTTCAAGCTAGAAAACAAGTGGAGCTAAGCAACAATATATGCTTAGTCAATAATACAGAAAACTTTCTCCTCTACAGAAATCTATGACTCTTATACAATACTCCCCTATTACATTTTTTCACTATTAGGAAGCCACTGAAGCAGAGGAAAAAGTTAGATTGACTTTGATAATGCCTACAAAACAGGTTTTTGTAGAAAATTATGATGTCTTTTCTTTTGCATCTGGGAATTGTGAAAGATTGATAGACGTGGCTAAAACTTTTATCATGTCCACCAAAAATACAAGTGGGACATATATTTCATGGAGCTCTTTCTAAAAGCAACCTTTTTGTTCTTCTGTCATCATGTTTCATTAAGAATAACCATGTCCTTTATACCACCAATTGTTCCCCAGGCTATATCTATGTGTTCAAAATAACCAGAATATGATGAAGCCAAGCAAAGACTCTGCCCAGCTGCGGGATCAGTGGGGCCTCACTGCTGGATTAATATGACTATAGATACTGATATTGATTATAAGAACAGCTGCAAAGGATTGATCTGCCTGGGTGACTACATGTAAGCAATGCCTGCCATACCAAATTCTGGAAAAAAAGTTGAAAACTTTCAAAAACAACAACTGAGCAAATACATAAAGGTGGTATCAATTTTACCCTTAATTTACAAAGACAAGATGATGTCAAAGGTTTATAGTGGAACTATCCTATAAGGCCACAAGATGGGGGCGGTTATTCCACTACAGAAGGTGATCGTTTGATCTTTTAAGAGATTTATTTATCCAATAAATATTTATCAAACACCTACTACCTAACATTTTGCTAAATCCTAGAAATATAATTTACATAAACCATGATCTGCATCCTCAAGTGGCTGATGGTCTAATAGGAAAAAGAGACTACTATTTATTTCAAGATTATAATAGATGTGATGGAGAACTAAGAGGAGGCGATCAAGGAAGACTTCCTGGAGATGATACCTGAGCAAGGTCTAGAAAGGAGGAGTAGGAGAAAACAAGTAAATGATGAGAAAGTTAGGAAGGGAAAGGAGGTAACACAAATAAAAGCTCAGATACATGAGAAGTTAGGAAAAAGTGGATAACTAACTTTAGCTGGAACATGGACTGATGACAGATAAGGCTGCAAAAGTTAGCGAGAACTGGGTCATAAAGGCTTTATATGAGATGTTAAAGAATTTGAAGTTTACTTAAAGGTCATGAAGTGCTTTTGCAGGGCTTTAACCAGAAAATAACACAACTCAGTTAATAAAATCACTCTGGCAGCAATGTGGAATATGGTGGTAAAGAGTCCAAGTCTGAACAAAGGTTGTGGTGGTCATTATTGAGAGAATCAGATGGTTTAAGAGATACAAAATGGCCGAAACCGGTTTGGCTCAGTGATAGAGCGTCGGCCTGCGGACTGAAAGGTCCCAGGTTCGATTCCGGTCAAGGGCATGTACCTGGGTTGCGGGCACATCCCCAGTAGGAGATGTGCGGGAGGCAGCTGATCGATGTTTCTCTCCTCGATGTTTCTAACTCTCTATCTCTCTCCTTTCCTCTCTGTAAAAAATCAATAAAATATATTTTTAAAAAAAAAGAGATACAAAATGGTAGGAATCAGCAGTACTTGGTAATAAATTTCCAAAGTAGAAATTTAGAACTTTTCTAAGGAAAAGGTTCTTTTTTTCTGTGAGAAAATGAGGTTCACTGACTTATTTCACAGGCCTTGAAAAATACAATAGGAGAACAGTGCATGCCTGATCACACAATTCATAACACACAGCGCCACGAAGCAGCTGTTCCTGAAACTCTGACTCCCATACTGAGGACCTTGGTGACACAATAAGGCACGTCCAGTCCTCACAGAATAAGCTTTTATGTAATCCCGTTTTTGTGAAACTTCTAATCCTGTCTTTGTGAAACTTCCTGTGTGTCATACTCACCATCTCATTTCCTTTTTATTTCTAGACTACACTGGATACTCTCATGGCCTCTGTTCATTCATGGCTGATTTCAAGTTGAATCACTCTAGTAAAACAGTTCTCATTGTGGTACCAATGTCCTTTCTTTTAGTCATTACAATGTCCTCAGAATTTATCTTTTTTAATACATTAATTAAGAAACAGTAAAAAAAATTAAATAAAAAGAAACAGTATCAGCAGTCCTCAGATTACCTTCTACAATATGATTAGAAAAATTTCCTCTTCCGATTCTTGCATGATCAGATGTCTCTATACCCTGTGTTAACTAACTTCACAAAATTTCCCCAGCAATTCTAATAACAAACAGGTTGAGCAAGCTGCCACTAGTCTGATGAAAAGGATATATTAATAGAACGGCTATCCTAAAGCTACTTATTTCATGTTTTAATGACAAAATGTATCAAAAAAACTAAAAATTCATATGAAGAGCCCTTTCCTATAATATGAAGAAGAAAAATATTAAAGGCAATAAAATCAAGGTTTGTTCAAACAAATCAGATTTGTACAAATACACACATATACTACATTCTGATGTCAAGCAGGTGCCAGACACATTTTTTTTCATGATTTATAATCCTGTATTCATACAACCAACAATTTTTGAATGTTTTTAAGGAACTTTATTATTTTTTTATATGAAAGGTAATATCTGTATTACTCAAAGAGAATTCTGAAGAACAATGATACCTCATCATCAGCATAGAAACAGAGTAACTCTCAAAGGCAGAATCAGAAAAATACAAATAACACAACCCTAGCACCGGTTAAAAAATTAATGTTAACAGTTTTTAAATGTTTTTAAGGGACTCTTTTTTTTTCTTTTTTCTTTTTTCTCTCCCTCCCTCCCTCCCTTCCTTCCTTCCTTCCTTTCATCTTTCTTTCTTGTCTTTCTTTCTGTCTCCCTCACCCGAGGATATTTTTCCATCGATTTTTTAAAGAGTGGAAGGGAGAAAGAGCGGGAGGGAGGCAGTGAGGGGGGAGGAGGAAGGGAGAGAGGGAGATAGACATCGATGTGAGAGAGACACATTGACCAGTTGCCTCCCAGACTTGCCCCGGATGGTGGCCAGGGCACTAACCCACAACCCAGGTTTGTGCCCTTGACCAGGAATCAAACCCTCTACCCTTTGGTCCGCACGCCAACATTCTAACCACTGAGAACCACCAGCCAGGGCTATTTCTTACTTTATAATTCCTGACTTTTTGGCAGAGAGAATTCTTTTTTTTCCCAAGCCCTATAGACCATTCCAATATATAAATAAGCACCACTCTTCCATTATATAAACTTTTCTGAATCCAGATTCCAGTCCTACTCTGACATTTACCAGCTTCATGGTGTTGAGCAATTACATGACCTCTCTGGGTCATGGTTTTCTCATCTTTAAGATTAAATGGCGTGCACCTATGGATGAGGACAGTGGGTGGGGAGTGAGGGCGGAGGGTGGGGCGGGATTTGGGAGGAGGGGAGTTATGGGGGGGAAAAAAAGAGGAACAAATGTAATCTGAACAATAAAGATTTAATTTAAAAAAAAAAGATTAAATGGCATCTAAAGACCTCTTAAAAGCTAAAGTGCTATGATCTAAAAGTCAAACTAACTTTGTAGCTGATGTTTTAAATGTTGGTTTGGCCACAGCCTGCACTCTAAGCCAGGGTAAACTCTTGGAGCCAGAACAGGACTGGCCTACAGATACTCAGAGTCTTGAATGGCCATATATGATATGGGCAACGTTTCTCTTCTGGAGAACCCCTGAATTAGAGATGGCCAGAATCAATAAAGGGCTACAAAGAGAAAAATGTAAGATGATCCATTGACTTGCTTTTAAATTAAGAACAGGGATCAGAAATCTTTATAAAGTAAGTACAATACAGTCTTTAAATGTTTTTCAATTCTATTTGGCCATAGGAAGAAATGTCAAAAAAACGTAGGACAAGAGTGCAGAACCAAGTAGAGATACAGAAGGGAGAAGGGTAATATCTATTAAAGACATACGAAGGAAAAAACAAGAGTATGATAATGATAGGGAGAAAACAGACAAAAACATCAGGGATAAAATTTTTATTTTTCATTTGAGCTATGGCCTTCAGATTGTTATATTCATGTAAAAAATGTATAATTCTTTGAAACTTTGATTAGCCGATCAGTCACTATTCATAATACTTTGGGTGCTCTTGTCCTTATAAGAACCTAGCAGGTATCACTTCAAGGGCCTGATAAAAACCAAATTACAGAAGAGATATTCTCCACTCCTCATCAAGGACAGATCAATCTGGAGCATCCTAAGGATGCATAGCATAAACCAAAGATTTATGATTTCAGGCACGGCCAGGCCTCTCAAGGGCCTCTACAATGATTCTAATTAGCTTGAGTACTGGTGTCTTGGAGTAGAGGTGAGCTCTTCTGACCTGTTTCAGTCAATGGTGGCACAGAGGCTCTTATGTGAACTAAAAGCCTCCACCTAAAAATATTGATTTATTCTTTCATTCAACAAACATGTAATGTGCAGCCACAAATGCTAAGCACTTTATGAAGATAAAAGATTTTAGGGTCATAGCTTATTGCAGGAGAGTAGAAAGTACACAGTTAAAATACAGTGGACTAATTGCTAGAAAAGAAGTCTATCCAGGATACTAGGAAGAAGGGCACAGAATTTCCAGAACAGGTAAGAAAGGGACGTCAGAAAACGTTTTCTAGAGGCGGTGATGCCTAAATTGACTCTTATATAGTTACTAGAGGCCTGGCGCATGAAATTCAAGCAAGGGGTGGGGGGTGTCCCTCAGCCCGGCCTGCACCCTCTCGCAATTTGGGAACCCTCAGGGTATGTCCAACTGCTGGTTTAGGGTGCCTCCACATAGTTTAATTATCAGTTCTTTTTCTCACACAATCTGGTTTATCCTAATCTATACTAATAAAAGGGTAACCGACAGTCGGACATCCCCCTCACAATCTGGGACTGCTGGCTCCTAACCACTTGCCTGCCCGCCTGCCTGATTGCCCCTAACCACTCTGCCTGCCTGCCTGATCACCCCTAACCACCCGCCTGCCTGCCTGATTACCCCTAACTGCTTGCCTGCCTGCCTGATCGCCCTTAACCACCTCTGCCTCGACCCCAGCACCCGGGACCCAAGCTTCCCTCCCTCCGGCCAGCTGCAGGCACTGGGACCTGGGCTTCCCTCTTTCCGGCCGGCCGCAGGCACCCAGGACCCGGGGCCGGCTTCGCCCAGGCTGACTGCAGGCACCCGGGACCCCTTGTGGCTTCGCTTGGGCCAGCCGCAGGCACTCGGGACCCTGGGCAGCTTCACCTGGGCCCCAGCTTTGTCAGGAAGGACGTCCGGAATGACGTCCAGTCTAATTAGCATATTACCCTTTTATTAGTATAGATTTGGATAAACCAGATGGTGTGAGAAAAAGATTGGATAATTAAACTATGTGGAGGCACCCAAAACCCCAGGAAAAAATTATTCATGAACACAATATCCAGTCTGGGTTGATGAAAGAGAGAGGTTTTGTGCTTTAGTTTATTTTCCTTCTATGGTCCTCAGTATCTATATCTGTTTAGTATCTGTATCTATTTAGTACCAGTATCTGTATCTCTTTGGTCTCTCCAGCCTTTCCTTATATTTATTAAATTTTTGTTCTATATTAAGTGTATTATTTTATAGATTTTTCCTTCTAAACTTTACCCTTTAAAAATGTAATCTCTCTAGTTTATCATGAGCACATTGAATACTATTCATATCTTCCAATACCATAAACTTGTCCTCTATAAATGTAATGAACATACTTTCAATTCACACCCAGGTTATTAATGAGGAAATGAAGCAATGCAACCACAGACCTGACTCATGCAGAACACAATTTAATATATCCACCCTTGGTGATATTTACTTTCTGATAATCACCCACTGAGTGTTGCCACCTACCTGATAAAGTGTACAAGCACCTGGGTCTAATATTTAGCTTATATGTGAACATGCTCCATGAAACAAAACCTAGTTTTACTTTTTTTAAAAATATGTTTATATTGATTTTTTTAGAGAGGGACAGAAAGAGGAAGAGAGAGGGATAGAAACATCAAGAGAGAGACATCATCGATTGGCTGCCTCCTGCCTGCTCCCCACTGGGGATCAAGCCTGCAATCTGGGCATGTGCCCAGACCAGCAATCGAATCAGGAACATCTTGGTTCATGGGTTGATGTTCAACCATTGGGCCACACCGACAGGGCTAGAGTTTTACTTTTTTGTAGGCAATCAATCTAATGATTTCTCCCTTCATTTGATCCCTCATAAAAAAAAGAAAACATGTAATATATTGCTTTCATCCAAAGCTATGTTTTTACTGTGGTGACTTAAAGATGTGGCTTTACTTGATACTCTAGTCCCTATCTCCCTTATAAGAAAAATGCTATGTTTTCCTACATTATTATCACTTGTCAAAATCAAGAAACTCTGCTGTCTCTCTATAATTTCTGCTTTTGAAATCAATCCCAAGAAGAAAAGATTTAAACTTTAAAAGATTTATACTAGACAATGAGTTCACAATGACAATATTAAGTATTACTTTTGAAGTGTAAATATTTACTATAAAAGTGTGTGCTGGCACTGGTGAAAGCTGTGCTTTAGAGAGGCAAGGAGACTATTCAGAAAGTGAAAATAAGCGTTTCTTAGAGATACATGCTGAGGTCATGTAATTTCTGGTCAGAGGCCTGTCATATGGCTGTCAGGTCCTCTCACATAATCTGACTTTTTGTTCCATCAGTACAGAGCCTCTGAGATTAATATAAAGATGCCATAAAAGAAATAGCTAATTATATTTGTTTATAACTTTTACAACTTTTACACTTACTGTATTTTATTCCTACTGAATCCTATGGGGTAGAGAGTACTCAGCAAGTTCCAAGTTCATATAATAAAGAATTCTGAAGAGGAATCACTTACTGGGAGTTGGGGTGGTCTAAAAGTAAAATTTGAGTGGAATCGTGAAGAATAAACAGAAATCAGGCAGATAAAGGAGCATGAAAAAGGCTATTCTAAGCTGAATAAAAGGTGAAGAAATAGAATTATGCAATGTTAACTTGAGGGAATGTGTTAGAGCAGGACCACTCAGCTGAAAAGAAGAAAATTAAATGCCAAGGCTTCAGAGTCGTGGAGCTGGATACAAATCTCAATCCCCAGAAACTATTAGTATAATCCAAACAAGTTACTTTCCTCATCTGTCTGCTCCCAAGCTGTCATGAAGATTAGAGGTAATATGTTGACACCATGCTTGGCACCTAGTAGGCATCTAAACAGGGAAGCTATTAATTAATGCAAGTTAATGCACCTTTACATACCATACAAAAAACTCTCATCAGGTAGCATGCATTCCTTCAAGTCGATTTGCGTAAGTAGGGTACTTGGTACCACATGGCAACTGATCATAGGTGTCAGAAGTATACAATTTTTCAACCTTTTTGTAAGTATAAACTTTTTTTTTACGTTTAGAAAACAGAAAAGGCAGATAAAGGAGCATGAAAATGAGGCTTTCCCTGAATCTAGAACATACACCTCTGGCCCACTCAGCATTCCCTATCTCCTTTTCTGACTTTATTTTTTTCACAATACCACTTATTAATATGTGACAACATGTGCATATTATTTATTTTTTCAATTATACTATTTTTTATTATTAATTTTAGAGAGAGAAGGGAAAAGGAGAGAAACATCTATGCGAAATTGATGGGCTGCCTCCTGCACACACCCTGACCAAGGATCGAACCTGCAACCTGGGTATGTGCCCTGACCAGGAACCGAACCCTATGTGACCCTTCGGTGCATAGGATGATGCTCCAACAAACTGAGCCACACAGGCCAGGGCAGCCTCTTTTGTTGTTGTTAATCCTCACCTGAGAATATGTTTCCATTGATTTTTAGAGAGAATGGAAGGGAGAGAGAGAGAAACATTGATGTGAGAGAGACCCATAGATTGGTTGCCTTTGCACACGCCCAACCAGGGCTGGGGATTGAGCCTGAAACTGAAGTACATGCCCTTGACTGGAATCAAACCTGGGACCCTTCAGTCCCCAGACTGACGCTCTTTCCACTGGGCCAAACCAGCTAGAGCTGCATCTTATTTATTTATTTTTATTGTTTATCATACCTCACTTCATGTGGGTAGACATTTTTGTCTATTTTGTCTAATTTGTTCACTGCTGTGTTCTCCATACCCCCAAAGAGTGCCTGGATGGTGCTCAGTAAGGGTCTATTGAACAAGCAATGAACTGTGCCTCCCTGAAGACGCCAGGGGCCTCAAGGAGCACCAGTAATGTGAAACACCAGAATTCACATCTAGTAAAGATGGCACATCTTCATTTGGTAAGGAAAAAAAAATGATCCTGCAACATCAATTCCCGACTATAAGTCTAAGCAGACACGATCTATTTAGCTCTTATGGCACATTTTATGGGTGTAGATTTATTCATATAAAAAGTAAACTTAAGCCCTAACCGGTTTGGCTCAGTGGATAGAGCATCGGCCTGCGGACTCAAGGGTCCCAGGTTTGATTCCAGTCAAGGGCATGTACCTTGGTTGCGGGCACATCCCCAGTGGGGGGTGTGCAGGAGGCAGCTGGTCGATGTTTCTCTCTCATTGATGTTTCTAACTCTCTATCCCTCTCCCTTCCTCTCTGTAAAAAAAATCAATAAAATATATATTTTTTTAAAAAGTAAACTTAATATCATAATTGAAGCTTATTGTAAAATTGTGTAAAAAACAAAACTAAGTAAAGAGAAAACCAACCAACAAACCTGCAGTTAATAAATTACATTGAGTGGCTGAGCCACAGGGGAATAATGAGGGGGTGAATGTTAATAAATCTAAGGGTAAAAAGAAAAAAATATTCCTATAAATCTAATACTATTTGTGAATTACCAGTAGCAAAGATGGTAAGAACCAAGCTTTCATAGTTAAGGAAGAGCATTTTCAAAGAAGTAATATAGTTCTCTATGAGCAGCAAAAAAATTCTGAGATTACTTTTAGGCTCTAGCACTCCATGCAATTACCTCTTTGCCTAGTTCTCAGGTTGTACTTGTATAGTGCTAACTCTACTGCAATGACCCAATACTGTACAAATCAAATACTGGTGGGCTTTTCTAACTTTATGGGAAAAATTATACTAATAGATAGAATTTTCTCAATTTTAAGCTTAAAATAGTTTCTTAAACTTTTATTTATTTTTTATATATGTTCTTATTTATTTCAGAGTAGAAGGAAGAGGGAGAGAGAGAGAGATAGAAACATCAATGATGAGAGAAAATCACTGATCACTGCCTCCTGCCTGCCCCCCACTGGAAATGGAGCCCGTAATCTGGACATATGCCCTGATGGGGAACTGAACCGTGACCTCTGGGTTCATAAATCAATGCTCAACTACTAAATCACGCCAGCCGGGCTTTCTTAAACTTTTGACACTCATTACTGTTTAATAATGCAGAAGCTTCTGTGAGGATAAAATTAGTTCATAAACAGAAAACAAATAAACGGTGTACTGCACAAAGAGAGTACTTAATAACTGCTTGCTGCTATAAAAAGTACTAATAATACTTTACTAATAAAAGGGTATAATGACTTCTATGGACTGTCATTGAACAATTCTAAAATTCTGTCACACGCGGATCCAATTATGTATAAATAACTCTCTGGATGGAAAGGAAAAAACAAAAACCTCTGCAGTATTAGTTTTCTCTCCACTTCACAAAATGTTTGAGGGTTTCCCGTATCATATTTATAACATGCCAAGTTTTTACCTGTGGGCTGGAAAAATGAGATAAATATAAACTATTCTTCTATGCATCCATAGTTTTGCATTACATAACATTATATTATTAAGAGTATAATCTAGTCTTAAAAGTAGCTTTTTTTCCTCCGATTTTCCATTCTTAAAATGTTAGGGTTCCATGGTTAATACCAAAGACATTTTTCAGATGCTATTCAGGATCACTGATGTCATAGTACATAATGCTAACACTGAAATTCACAATTTCCTTGATAGTTAATTCTCTAAGATACAAGCAGATTTATTCCAGTTTTTAGTTCTTGCCTGCCACTCAGCTGAATGACACTGGGCAAGCGATTTAGTACTACCAGTCCTTGATCCACTCATCTGTAAAATGTAACATCTATCCTTGCATAGTCACAGGATCACAATGAGATTCCAAAGGTGGTTTTTAAAAATCATATGGCTTTTACAAATGTAGGTTATTTTAAAAATAATGCAGGCCATCTAAGATAAGCTAGTCAAGGCTGTTTATTTAATAATAATTTATAAGCTGCCATTCACTGTATTTTAAAATATCTGTGACTCAGCAATAAAGAAGTTATCACATCTAATAAGAGTCATGAAATAATAAATAGAGCTTCCACCAACCTGGCCATTTGCTTGTAAGCTTCTTCAGCTACTGCAAAGATATGTGGATCCATATCACCCATGTTCTGACCACTGTATGCATTAATAATATCTTCTCCATAAATAGGCAGCTGTTCATAAGGATTTATAGCTACTAGGACTATACCTGGGAAAGGGGTGAAAAAGCAAAAGAAGAAATCAATGATATCCTAATGGGCATACTAAACTTGGTTAACTGAGAATCACAGCTAACACAAATTTCCATTTCAGTCAATATTGAACAAACAAATTGGTAAGGATCAAAAAATGCCATAGCCTTTGTCTCCAAACCCATTATACCTAGTCCTAAATACAATACCAATAAAACACTGAACTAAGTTATTTAAAATAATGACAATTGGGACAATGTTAAAATAACTTTAAATATTTTTATAATATTTAAACCAAAAATTCCACTTCAAATGAAATACGCAGAGATTCATGCAAGGGTGTTTTTCTTTAAATAAAGATGTTTATCAAAATGTTATTCATAACAGTGAAAAGGGAAAACAAACAAAATATATAATAGAGTGATTAAATAATTTTGTTACAGCCATATGACACACTTTTGTGCTACAAACATAATCATATTTTTAAAGAATATTAAAAGTCATAGGAAAACATGACACACCACTAGAGACTAACTCCAATTTTATAACTATTTATACTCTCACATATACACACATAAATCAAAAGATAGTTATTTTTCAGTGATGAGTTACATGTAATGCTTTTCTTTTTTTGTATTTCCTTAACTTTTACAGTAGGTGTATATTAACTTAAATCATTCAATTCAATAAATATTTTTTCTGCTCCAACTATGTTTCAAGTCTAAGTTCTAGACTTACAACAGTAAACAAAAAAAAAGAAATCTTTACCCTCATGGACCTTATATTCTGGAGGGTAATTCAAACAATTCACAAGATAAATAAGAAAAAAATATATATCGTAGATTAGATAGTAGTAAGGAAAAAGAGAAAATTTAAACAGAAAAGGAAGATAGATACTAAAGAGGGGACAAGGAGTATATGACTTAGTTGGGAGGGTAGGGCAGGGAAGTCTTCACCAAGAAGATAACATATGTGCAAAAAAAAATTATTAAAGTAAAAGAAAAATTTTAAAAAAGAAATATTCAGTTAATACACAAGGAAGAAAGGGAGTTAATATCAAGGATATAAAAGATATAAATTATTTTAAAAAGAAAAGATATCTGTTCCTGTCCCAAACAGAACAGTAATGAAGAAATGGTCACCACTGAGTTGGGTATCCCAAGCAAACAGAAGGAAACTAATGGAAATCTTGGATCTGAGTCTCAGAGGAGAATGATTAGTGAAAGAAAGATAAGAAGTCAAGAAAAAAGAGGCAGGGATGAGAGAGAAAACAAAGGCTAGGAAGAAAATAGAGCCCTCGCTGGTTTGACTTAGTGGATAGAGCATTGGCACATGGACTGAAGGGTCCCAGGTTCAATTACAATCAAGGGCATATACCTTGGTTGCAGGCCCCAACCCTGGCTGTGGTCAAGGCATGTGTAGGAGACAGCCAATTGATGTGTCTCTCTCACATCAATGTTTCTCTCTCACATCGATGTTTCTCTCTCTGTTTCTCTCCCTCCCTTCCACTTTCTCTAAATAAATCAATGGAAAAATATCCTTGGGTGAGGATTAACAAAACAAAACAAAAAGAAAATAGAGAAAAAAGAAGGAAAGAGGGAAAGAAACCAAAATGTACATACATGAACATGCTTAATTTCTAAGAGACATAAAAAGAACTCTGAGCTAGGTCCCTGGCAGCTAATACTATAAGGAGCAGGGGCCTAGGCAAGCAGATCAAACAGGAATAGGTACTACAAATCAAGTCAGTCCTGCATTTCTAAGTAATTGAGAAAGACACTAAACTTCTTGAACCAGCCCCAAAGATAAGTCTTTGGACATTTATTCTTCATGTTGTTAAAAGAGATGAAAATAACTGGCAAATTGGCATTAAAGTTGGCATATAAATTCTGTGGGGGTGGGAGGATCTAAAAGAGGGACCAAGTTCTTTGTATTTT
Organism: Myotis lucifugus; assembly: GCF_000147115.1. Classification (NCBI taxonomy): domain Eukaryota; kingdom Metazoa; phylum Chordata; class Mammalia; order Chiroptera; family Vespertilionidae; genus Myotis; species Myotis lucifugus. The sequence goes on along the minus strand of NW_005871071.1, from coordinate 5,294,432 downwards.
GACAAAAATTATGTAAGTTTACAAAATAGCTTATTCTGCATAAAGTACACCTAGCTAAGAAGCATTGGTAAATCTTTTTGATAATTCTGAAGTTAAATTGTCTCTAAGAGAAAATCCAATCACAGTCTTCCTTCCCCATTGCCATATTTCCATGGCCAAGGCCATCAGAGGAAAGAGTTTACAGTCCACTCGGACAGCAAGGTACACTTACCACAATATGTATAAATAAGTTTGGAATCAATAAAGCGGACTCTGAGATTGTGGAGCACAGCAGGCTCATGAAGATAGCTGAGGGCTGTGAGGTCATTTTCACCCACAAGAATGTCAGGGTTTCTTAAGTGAGGCAGTTCCTTGGTCTTTGGATCCAGACGATATTCCAAATCCTGAAAATGCACAAGATACAACATCTGGATAAATCACGGCAGTAAATGTGAAACAGGCCAGTTGCATTTGGCTTATTTCCTATTCCCATTTGCTTCTCAGCTATTAAATTCATTGTTTTCCTAGCACCTTCCAAAATAAGAAACTATTGCAAATGGCAAATAAATAAATAAATAAGGAGAGTCTTCTTTTTTCACTAGATGTATATATGTATTAACAATTTTTGCTTATATAGTTTGAACCTAGACATTTTTACCCAGTTACTGGAGCATAAATTTTTAATCTTTACTTAAGATGTTTTTGTGTGTTTTTTTTTCCTATCTTCAACTATGATGTAAAAGGCAGTATAACACAGTGGTTAAGAGTTTGGCAGCAGAGTGAGATTGACCTGGGTTAAATTCTAAAACTGGTACTTAATTCTTTTGTGGTCTTGGGTGTGTTATTTAACCGAATCCTTCATTTGTAAATAGGGCATAATAGAAACTGCTTACAGGGGTGTGGTAAAAATTAAATAAGGCAATGCCTGGTGTGTAGTAAATACTTCGGAATACTGAACCCCAAGGAGTCAAAGAATCCCCTGACATCAGCTATATCATATACTAGAGGCCCAGTGCACAAAAATTTGTGCACTTGGAGGGGGGGTCCCTCAGCCCGGCCTGTGCCCTCTCACAGTCTGGGACCCCTTGGGGGATGACCACCTGCTGGCTTAGGCCTGCTCCTTGGGGGATTGGGCCCAAGATGGCAATCAGACATCCCTCTGGCAGCCCGGCAGCCCTCGGGGGATGTCCACTTGCCAGCGGGGAGCAGGCCTAAGTTGCAGTCGGACATCCTTAGCACTGCTGAGGAGGCGGGAGAGGCTCTCGCCACAACCACTGTGCTGGCAGCCATCAGCCTGGCTTGTGGCTGAGCAGAGCTCCTCCATGTGGGAGCTCACTGACCACCAGAGGGCAGCTCCTGCATTGAGCGTCTGCCCCCTGGTGGTCAGTGTGTGTCATAGTGACCAGTCCTTCCCAGTCTTTCTGCTGTTAGGGTCAGTTTGCATATTACCCTTTTACTATATAGGATAGAGGCCTGGTGCACGGGTGGGGGCCGGCTGGTTTGCCCTGAAGGGTGTCCCGGATCAGGGTGGGGGTCCCGCTTGGGTGCCTGGCCAGCCTGGGTGAGGGGCTGATGGCTGATTGCAGCTGGTCACACCCCCTTCAGGGTAGGGGTCCCCACTGGGGTGCCTGGCCAGCCTGGATGAGGGGCTGATGGCTATTTTCAGGCTGCCCACACCCCCTTTAGGGTGGGGGTCCCCACTGGGGTGCCTGGCCAGTCTGGATGAGGGGCTGATGGCTGTTTTCAGGCTGGCCAAGCCAGCGACTGAAGCTCCCAGCCTCTCCTTTTTTTAAATTTTTTTATTCTGGGATTTATTTACCTTCTATAATTGAAACTTTGTTGCTGCTCCAGCTCTGAGGCCACGGCCTGCTGAAAGCAGGTATCTGGGGTTTGTTTAGCTTCTATAATTGCAACTTTGTTGCTTAGAGTGGAGCTCAGAGCCCAGCTGCAGCAGGGAGGAAGCTTGGCTTCCTCCATCACTGGAGCAACCAAGCCTCCTGCTCGCGTCAGCTGCATGGCTGCCGGCCGCCATCTTGGTTGGGTTAATTTGCATATCCTGCTGATTAGCCAATGGTAAGCATAGCAGAGGTATGGTCAATTATCATGTTTGTCTATTATTAGATTAGATGAACTTATTTTGAAAGACAGTCATAGCTTTCATTTGAATTTTTAATGAAGGTGCTTGGCCTCAAAGTTAGAAGTATTTATTCACTTTAAGTCAAGGAGATATGACTTTATGGCAAAGCCAGAGCATAGAAACTTGTACTCACTATGTATTAAAGGCAATAACATGAACAAGTGAATAGGGGGAAAAATGCAATTTAATTGTAGGAAGACAGCTGGTTTGTAAAAGTCACTAGTACTGATGAG
>NW_005871071.1:5287651-5291983 GCF_000147115.1 Myotis lucifugus | reverse complement strand
ATTTTACAACCTGCCACTCTACCTCTCTCTGCTGTTATTAGGGTACTAGAGGCCCGATGCACGAAATTCGTGCAAGAGTAGGCCTTCCTTCCCCGGCTGCCGGCACCGGCTTCCCTCTGGCACCTGGGACCCAGGCTTCCCTCCAGCTACCAGCAGGTACCTGGGAGGTGGACTTCCCTCGCAGCCCCAGCTTTGTCCAGAAGGTCGTCCAGTCTAATTAGCATATTACGCTTTTATTATTATAGAAAATGTCCTTCCCCAAAGCTGACTGGCCCTTGCATTGGCCCCTGCAATACACAAAAGCCACTTCCAGCGGTGTAATCTCAGGCAGAACTACTTAATGTCTCTGATCCTTGGCTTCCTTATCTGGAAAATAGTCATAATACCACCTACTGACCCACAGGATTGCTATAAGAATTAACATAAGAAAATATAGCCCAAAGTGCCTAATGTGTACCTAGCACATAATAGATGATCAATAAATGCTGAATAAATTAATTCCTTAGTTTGGCATTAAAGGTTCTCCTAATCTCACCTAATTCTCCCCTACCATCTTCCCAACTAATCTCCTTACCTCTGTGTTGCTCTCCTGAAATTTATCCTGCATGCTGCCACCAATGAGTCCTTTCTAAAACACAACCTGGCACCCCTTCCTCTGTTTATAAATATTACAGTCACTCATCGTAGCATACTAGTTGAAGCCCAAGATTTTTAGCATGAACCCCAGGCCTTCTGTGATCTTGCTGATCCTGTACTCTCACTTTATATCCCTATCCCCTTGCTGGTCCTGTACCCTCATTTACATCCCAACAACATGGAACTTGGGTAGCTCCCCAAACACTCATTACTAGGCATGCCTCCCTGCCTTTGCCTGGCTTTTCTGGATCCCTGAAATGCACTGCCTTTGTCTACTGATTCTTCAGAGATTGCCTCCCTGACCCCTTACCTTCCCCAGCCCCCTGACCATCCCCGCTCTGTTCTACTTTTGTTTCTTGTTATACTTATTACATTATATGTCATACTACTCATAAGTATATCTATTTCTCTTACCTTTTGCCACCTCTTAACATGGAATATAGCCAGTACCTTAATATTCAAGCCTTGAGCTAGAAAACCAGCCTTTCTAAATCTGTGCTCCACTCAAGTTATTATAATAACTATCTCCAAAATGCATTCCAATTCTCACAGGGTCTACCTCCTTTCTCTTTGTCAATCCAAATCTATCTACCCTTCTAAGACCCAGTCAAAATCCTTCCTTCTTCTTAAAGCCTTCCCTGACAAAGCAATCCATAATGAAATGTCCCTCTACTGGGACCCTAAAGTACTCACTGTCTTTACAGTATAGCAGAGTGGTTATGAGCACAGACCATAAAGGCAAATTTCCTTGCTTTAAATCCCAGCTTCATACCTTAATACCTATATAACCCTGAGCAAGTCTTAAACTATCTGAGCGTCAGTCTCTTCATCCATAAAGTGGTAATAATAATAATAGCCTCATCTCATACGCTTACTGTGAGGATTGAATGAGTTACAGCAAACAAAGCACTTACCAAGTGCTTAATACATGTTAACTGTCAGGAGAGTATTATTCATTTGGTAGTTAATCATAAACTAACCTTTTCACATCTTAGTGGTGTTGAACTGTTCTATATAGTTTTACTTTACTTAACTTTTCATGTATTTATACATAGTTTCCTTGTTTAAAGGAAATTAATGTCACAAAGGTTTGTAAGAAAAAAGTGTGACATGGCCTGTCAAATGCAGTGAAGAGATTAAAAGGAGTAACACTAAAACAAATCCACTCATCCTTCGAATGCAGACAGGGAAATATAGAGACACAATTGGTTTTAAATATTTCTGGTCATGAGCAAAGTGTTTATACACACTAACTTATCAGTAAAATTTTTCAAATAATTAGTTCCAGCAAATACCAAATCTCAGACTGGCTCCTTAGATGATATGAAATATGTTAATTAATATAAAAACATTTTTTTCTTTCTTTTTAATACTCACTTGAGGACATGCTTAGAGAGAGGAAAGGGTGGTGGGGAGAGAACACTGTGAGAGAAGCATTGATCAGTAGCCTTCTGTATGCTCCCTGACTGGGGCTCAAACCAACAACCCAGGCATGTGTCCTGACTGGGAATTGAACCAGTGACCTTTAGGTGCATGGGACGATGCTCAACTAGCTGAGCCACTTCAGCTGGGCAATATGAAAGCATTTTAATGCTAGCCTAAACAAAATACAGATAAACACACACATGTTTTGGAGAATTATATGTGAATATAAACCTAATCATAATCAATTCATAGACAAAAATAATGGATTTTTAAAGTATCTACTATTTTCACTAACCCACTGGGATAGAAATTTGAGTTTGCCATTTTGCCATTTGTAATCAATTTAATAAGTAAAAATGTTAAACTGGTTCAAAATTTTAACACTTTTGAATTCCCTTCACTTTGTGCCAATGACAACAAATAACACTAAATTCTTACCTTTCCTTCCTCAAGGTGAAGCAGGAGGACTTTGTCTCCTGGCTTGTAATCTTTGAGCAGCTCTGCTGACTTCCAAACTTCCTCAGGATCAGGTATCCACACTCTGGCAAACTAGAAAACAAAAAGAAAAAAAAATTTAAACTAGCAAATCAATCCTACATAATAAAGAGTTAATATGCTAATTAGACCGGACAGCAGAACGACCATCCAGACGACCTTCCAGACGAAGTCGGGGCTGCGAGGGCGGCCAAGGCTGTAAGGGCTGAGCCCTTTGCACAAATTTCATGCATTGGGCCTCTAGCTATGTTATAATAATATATAAAACATATCATGGATTTATTTATAATTAATTTATGAAAAAATAATTCTTGGTCAATATAAAATTTAATTTTTAAATTAGTAGATGAAAAGTATTTTAGACCCATAGTACTGTCATGCCCACATAACGTAAAAAGTATGCTCTGTATTATAGTAACAATTTCACAATATATGTAAGTTAAATCACTATGCTATACACAAACTTATACAGGGCTATATGTCAACTGTATCTCAATAAATTTTCAGCTACAATGAAGGAATGACTTTGCTTTATATAGTAAATGCTACCTGAAAATATATTTTTAGGTTAAAATGTATATACTGGTATAAACCTATTTGTTCACTTAATGTGGACTTTCAAAATACAATTTTGAATCACTAGTATGGTGGCTCTGCCAGTTTCAGCAACACAGCTATCTTTTTACAGCAGGATTACAATTTGAATTTTTATTGCGGTTTTCATCCTGTGCTCTGAAAAGCCTTAGTGACTTCCTAGGTGCTCCTCCAGGCCATTCGAGTGGAGAGGAGAGGAAGCCTGGGATTTGGAGCCATAGCTGTTTTACGTCTGGGTATCAGGAATTTTCACTGAAAAAAAGTTCTATTGCTAATTAAAAAAAAATTAGAAAGCAATATTTTACCTTCATTATTTTGTAAAGATGAGTGAAAATGGTAAAAATGTATCTTTGGCCAGCAATAAGCTTGGCTCTTGTAGCCTCAGTGTCATGAAAGAAGTAGGGTCAGGGGTTCCTAAAGCAGCAGATCTTTAGCCTCATTAGACACTCTGGACTTAAGCCAATTTTGGACTTTAGGTTAATGTTGAAGAAAAAGAACAAAATATATTAATATGAAAGATCCTCCAAATACCATATTGAAAAGATGTGTTATGATTTCTTGATTTCCTCAGGAAGGAGTCTCTCTTTAAAACATATGTACTCTAAACCCTGATGCCCATTTTTCAGGAATAAATGAAAATAACACCAGCAGCCTTTCTCTATTTTCTTCAGAGCTCTCATTATTACCTGGACTTAATTATTGCTTGTTTACTTATTTATTATTTCTCTTCATTCATCTCTCTCTCTCTCTCTCTCTCTCTCTCTCTCTCTCTATATATATATATATATATATATATATATATATATAAAAATCCAGCAACTGTAACACCGTAATAACCGGAACGACCGGTTGCTATGATGCCCACTGTGACCAGTGAACTGGCCTAATCAGGGGGTGGGGCCATCCAGCCAACCTCCCGAGGACCCTCCCCATGTCCAGCCCACCCCTGATCGGACTCTCCCACCCTGATCAAAGGCAGGGCCAGCCAGCCAAATGCACCCCCTCTTCCCCTCAGCCAGCCCCACCCCTGATCGGCCTGCCCAACCATGATAGGACTGCAGCCCCTCCCTTCATCCGGCCCCACCCCCTAATTGCACCCCCCACCCCAATAGGGGCGGGGCAGCCAGCCACTTCTTGCAGCCCTCCCCCTGCCTGGCCCATCCTCAGATCGGTCCCCCAAAC
>NW_005871071.1:5284179-5287415 GCF_000147115.1 Myotis lucifugus | reverse complement strand
CCCCTTCCCATGGCTGGCCCTCTCCCAATCAGCCTCCCAACCCCAATCAGGGGCGCGGCCTGCCAGCCAATTGCCCACGCCCCTCCTCCCAATCCTAATCATGGCTGGGCAAGCCAGACCCCACCCATGCACGAATTTGTGCACTGGGCCTCTAGTTAGAATATAAGCTCCATGTCTGTATTACTCAACATAATATCGAGTACCTGTGAACCTGGTACAAGGCTGGGCACTTAGTATTTGTTGAAAGAATCTCAGAATAAAAGGTATTTCCTTAAATTAAGTAACACAGTATGGTAAAATAAATGCACCCATTACTTTATTGTTCTCTTATTATCACAAACTCATGCAAACTTTTTTACCTGAACAGTTTGGAGAGGAAAGAGTACTAAACTAGGTTATGGGTTCTAATCCCAAAACTATAATTTTTAACCTTTATTTCAGGCACCTGTAAAATGGGGGTGATAGGAGTACTCATCTAGTTCATGTCAAGAGCTTACACATAGCCCTAGCCCGTTTGGCTCAGTGGAAAGAGTGTCGGCCTGTGGATTGAAAGGTCCTGGGTTCGATTTTGGTCAAGGGCACATGCCCAGGTTTCAAGCTCGATCCCCAATAGAAGGCAGCCGATCAATGATTCTCTCTCATCATTGATGTTCCTATCTCTTCTTCCCTCTCCCTTCCTCTCTGAAATCAATAAAAATATATTTTTAAAAAAGAGCTTACACACATAGAAACTTTGTGAAAAACATAAACCAATATATAAGTACAATTATTAATGTTTTTTCCCATAAGAAGTGATTGCTAATGTTCTATGTCAAATGTTACTGAAATTAGTTTTATAACTTTTCCCCCAGCTACACAGCCCATAAACTATGCACATTACTAAAATCTTACTCATTCAATAAACATTTCTGTGTACCAACTGGTCCCACTCTGAAGCTCATTTTAGAAAGTCAGTATTTACATAACTTCCTCTGGAAGGATTTACTGGTTCTAGGAAAGGTATGTAATATATGAGATACAGAGTCATAAAATTACCTACTTCCCTGACTGATGAAAGCATAAAAAAGCAAAATGGGTCCAAGTGAGTTTGTAGAAGGCTGACTGACCAGCTCTAAACATGAGATTTTCAACTAAATCTAGAAAAAAGAGCCTTTGTGTTCTTTGTCAATAGCAAGCTGCAGTTTGGATTTTCACAAGTATTTTGGAAACAGTAATGGGTAAGTACTTTTCCAAAGGCTAGATTTCCAAAAGCTAGGTGTTAACAGATAGGAGAGGGAGGCTACGACCCTCGCACACTCCAAAGGCAAGATATTTAAACACCAAGTATCACCCTGACAACAACTTACCCTTTACCTTAACTCTATTTCTTGGGAAAGTATTCAAGGAGAAATAGGTCAGAAATCAGTCTATTATTACCACTGTCTTTTTATGGTTCTTTTCCACCTTCAATGGTTACTACAGAAACAACTATACCAGAACTGGGTCAATTTGAGAGGTATAAATACATAGTTGCTGAAACTCAGAGGAATGGCAACCTGACAATGCCCCTTCCTATTGCCTCTGTCACTAACAACCCTACTTTCCACTTTTCCCACAGACCCCTATGAAAACACACATGGCAGCCCTGAGAATAAGACTACACTTGTCCAGCCACCTTCTCTCTCTAAAATCAATAAAAACATGTCCTTGGGTGAATATTAAAAAATTAAAAAAAAATGGGAGAACTTGGATGAAAGGTAACGAAGGCAAACTTCACGGACCTACCACATGATATTTTTATGAAGCCACAAAGATTGGGGAGGAGCCAGAGACTTAAAGAAGAGAGATTCCTGAAATAGTAGGCAAAGAAGTAGTAGGCAAAGAAAGAGTAAGCATCTGATGTAGGAACTAGTAAGAGAAGGATTTGGGATCTGAGGTACTGTCACTAAAACAAAAACAAACAAACAAACAAACAAACAAACAAAAAACCCACAAAAAACTGTAGATGAAAAGAGAAAAAAGATTTAAGCAGATAATGTGAAAATGTAAACACATACCCAAGAAGATTTAAAGAATTCAAAGGAACACCTGATTAGAAAGACAGGACAAAATGGAGATGGGCTTAATTTTATAATATTCAAATCTGAGAAAACAATGCTACCACAGAGTTAAGTTGCCTAATAGCTTGCAAGGAAAATAAAAACCATGTATTGTTCACAATACAACTTAATGAGGCCTGGCTGGCATTGAGGAGGTAATCCTCAGAATCTAATGGAACAGCACTGGAAAGGCAGGTTTGGGGGTCATGCTTGCACTAGTACTTGGCAGAAAGGGGTAGTAAACAGTGTTGGCTCAGCCTAGCGTAACCCTCATACCTTCTCAGGGGTTACACCATCCCTGGACCCTTAAGGAAGCACCAGTCATCTTTCTTTTTATTTCCTACCACATGACAACACTCAAGAGATCCCTGATTAGTGCTGATGACTCACTGGAAGTTTTGCTAATTTGCATTTTGTCAGTCAAGGAACTCTGAGATGTGGGCACCAAAAGCAGTTGTTTCCAATGCCTGAGACATTTTGAGAACAAGACAGCACTGACAGAGTAAATGACCAGTCCTCGAAAATCTGACCCAACACACGTGTACATCTTTCCTAGCTCCCCTATTACATCGTAAGCAGCTTTGGCAATATGGGATCTGCCTTGGTTCATTTTTGATATCCCATTGTGAATGTCTGCAAAAACGAATGCCTTATGTGACAATTCTAAAAAGCCTGTGATAAAAACTAAGTATCCTCGAGGCTAGGAACTGAAGCAGGAGAGAAATCCTGAATCATCAATACCCCAGCTTCTGAACCCGGACATTAACATTGATATTCCACATGGTTACTAAGTAATTCATATAACCCTTCTCGCATGTTTTGATGTAAAAAATTCAGAAACTCCTACCCTAAAGCACATAATGGGCTTTCCAGAATTTTTATACACATACACAGACATATATATTGATAATCCATACGGTTACTAAGCAATTCATATAACCCTTAATGAATATTCGATATAAAAATTCAGAAACTACTACCCTAAAGCACACAATGGGCTTTCCAGAACTTTTATACATACACATACACACACACAACAAATATTTGTTGAATGAAAGAATGATATAATGAACTCCCATATACCCACCACTTGGGTCAGAAATAGAACATTACTATTATTGAAACTCCTCAATGGAATATCTACTATTATTGAAACTC
>NW_005871071.1:5232257-5283329 GCF_000147115.1 Myotis lucifugus | reverse complement strand
GGCTCTCAGAATCTTCTGAAAAGGTCTACAATTTCCAGAAACAGAGAAAAATGTAAGCAATACTAGACAATGAGTTATGTGAAATCTTGGTGTGACAGAAGGAAAAAGAGACAGGCATTTAAATAATAGAGAAGTAATTAAACATCCTTCTCTCCCCCACCACAAACCCACACTTTAATCCCTTCATAATCCATGTGTTTAGAGTGAAAGCTACCCCTAACTTCTAGAACAGAGTGCCCCATCCCAACCCCCAAAACTCCTCACGCAGAAGGCAAAAGTGTTGTGACCACTTCCACAGCCATCTCCTGGAGCAGCAAAGGGGGGAACAGGTGGGAAGAAAGGTAAACCAGAGGGGTAGGGCAGGGTGAGGAGGTCACACTAAAATGGGGGGAAAGAGAAAAGAAGGGCTGGGGGTGAACACATGGTGCCTCTTGGGAGTGAAGAGCGAAGTGCCCTGTGGTCCTACTGTAGCTTTATAGCAATGCAGGCTGCTGTTGAGCAAAGTGACAAACACCAACCTGCCTCAGGAACCTGACACTGGTGGTGAGGAATGAGAGCTAACATCTATCAAGCACTTTCTCTGTGCTAATAGAGGCCTAGTTATTGTACATACATTATTCCATTCAATCGTCACCATAACCCTATTACTAACCCATTGTAACAGACATGGAGACTTAGACCTTAGAAGTGGTGGATCTGTGGTTCAAATCTATATCTACTCTTTCCACTCCACCACACTTCCCCCTTATTAAAAAAGTAGATTTCATGAAGAAAAAACTCTCCTCCTTCACTCAAAAAATGTTCCTCTTGGTATCATAATGGAAACAGCCATTAAACCAGTCCATGTCATCAGGTGAGACTTAGGAATATCTCATCTAGGACAATGTGTCAAAGCCACAGTCATCAGCCTGGCATCCATCCTTCAGTATTCCAATGGGCTCTGCCCGTAGAATGAGGCTCTACCAAAAATGAGTTTAGGGAATAATAGCAAAAAAATAATCTGAGATGCCAAGGACTAAAATTTTAATAAATGAATGATTTCAGGTTCATTTATTTCTATAAATAAACAAAATGTCCCAGCTGGCTTGGCTCAGTGGTTGAACATAGACCTATGAACCAGGAAGTTGCAGTTCGATTCCCGGTCAGGGCACATGCCTGGGTTGTGGGCTTGATCCTCAGTGGGGGGTGTGCCAAAGGCAGCAGATCAATGATTCTCTCTCATCATTGATGTTTCTACCTCTCTCCCCCTCTCCCTCCCTGTCTGAAATCAATAAAATATATTTAAAATAAATAAAATGATTTAAGATATTTAATTTCTTTATAACTCTTGAAGTTACCCTGCATGTACAGTAAAATGTGCATGGTTTAAAAGTAAATTAAGTTCAAGTCAGCTTCCAGCAAACATTGAAATTATTTTAAATTGATGAAGGAAACAATAACTTTGCAAATTGTTTATATTTTGTCACCATCCAATAGCAAAAATTAAATAACTCTAGAATTGCATGTGAAATGGAATGACTATTTTCAGATACTGCAGTTCTGTAATATTCTTGTAGAGATTATTTTTAGAACTAGGTCTCACTTTATAAGCATAGTCTTAAAATGCACATCAAGAAAAATTATTATTATTTCCATCTACAATTAGCTAGTGGTATTTGAGGATAAATTACAAAATTCTAAACAAGTAAAATAATCAAAATTAAAATGAAATCACCGACAAAGAAAGGAATCATGTTGATCATCCTCATCCCAAGGCTGTTTGTTTGGTTAGGATGAAGGGCACTCCTAACTTTCCTCTCCTTTACGTAATTCTTGCAATAGGCTTTACAGTTATTACTAAAGAAGTCCCTCATTCAACAGTCTGAGAGAGGTAAATAAGAGCCCCAAAGTCACCCAGCTAATAAATGACAGGGGCCCTAACCGGTTTGGCTCAGTGGACAGAGCGTCGGCCTGCGGACTGAAAGGTCCCAGGTTAGATTCCGGTCAAGGGCATGTACCTTGGTTGTGGGCACATCCCCAGTAGGGAGTGTGCAGGAGGCAGCTGATTAATGTTTCTCTCTCATCGATGTTTCTAACTCTCTATCCCTCTCCCTTCCTCTCTGTAAAAAGTCAATAAAATATATTTTAAAAATAAATAAATAAATAAATAAATAAATACATACATACATACATAAATAAATAAATAAATAAATAAATGACAGGGGCAGGATTCAAACCCAGGACAATCTCTGACTTCAAAATGCTTAGGCCCTGGCCAGTCTGGCTCAGTGGATAGAGTGTCATCCCTCAGACTGAAGGGTTGAGGGTTCAATTCTGGTCAAGGGCACATACCTCGGTTGCAGGCTCGATCCCCAGCCCCAGTGGGGCATGTGCGGGAAGCAAACAATAGATGTGTCTCTCTCATATTGATGTTTCTCTCTCTACCGCTCCCTTCCATACTAAAAATCAAAGGGCAAAAAATACAACAAAAAAGGAAATAAAAATGCTTAGGATATACAGTTTAAGAAATAATAAAACAAACATAATCCCAATGAATCAGTTTCTCCTGATTATGACCAAAGTTACCCAATCAAGAGAAACAACACATACTTTTCTACCGTTTTCAACACTTGCTCCCAATTTAAGTAAATGCAGACCTTTGCTATAGATATCTCCCTCCTATGCAGAATATGTACCACTCTGACAAATGATATGGTGATAAAAGAAGTCATGGGAAATTTCATTCTTTTTTTAAAAATATATATATTTTATTGATTTCAGAGAGGAGGGGAGAGGGAGAGAGAGAAACATCAGTGATGACAGAGTGGGATAGAGCCCAAAACCTGGGCATGTGCTCTGACTGGGAATCAAACTAGTGTATTGGTTTATGAGTTGATGTTCTACCACTGAACCACACCAGCCAGGCTATAATTTAATTTTTTACAATAGTTGTGTTTAACAACTGGTTCACAATGTTTCTGTAAAACAAAAAGTTATCTTTCACAAATTAGTAGAACACACCCTTGGTGGGGATGAAAGCCAGACGGTAGGGGGATATGACTTCTCTAACCATTGCGAGCAATGTCCACCTCTTCTCACAATATGCTCCCCTACCTCTCTGCCTCAGCCAGGACTCACTCAAACTGCTGCTATAGAAGCAGCATCTGCTACTGTGGGCAGATTGATTCCTACTCCATAGCATGAGTAAGTTTCCTTTGTAGCACTTACAACTAATTGCTATTAAATGACTCTGGACGTATCGGATATTGTTTCTTTTCTGTCTCTATGAGTCTTAATAGCTGTGATGGCTGAGGCTGAGTATGGTCATATTCACATGGATTCCCTCAGGAGTACCTATTACAGTGTACTGCATATAGTAAGTGCTCAATAAGTATTCACTGACTGCATGCTCACGATGAAGGGCTGCCAGGGAAGGAAATATGGACAGCGAAAGGTTATGTATGTGTGAGGCAGCACCTGAGAGGCAACACCAGAAAGCATCTTTTAGGATGCCGTTAGATTGTTTAGAACGCCCTGGTTCCATCTTCCCAACATACACCAAACCAGGAAGCATCTATCCTGTGACAAGTTACAACTTTTGTAGTTTGTATGTATAATACTTAATCGGTATATGTGTTTTAATAACCTTTTAAACATGTTCTTGCCATGTGCAGGCACGCAGAGGTGGGATATTGCTCCCCTGGGAACAAGTTTGCCAGGTTTCAGGGTGGGAGCTCCAACCACCAGGAAAATCCCCGTTGAAGAGGTGGCCTTTCTTGCCATAGTGAGCTAGAAGGTTAGACAATAGACCATCTGTGACACCAACGATGATCAACATTACCGTTTTATAGAAAACCAAAGAAACACAAAATGATTCTTGGTTCATTCAAGTTTTCCAAAGCTTTTTCTTTTAAATATTAATTGTGAAAACTTGGAGGTCAGATATAAAACTTACAACAAATAGTACTGAATTCCCTCTAAAAAATACGCTGTAAGATACCACAGCAAGGCAAGGGGGGTGGGGGGGGAGACAAACGCTTAATACCCTGCCTAGCAAGTAGCTCCCCAACAGCCCGTGCAAGGCAAGGGGGAAGACCGTCAGGAGGGAAATTTAATTCTTAAATAAAATGTCTCAACATGGTAAATTTTGAAGAAATCAGACAATATATACATTACATGAGACAGCACAGACATCAGTATATAGTTCCCTCCATTTATAGCAAGTGTCTCCCTTTGTTTTGCTGCCAGCTTTGGGGACAGACAGTTCTGCTAAGATCATGGTCTGGTGCTCACCTGGGGTACATTACAGGTCTTTCATGATCTGGCCCCTGCGTGCTTCTCCAGTCTCACCTCCCACCACTCCTGGCCTGCACTTGACCCTATAACAACTGCAAATAGCGTCTGGTTCCTCCATATCTATCTCTTTTACTCACATTATCCCAAAGCCTGGCAAACCCTTTTCCCACCCTCATCACCCACTTAATGCCTTGTGTCCTTTAAGAGCCCATTTTTCAGCAGCATTTGATCACTGACCTTAACAACCAACCGAACACTCTGCCTGGCTCCCGAGACATCCCATTCCCATGGTTCCTCCTAACTTTCAAATCACTCCTTTTCAGTTTCTCGTGCCAGGTCCACCTTTCCTATCCAACCTCTAAATGTTGGCATTGCCCAGATCTCTGAGCTGAGTCTCCTCCTCTTCTAATGTAGTATTAAGCATTCAGGATTTAGGGACAAACTGTCTGGGTTTTATTGTTTATTAGCCCTGTGGTTTTTCTGTGCCTCATCTGCAATGAGAGTAATAATAATGCCTACAACATACAGCTATCATGAAGATTAAATCAGTTAATATAAAGCACACAGAACAGTGCTTAACACACCTAAGGCAGTCAATAAGTATTAGCTATCCTCATAAATATTAATATTATAGTTATGATTAGAGATCATTATTGTTATTTTTATATCTACATTGTATCCCACCCCCTCCTGAGTTTAAATACAATTTCCCCCCAAATTTCTATCTCTAGCCCAGACCTCTGGGCTAGGTGTCTCAAACAATGTTAAATTTAAGTCTAAAACAGAACTCTTCTTCCACTGCCTTTTAAATCTGTCCTTCCTACAGTATCCCCATGTCAGTAACAGGCATCTCTACCCAGCTCTTGGGAGAAAACTGATAGTTACCATCACCTTCTTCTGGACCCCTATATCAAATCCACCACTAAGTCCTACCTCCAATGTACAGAAACGCTCGACCACCTCTCTCCACCTTCATGGCCACCTCCCAAATCCTAGCACCCTCATCTCTCACCCTGATGCTAACAATAGCTATCAAGCTTTCCCTCCCCCATTCTCTATTAAGCAACCAGAGTGTTCTTTTTGAAATGGAAAAATCTGATGATGTCTCAGCCTTACTTAAAATCCTTAGTAACTGAGACTAAAACATCCACATAACCCTCTGAGCCTTGTATTACTTGGCATCTGCCTCCAGAAGGTCTTGGAGAACCAGTTTCATCCCATGACAGTCCCCACTACTCCCACTGCTTAGCCCCTCTCTCCACCCCACCAAGGGCCATCTGCACTTTTTCCTTCAAGCCTCAAGGCCTTCTCTCATACTTTCTCTTAGCCCGGAACCCTTAGCCTCCCTATGGTGTTACTGATTCCTACTTATCTTTCACATCTCAGCTTAAATATCTACCATTTTGAAAGACCCTGACTTCTCCATCTAAATAAAGCCCCTCTGTTATACTTTCTCACATAATCTTGTACTTTTATATAAAGGACATGAGGACAGGAACTATGTCTATTTTGCTTAAAATTTATGTCAAGGGCTAAACATAGTGCCTGATCTACAATAGGTGCCCAATAACTACCTATTGAATAAATGAATGTCCTATTTTATCAAAGCTAAGATACCATCAATGATAAGATGCATTTCAAATGTGAAAAAACAATGTGCATATCAGAATTGAATAAAAAGAGCAGATTGTTACTGTACACATTGTTCTTAACCACGCTGCTGACTCTATTTTATGTCTGTATTTTTTCTTTCTTTTCTTCTACTTTTTAAACTTTTGTCTAAAAGAAATATATGTCCTTTCTTGAAAAAAAACAGCAGCACTTTAAAACTCAATTTGTTATGACCCCCCAAAAGCCTTCCTTAACTACCATGTTATCTTTTCATAGGCCTATCTCTTTAACTAGATTGTGACCTCCTCGAAGACAAGATCTATGATTTATCCACTGGCATCACCATCATACCTGGCCCAGTGCTTAGCAAAGTAGATGCTCAAGAGATGTGTGTTGGAATAACTAACTAAATGAATAAGTCTTTAGGACCCCCAGAGCTTCCATGGATTTGAAATGCTATCCTAAAACAGAAAGCCAGTCATTGCAGAAATCATAGAAGAGAATTAAAAATAATTTAGATAGCTACCAACTATAAGCATGGGTAAAAAGCAGTAAACCAGTCACCCATGCTTAAAAATACAAGGCTGGCTTGTCCAAATGAAATGGAATTTGTCAATAGGAGGTTACTTTAAAGATGATGAACAGAACATACATAAACATGAAGAGCCTCTAGGTGAGTAAAATGTATTCATATTTATATCTTATGTACTGCCTATCCTTCTACCCATAACTTGAGTAAACTTCTGATGGACAGAATCCTTATAAAAACTGTTTAAACAAAACCCACAATTTCTACTTTGTAGCATTCATATTTTAATTACATGTTAGGCTAATAACATAAGGCTACTGAGTTCATTTGATATACTGAAGACACTACTAGATGCATGCTGAGTACCTAGGAGGCAGGTGCCCTCAGAGTTACCTTAAAGGAGGAGGAGAACCACAGAAAAACTAGTATTGGACCAAAGCCAGCTACTGGCCATGCTTGCACCTTGACCATGGTGAGACAATTACTGGAGAGCCAACAAGCAGAAATAATTAGATATTGAGGTCATAAAACTCTCAACAATCGTCAAACTTCTAGAGAAACCAAGGTTACACTCTTCTTTCCTAAACTGTGACAGCCTAGAGCAGCGGTTCTCAACCTGTGGGTCGAGACCCTTTGGGGGTCGAATGACCCTTTCAAAGCGGTCGCCTAAGACCACCGGAAAACACATATATAATTACATATTGTTTTTGTGATTAATCACTATGCTTTAATTATGTTCAATTTGTAACAATGAAATCGGGGGTCACCACAACATGAGGAACTATATTAAAGGGTCGCAGCATTAGGAAGGTTGAGAACCACTGCCCTAGAGGCTAAATGGCATAACTTAAAAAGAAGATAATCAGAATTGGAGTGGTTGGGGATAACAGAAAGATTAAAATCAACTGTCACTCTATCTCAGGTTGTAAAAGTCTCATAGTTCATATAATAAAGGACATTTGTTCTTCAGCAAGAGTTATTCCAATTATATATGCTGAAAGAGTATTTTTATTTTTAAAGACAAATGTTGCACAAGCAAGCAGAGGTTCTCCTCAGAGGTCCACCTGGTGTCCTGAAACTGATCTCACAACACTCTTCTCCCAGATCAAAATGGATTTGCCTGGAAATGAGAATCTACTTCTGTCTGTGATGCCTGAGGAAGAATATTATTTCCTTCTCTCCCTCTATAGTCGATTCTCACTTAAAGAAAAATAAATCCATGAGCTATGTGTTTCTTCTTAATACATAAAAATCCTAAAATTAAATTATCAACTTAAAATTGGTTTCATTTTTGTTAATATACAGAGTTTGTTTCCCCTTACTTATTTAACTTACTCATTTTTTCTTAATTTTCTTATGTAGTTATTTAAGCTTCTATTACAGACAATTTCATTAGTATTTTAGTGTGCTTCATATAAATAAGGTTCTGTTAGGCTAGCTCACTCTAGCATTCATAAAAGCTGCTCCAAATTTATATTATTTTCAATCTGTATGTGGGATAATCAGCTTCTATTTACTCCCCACTGTAGAAAAAGTACTTCCTTTTATTTGGCCTGTAATTACTTCTTTGAAGCTTCAAGAGATGCACCTGAGTTCTTATTTATATAGTGAATAAGTCCACATTGCCCACTTCCTGTGCTTCATAGCTTTCTGAGCTTCTACCAGATGAACAGTTCATTCTTGATCCTTCCAAATTGAAGGGCCAATTTTTTAAAACAGTGCCTCACATCCTCTTACTCATTCTAGCTTTAAAAAAAAAAAAAATCCTCACCCAAAGATATGTTTTTACTGATTTTAGAGAAAGGGGAAGGGGAGGGAGAGAGAAAGGGGGGGAGAGAGAGAGAGGAAAAGAAAGAAACATCGATTGGTTGCCTTCCATATGTGCCCCCACTGGGGATTGAACCTGAAACCCAGGTATGTGCCCTGACTAGGAATTAAACCAGCAAACTTTCTTTTTTTAAAAAATATAGTTTTACTGATTCTAGAGAGGAAGGGAGGGATCCTACTGGGGATCAAGCCCACAACCCAGACATGTGCCCTTGACCAGAATCAAACCCGGGACCCTTCAGTCCAAAGGCTGACGCTCTATCCATTGAGCAAAATCAGCTAGGGCAACCAGCAACATTTTGATGCACAGGATAACACTTCAACCAACTGAGCCACACCAGCTAGGGCCATTCTAACTTAGTTTTAATTCCTCTAAATTTGAATTTTTTCTCATTTACAAAATTAAGCAATTAGGTAGTATAGAATCCAGAGTCAAGGTTAAAGGCATAGGCTTTGAAATCGGACAGATTTAGTGGCTCCAATACTTTCAAACTATATGACCTTGAGCAAATTACCCAACTACCTTCCTGGGGGTCCTTAGTCCTCATCCATAAAACTGGTTATTAATAATACCTACATCAGGTAATTGTTATGCAGATAAATGAGATAAAGTTTAAAGACCATTACATTATATTGTCATCAACACCACCCACCCCAACCACCTCATTGTGTTTAACCTGAATTACTTTACTATATTCTACAATGAATTGTGCAATTTGGTCCCTGCCCTTGGGTTAAATATCACTGGGTTATTCTCCCTTCCTCTGAGCTCTGGCTGTGCCAGCCTTCTATTGCTCTTATAACACCCCAAACTCTTTCCAACTTTAAGGCTATTATTCTGCCCTTTGCCTAGAGCAGCGGTTCTCAACCTGTGGGTCGCGACCCCTTTGGGGGTCGAATGACCCTTTCACAGGGGTCGCCTGAGACCATCGGAAAACACATATATAATTACATATTGTTTTTGTGATTAATCACTATGCTTTAATTATGTTCAATTTGTAACAATGAAAATACATCCTGCATATCAGATATTTACATTATGATTCATAACAGTAGCAAAATTACAGTTATGAAGTAGCAACGAAAATAATTTTATGGTTGGGGGTCACCACAACATGAGGAACTGTATTAAAGGGTCACGGCATTAGGAAGGTTGAGAACTACTGGCCTAGAGCATCCTACCCTCATCCCTCAACTCTCTCACAACTGGTTCCTTCTCACTCTTCAGGTCTGTTTAGATATCTCCTTCTCAGAAAGGCCCCTCCTGGCCACTCTATAAATTGCTCTATTTACTTGGGATTATCTGTCTTCCCAACTAGCCTGAAAGCCCTATAAGAGCAGGAACTAGCACTAATTCCAGAATCAAAACAATGTCTGGCAACTTAGTAGGTACTCAATAAATGTGTGTGGAATCAAAGTGCTTAGCACAGTGTCTAGCTAACTTTAAAAATAGTTTAGGACCAGAATGTGAAAGATGTCACATTACCATGTAAGCAGTTTGGCATTTATACTGCAGAAGAAAGGGATTCATCAAAGGCTTTCCAGCAGGGCAATGAGTGACCAGATGTTTCTCACAGCCTAGTTCTAATTGGCCATTCTTTTTTTATATATATTTTTTATTTCAGAAAGAAAAGGAGAGGGAGAGAGAGATGGAAACATCAATGATGAAAGAGAATCACTATCAGCTGCTTCCTGCACGCCCTACCCTGGGGATCGAGCCTGCAACCTGGGCATGTGCCCTGACCAGGGATCGAACCTTGACGTCTTGGATTCATAGGTTGACGCTCAACCACTGAGCCACGCTGACAGGGCATAATTGGCCGTCCTTTAATCATATCAAAAGAACATCTTGTACAGCTTCTAGTTGTGATTAGCTGTCCTCTCCCCCACTCATGTGTACACTACTATCACATTTTTTCTGTAGACAGGATTTATCTAATATACACAAAATTGCTCCCAAGATGTCATTCATATTGGGCAAATGAGGCTTGCACTGGTGGGACTGGCAGTCAACTTTACCTAAGGACAGGGGCTGAGAGGGCAGTTTAGCTGCTATTATTGCGGCATGAAGGCATGAATTATGTGAGCTGGAAGAGAGATTCTCGCCTTGGATATAAAGGGTAGGTGGTGCATAAGAGGGACCCCCATAAGGAGCTGGGTGCGAGAGGACAAATGAGAACACCCTGCAGGCAGGGTTAGTCACCATATGAAAAGAATCCTGCTGCTCTGCTACCGAATAGAAGCCTTTATTTACCTATGGGCTACAAGCTGCTTCCTTATCCCATCCATTATCTCTCTTTTTTAAGTGTTCTTCTAACTGGAAAAAGCAGCTATGAAAGTTGACCTAGACCCTGTATTTGGAAGAAAGGTCAGCTCAAAAGGTGTTTAAGAAAAATTAAAAACTTCTGTGTGGCGCCAAACCGGTTTGGCTCAGTGGATAGAGCGTCGGCCTGCGGACTGAAGGGTCCCAGGTTCAATTCCGGTCAAGGGCATGTACCTTGGTTGCAGGCACATCTCCACTGGGGGGCGTGCAGGAGGCGGCTGATCGATCTCTCTCATCTCTCTCTCGTCGATGTTTCTAACTCTCTATCCCTCTCCCTTCTTCTCTGTAAAAAATCAATAAAAATATATTTAAAAAAAAAAAAACTTCTGTGTGGCAATATACAAAGTCAAAATACATATTGGCTAAAAACAAAAAAACTTATAACAAATTCTCTTAATGTGGAAAGAGCTCTTACAAATTATTAAGAAAAAGATTAACAACCCAGTAACAAAACAGGCAAGAAAAAGCAAAAGACAACTCACAGAAGCACCACTAAAAAAAAAAAAAATTAAAAATTGAACCTAAGAAATATGTTTAATCTCACTAATAATTAAAGAAATGCAAATTTAAAACAATTAAAATTTTGTGTACTGATTGAAGATTATTAAAGAATTGATAATAACATGTGTTGGAAAGAGAGTAGAAAATCAGGCATTTTCATAGATAAACAGGCACAACCTTATTAGACTGCAATTTGGTCATTTCTTTCACCATGTAAAATGTCTATTTCAGGAATGCATAACAAGCTGGGAGGAGGGCAGACTTTTGACTTTGTTCCTTATGTATTCCTATATTTTGCATTTTTGATAAGTATTTAATAATAAAACCAAACGTTTTTAAAAATATACATATCCTTGATTCCGAGAGTCTATATCTAGGAACTTTCCCCTATGGATACCAAAAGTAGAAATAATTACAACATGGGTGTCAACTGTGCAGGGGTCAACTATATTTCCAAGAATGTTCTGCAGCATTGTTTGTAAAAGTGAAAATTTAGAAAGGACACAAGGTTAATATATATCTATATTAATATAAAGGTTAATATAACTGTAGTAATATATAATAGATTATACAAATACTTTAAAAGAATACAGTACTGACACAGAAAGATACTGCTAGTTGAAAAAGGGCAAGTTGTAAAACAGCATCATTTTATGATTCTACTTTTGTTCAATATGTATTTATAGATCCATTTTACTATAGTGGCTCAACAGTACAAATTTTCTTCCATTGTTTCACTCTTTATGAACACTGAAAGTCTATGACATCTGAACATGCACCCCTTTGCCCCGTCATAAATGAGTGACACTTTCTGTGAGACCTTCCTGGGAAGGGAGACCAGAACTGGGTAGTAGGACTGACCCTGCCCTGGACTCCATCTCAACCTGGCTTTGCTCTTCTCCATTAGTCTATGTGTGCACTCCTGAAGAGATTTTTTTTTTAAATTGTTTCTTTGTAGGAGAGAATTGTGCAAGAAAGCTACCTGTTTGCACCTGTGATGAAAGTGAAAATTGTATCAAGAAATCTCTGACAGTGACTGTTATAACCATACACTGTTGGCTCTACCCCAACCCCCACATCCTAGCCCACCCTTGGCCTACAAAGTCACTGGCCCCTCCCCTCCTCTTGAGCTTTATCTCTCATTATATTCCCCTTTGCTTCTTTGCACTCAAACCCACTGGCCTTTTTCAGTTCCTCAAAGGTGACAGACTCTACCCCTCACAGGACTTCTCACAGTGCATGCCCTCTGCCTGTTACCACTTCCCTCATTAACCACTAGGCTTCTTTCAAACCTCAAAATGGCCTTTACTCTTTCAGAGAAGCACACACCCCCATCTCATCAGATGCTGCTGCTCTGAGTGCCCTCACAGCACTATGAACCTCCCCTTTGGGGAGCTTAGCACAGCTGTGACACGACATTTGTCACTCTCCCCCAGTAGTTCCACCCTGCTTATTTTTGCTCACTGTTGAATCTCCACCATCTACAACAATGCCTGGAATGTGAATGATCAGTATGTGTATACGTATATATGTATGATTATGGATAACTTGCTAAGCACACTATATGAAAAATTAACACCAGCAATGAACAAGTGGAATTTAAAATTAAAAACACCAGCCCAGCTGACATGCCTCAGTAGTTGAGCTTTGACCTATGAACCAGAAAGTCACGGTTCAATTCCTGGTCAGGGCACATGCCCGGGTTGCTGGCTCGATCCCTAGTGCGGGGAGTGCAGGAGGCACCCAATCAATGATTCTCTCTCATCACTGATGTTTCTATCTTTCTCTCCCTCTTCCTTCCTCTCTGTAATCAATAAAAATATGTATATAAAATAAAGAAGGTAAAAACATCATACCATTGTTCTAGCCAGTGTTCCTCAGTGGTTAGAGTGTCAGCCTGCGTACCAGAGGGTTGAGAGTTTGATTCCCAGTCAACGGGAATATCTAGGTTGCAGGTTCCATCCACCAGGGCGCACGAGGGAGGCAACCAATCGATGTGTCTCTCTAAATAGATGTCTCTCCTCTCTCTCTCTCTCTCTCTCTCTCTCTCTCTCCCCCCCCCCCCTTCACTCCTCCCTTTGACTCTCTCTTTAAAAAAATAAATCAATGAAAAAAAAATATCCTCACTCTTCCGGTGAGGATTTAAAAACAGCAACAAGACCATAACACTTACATTAGCACCCAAAGTGAAATGCTCTGATATAAATCTAACAAAATATGCATAAGATTTATATGAGGAAACTACAAAACTCTGATGAATAAAATCAAAGAATTAAATAAGTAGAGAGATATTTCTTTTTTTAAAAAAATATATTTTATTGATTTTTTACAGAGAGGAAGGGAGAAAGACAGGGATAGAGAGTCAGAAACATCGATGAGAGAGAAACATCGATTCAGCTGCTTCCTGCACACTCCCTACTGCAGATGTGCCCACAACCAAGGTACATGCCCTTGACCGGAATCGAACCCAGGACCCTTCAGTCCACAGGCTGACGCTCTATCCACTGAGCCAAACCGGTCAGGGTGAGAGATATTTCATGTTCATGGTTAAGAAGACTCAGAATTTTCAAGAAGTAAGTTCTTCCCAACTTGATCTATTGATTCATTGGAATTAAAATCCCATCAAGTTATTTATGGATATCTATAAACTAATTCTAAAACTTACTAGTATATGGGGAGACAAAAAGACCCAGAATAGCCAACACAAATTTGAAGAAGAAAAAAGTTGGAGGACTGATCCTATCTGACTTCAAGACCTACTATATATCTGCAGTAATCAAAATGGTGTGGTATTGGTGAAGGAAGAGATGCATAAATCAATGGAACAGAACAGAGAGGCCAGAAACCAAGATGGCGGCATAGGTAAACACCGGAAATTGCTGCCTTGCACAACCACTTCAAAAATACAACTAAAAGACAAAACGGACAGCATCCAGAAGCACAGGAAGGCTGGCTGAGTGGAAATTCTACAACTAGAAGGAAAGAGAAAAGCACACTGAGACTCAGAGGAGGTGAGGAAGTAAAGTGCAGAGGTACGGAGGCGCACGCGGAAAGGGCTGGCAACTGAGGACAAGGTTGTCTTTTTCAATCGGGAGGGAGTCTCAAGCTCCCGAATGCTCTGAACTCCTGTTCCGGGCAAGTCTCTGGGGACCCAGACTCATATGGGGAGAAACTGGACTGTCTGGCATCGGTTGGAACTCCAGGGCGGCTTTCTCTCAGAAGTGCTTGCAGCGATTACTGGGACACTGAGGCAGGGCCTCTTAGGGTAGGACTGAGGATCTGCCATAGCTGTTTGCTCCGCCCTGCTGATTCCCTGAGACCCCGCCCCACCCAAGCTGTGCACAGAGGGTTTTGAATATGAAAAGCCTGGCCCTTTGCAATCTGAAAACTACCTAACAAACTGCAGCTGGGTCAGAGAGACCCAGAACATCCAAAAGAAGGCCCAAGGCCCCATAGCAGCTTGCATTGCTTCACATCTGGGCCTCATCTGGGCACCTCCAAACCCCAAACAAAGAAGAGGAATCTGCAGATCTCTCTGTAGCTCCTGCTGGGTAGCCCCAGGCAGAGACTAAATTAGCACCTCCTTAGAGATCCAAGAGCCAGTGGTCAGAGTGGGACCATCCAGATTACAACTCCTCAGATCCATAAGGGACACACTCAGGGGGCAGACTCAGTGAGCACCAAAGCCCCACTGAATCAAGTCTTGCCCCAGAAGGGTGTCTCCAGCACAGAGGTTCTCCCACTGTAGACACAGCTGATTCTCACAGTCAATTGGCCTGGAGGTCAATTCCTCCCAGTGATACCTACAACAATCAAGGCTTAACTACAAGAAGACTGTGCACAAAGCCCACAAAGGGGTGCACCAAGAGTGTCCACCTCAGGTAATTGGGGAGGCTGAGCCACTGGGCTCTATAGGACACCTAGCACAGAAAGCCACTCTATCAACACAGGGAAGCATAAAAAATGCGGAGACAAAGGAACAGGTCACAAATGACAGAAATGGAGGAAAGCAAACTACTGGATATAAAGTTCAAAACCAAACTTATAAGGTTTTTCAAGAATTTTCTTGAAACCGCCGATAAATTTAGTGAGACCCTCAAGAAATCTAGTGTGACCCTCAAGGTTATGAACAAAGACCAACTAGAAATTAAGCATACACTAACTGAAATAAAGAATATTATACAGACTCCCAGCAGCAGACTAGAGGATTGCAAGAATCAAGTCAACAATTTGAAATATGAAGAAGCAAAAAACACCCTACCAGAAAAGCAAAATGAAAAAAGAATCCAAAAATACGAAGATAGTGTAAGGAGCCTCTGGGACAGCTTCGAGCGTACCAACATCCGAATTATAGGGGTGCCAGAAGAAGAGAGACAGCAAGATATTGAAAACCTATGTGAAGAAATAATGACAGAAAACTTCCCCTACATGGTGAAATAGACTTACAAGTCCAGGAAGCGCAGAGAACCCCAAACAAAAGGAATCCAAAGAGGACCACACCAAGACACATCATAATTAAAATGCCAAGGCAAAAGACAAAGAAAGAATCTTAAAAGCAGCAAGAGAAAAACAGTTAGTTACCTACAAGGGAGTACCCATACGATTGTCAGCTGATTTCTCAAGAGAAACTATGCAGGCCAGAAGGGAGTGGCAAGAAATATTCAAAGTGATGACTAACAAGAACCTACAACCAAGATTACTTTACCCAGCAAAGCTATCATTCAGAATTGAAGGTCAGATAAAGAGCTTCACAGATAAGAAAAAGCTAAAGGAGTTCATCACCACCAAACCAGTATTATATGAAATGCTGAAAGGTATCCTTTAAGAAGAGGAAGAAGAAGGAAAAGGTAAAGATAAAAATTATGAACAACAAATACATATCTATCAACAAGTGAATCTAAAAATCAAGTGAATAATCTGATGAACAGAATAAACTGGTGAATATAATAGAATCAGGGGCATAGAAAGGGAGTGGACTGACTATTCTCGGGGGGGCGGGGGGAAGGGGTGTAGGGGGTGCGGGAAGAGACTGGACAAAAATCGTACACCTATGGATGAGGACAGTGGGTGGGGTGTAAGGACAGAGGGTGGGGTGGGAACTGGGTGGAGGGGAGCTATGGGGGGGAAAAAGAGGAACATCTACTTTATTCAAATTTGTAATTTTATATAAATGAGGCCTGTCTTTTTATATCAATTACAGTGTTGGTTCTAGTGATTATGACAGGAAGATTGATCCCTTTAATTTTTATAGCATGTCTTTATTATTTTTCATGTGTGAAGAAATAAGAACTATGTAAATACTAATCACCATGGAAATATGATTGCCAAACACCAGCAGAGTCCTTGGCTAAAATTCAAAGAACCTTAACTAAATCATCTATAATTTCATGTATTTATATTCAGTGTTTACTAGTAACCCACCTAAGAAACACCTGCAGGATTTAGGAAAACCCCTAATTATTTCAAACTCCATTGAGAGTGTGAAACTTCAGAACCAGAAAAGAGCTTAAAGATGATCTAGTCCAAACATCTCATTCACAAGGAAACTTAAAGTTCCAAGGGACAAGACATCCAGACTACAAAACTACCTCAGACCAGACACAGCATCAAGCACAGCATGCCCTGAGTCCAGAGTCCTGAGGCTCTTGCTGGTTCCCTTAATAGATCTGTAAGAAACTGTACAGCTGCACAGATGGCAAAAGGAAAGCAAAATCAGGAGCAACAAAAATCCACTTCATTATTGTACAACTAGGATTCCTACACCTTTTCCTAATAGAGGTATCACTGGAGACTGTGCTGTACGAAGAAATCCCTTGAGAAAATTTTTCCGTAGCAACTTCTCCTCCTAGCTTCAACCCTTAGCTGTGCCTCCACCAGAATCAAAATGACAGAGCTACAAAGTGCCAAACCATAGCTCCCTTCACATGAACTAAATCCATTTATCCAAATGTATGCATTCATTGAACAAGTATTTACTGAGTGCCGACTCTATACCAGGCTCAGGTCTAGGTCCTGGGGTACAGCATCTGCACTGGCAGCTGGGCTTACTCGTATGCCTGGGTTCCCTCAAACCCATCCACTTAGAATACGGGAGGGTCTGCGAGAGCCATGGCATTAATCGTGTGCTGGGTCACACTGTACGTGCCCACTGCATTAGGAGTCTTCATAATCATGTTCACTAAGTTCAGGGGACAGGACTAGAACTTGACTCGGGCACCTTTATCCACAGTGCCAAAATCCAGTCAGCTCTTATACAGTAAAAATCAGGTGGTGTGCCTGTAACTCATGACTGACATATTGCTACAACAGGTGCTAGAAATGCCCTTACTGGAGATTTAGGTAAAAGGTCTCTAGCAGTGAAAAATAATGTTAAATGCAACCATGGATTGCCTAGAGATTCTACAAGATTTTCTGTTTGACATTATACTATGACTGATTCTGTTTGGTTCCATAAGTAATTATTATATAGAGGATATTTTATTACATGCACTGTTTTAAGAACTACAGAAACAAAAATGAGTATGATGTCATCCCTCCCCTTAGGTCTGCCGACGAAATGGACATAAACAGATAGTCACTATAACATGGTAAGTGTGGTAGTGAGCTATGCACGCAGTACCATGGGATGCAAATGGAGGCAAACTTCACCCATCTTGGGCAAAGCAATGGAGCATACAGTGGCTTCCTCAAGGAGAGAGTACCTGAACAGGAGTTAGAAGGCTGAATAGGAGTTAGTCAGGCAAATAGGGGAACATTCCCGACAGAGACAATGTGAATAAAGGCATAAAGACATGAAACAGAATGAAATATGTGTGAGGGAAAATGAGCAGTTTAGAATCACAATAGCAAGAAATTAAAGGAAACCAGAGAGATACCCAAAGCTCTGATTGTAAGGACCGGGCACATAGTAGTGTTCAAAATATTTGATAAAAGAACTGGCTACAGCTTTCATCAAGGAAAAGATATGAGCATTTGTCATGCATGTTGGGCATATTTTGTATATTCATTTTGTTAGTAGAAACAAAATATAATGCATAAATAGAATAATAAGAACATGATGCAGTCAGCAAGAACATGGCTCACTCAGCATGTTACTTTGAAATGCAGGCATAATAAAGAGGAAATGGCTGAACAGTTTCGATATTCTTGTGACCATAAGAGAGGAAAGAGCTGGGGTGGGGCCTGCAGAGAAGACACAGGCTGGGATCATATGGAAAAAGATAAAGGGGGCATGCTCAGGGTCTCTGAGTTTGAGAACTTCTTGGATATAACAACCATCTCTTTTTTCTCCCCCCACCCCATGCCCAGATACAATCAACATAAAGTACCTGTGACTCTACCTGCTTTCCTCATGGCAAAGCATGGAGGAAAGCCTGAACTGGGAAGAAGTAGAACTCATCTTTACTTCCTGGTAGTTGCTTTTGTAAGTGCTCTCACTGCTGCTGAAGAGGGAGAGGATATCCAAAGCTGGGGAAAAAGGCGTTGGTGGGCTGAAGAGGGAGAGGATATCCAGAGCTGGGGAAAAAGTAAGTCGGCACAACCCATAGTCTAACAAAACAGAAGCAATCAGGTTAATAAGGGAGGGAGACACCATAACTACTGGTCATAAATTCTAAAAAATTTTCATCATACACCAAAAACGGAGACACCATAACTACTGGTCATAAATTCTAAAAAATTTTCATCATACACCAAAAACAACTCAACAAGGTGAAATTTATCTTTTTAATATCTCTAACACTGGTTTTCTGTTCATAATGTATCTTTTTAAAAAAATAAAAAGTGAGGCTGTGCATGTATGGGGGCAGGAGTATATAGGAACTCTTTGCACTCTCTGCTCAATTTTTCTATAAACCTAAAACTGCTCTAAAATATAAAGTGTGTTTAACAAAAACAAAACAAAACAAAAGTCCATTAGTATAGAAGTTAATGCAGCTCAAGACTGGGAGCCTGAGGTCCATGTTCCCAATCTCCAGGCCCAGAATTGTGACTCTGACCCTCACATCCCTGGACCGCCTCCCTGTTTTTGCTCCACTAGGCATCTAAGGGCCTATGATTGAGCTCCCATGATGACAAGGGGCTGAGACTCACTTAAGTTCATTTGAGTGAATAATGGGAAGGGCATATATTAAGAACACAAGGCAAATAAAAGGATAGGGAACCAAAGGAGGGCTGAGTCGCACAGAGGCTAAAAATTAAGTTTAATATTGATTCCCAGGCAGGCGCAGCAAAGAAAGATCTATGGCATTTCTGATGTATCGGTGTTAACGGGGTCATCATAATCCATGTGTCCACATAACTCTTCTCTGTTTTACCTTTTCTATACTCCTCGGAAAATTGCAATAATTTCCAAAACAAAACATCTGAACTTTTGAGACTAGGCAACATCACAAGACAGTTGCCAGCTTGTGAGTGAGCTACCCTTGGGCCAGGGCTCCCCTAGTCCAGTCAGCTTGACCAGAAAGGGCTGCGTCATATGGTTCCTCAGCAAGAGTCTAGAGGGAGGGACAATGAGCCTTAGCAGGAACTGTGGGTACAGCGCTCACTATGAATTCATTTATGGTACACTGATGATAGCAAGGCCTTGGCAGAAATCTTGAGATGGAAGAAATGACATCTGGGTGGCACTAGAGACTTAGCAATATAAAAGGTATGTATGCAAGGTCTTTAACAGCAGAGACACAACTGGACATTTCTAAAAAAATCCATTCTCAGCACTCCTCATTCCTTCCCCACCCACTCCTATCCCATAATTTAGAAAAACATCTACCCCCACTTTCCAATATCCTAGGTTCTGAAGACATTTTAATTGAGCAAAATGAGACCTTAAGAGACACAGGGACAAGCATTTGAAGGTCCATTCCAAAGCTAGATTAACCTTTTCCTTAGCTTAGAGCTGTGTCCACATACTTATCATAGCCCTAACGGTGATTCTTCCACCTTTATTGTTGTAACACAGTGATTTGGAAGAACAGTCTGGTCTATACAGCAAATGTCACACTGTAGAAACGAGTACTTCTGACCCAAAGCCTTGCTCTGGCAATCCCTTCTTAAAGCATTGCAGGCAGCCCTTTCCCAATCAGGAAGCAGCCAGCAGAGCTGGAGCTCTAGAAGCCTCCAAGGAAGTCAGCCAGAACTGAAGAGACCTCTTTATTCCTTTAAAGATTTGTTAGTATACACTGGAATTGCTGAGTTTCAATACACGAACAAGCAAATGGGGTGGGGGTGCGGGAGGGGCACTAACCTTTGATGTCCCGGCTTAAGAAAAATTAAAATAATTAAATTTACTCATTAAATGGCTATACAAGCAGACTCAAAAGTATTCTAAGACAATTATAAGGCAGTGAATATTTTATAGGTGTACCTTGCTTTTTATACATTACATTTTCCTAAAAATATAATTGAATAAGAATGCAAAGAACTAGAACATAAATGGTAAGACTGTAAACCTGTTCTAGTAGCTGGGAAGTGAGGAGATGAATATTCAGGGGGAAAACACTATACTATCCTAGTTCTTTTTATTATTTAAAACAGAATAAAAAACAAAAGTTCACTGTGTGAAAAAAGATTGTCAAGTGATGAATCATTTCAATATCAAAAGATGTTTTAAAAAATACATGTGTTAGTATTGAGTTTGAACAAAGTAGATAGAGAACATTCACAAATGCTATTGGAATTAACCAGAGAGTTCACATTTTTGGTCACATGAGTTAAGTAGCTTTTTGAAAAGTCAGTTGATCTCTACATGAAATCTCTGATGAGATCATGAGATAGTGAATTCCCGAAAAACAAGATCTTATTAGAAATCTTATCCTAGGTAGTACTGACCAATGTTACTGAAATAAAATAAAAAGAAAAACATAAATCAAATTAATCTTTATACTTATTTTTTTTTTAGATTTAAGAAACCTCTTTCATATATACTAATTATACATACTTCTATTACACAAATATAATTTTACATACCACAGCTAGGAAGTGAAGTGGGCAGACTATTTAGAAAAAAGACCACAAACTTTTGGTAGAAAAAAGCCCCATAACTTTGAGAAGACAAGAATAAAGATTCTTGCCTTGTGTTTGTTTGTTTTTTTAGCATTATGATAATGTAAATAATAAATTTCTTAAATCATTCCTATAACAATAAGCAAATCTATTTGTCGGCTCTCAATGTTCTTTTTAAAATTCAATAGCAGCTGCCATTAGTGTGTTAGACTATACCACCCTGAAGGCTTCTGATCTCCAAAGCTAAAAATGTGATGGAAAATCCTTTAGGCTGAGCCTCAGAAATGATTTCAAGAGCCTGGTAATAAGCAATTACATAAAACTATTTTAAGTTGCTAATTATCACCATAGACAAGCAGTCAGGAGGTCACAGTTCTAGCAACATTTCCAAGGTAAATTGTTTTTCATTTTTATAAATTGTTTAAATCACATTCTGTGAGGATAGAAGTGGAACAAGAGGACCGCACGATAGTCAGTTCTCTGCTTCCAGGTCCAGGCCTCTCTTTCTGATCACGTCAAAAGGAGGTCAAAGAACCACGGTCCATGTTAATCTGAAGAGCCCTGTTATTGGGCATTATTACCCATTTTATAGATGAAAAAACAGAGGTTGGGTGAAATAAGGTAGCCTGGCCAAGATAACATGGCAAGTTAAGTGATAGAGCCAAGATTTGACCAAAGAATGTGTAGCCCCAACTTTCATTCTCTCTCCATTACAATGGGCTCATTAGGAGGTTTCTTATTCAAACCTCAGCTCAAATGTCTCTTCTCAGAGAGGCAGGCCATCCTCTTATATTAGTAGCTTTATTTTCTTCACATTTTAAAGAGACTAGACCCTGAGAGTCTTTTCCAGTTGAAAACAAACAAAAGCCTTTTGCAGGTTTTTTTTCAAATAGTAACTTGGATAAAAATTTTTCAAAGAGGAGAAAAAAGGAAATGACCCAGAAAGAAAAAAATAAGGATGATGTTAAGAAGGAAAGCAGAACTGCACTTTCTCCCGTGTCGCTTCACTGAAAGGCTAAGAGGCGTGGGAGCGGATTCTAAAGGCCAAGTGTGCAAACCTGACTACTGTCATGCCCCATGGAGTAATCAGATGCTCACAATCAAGGCTCTGTGGAAGATTCCCCGAAAAGATACACCCCTTTAGGCACGCGGGTGAAATAGACATTCAGAGTTTGAAATGTCAGCATGGGGTTGTGGCTTTCTTAAGAAAATAATGAATTAGTATTTGTGTTATGTTTGAATGCTTCTTAAGTACCTTCAGAAGACTCTGTGAAAGATTTTTAACCTTGATATTAAAAATTTAGGGGCCCTTAGAGAGAAGAAATACATTATCTAACACAAAACTATTTATCTGAGGCATGTATGGTACAGTGTGCTAAAATGGGTTTTACATTACAGCTTTTCCTGGTTTCAATTTTGCATTATCCTTGCCCACCATTCTTGGGTATTCAGACTTTGTTAGACAGTCTTAATTCTTCCCTAGTTGAAGGAACTAACTTACTTGTACAGCAATAGCTCTCAACACCTCTGACTTTTCTCACCCCCACACCCAATCTCAATTACCAAACAACCCTGCTTCAAACAGCCTGCTGAGATGACCTATCTAGAGTCCACCTCTGGGTTCCATTCCAGTAGCACTGGATAATCAGGCAGGACAAAAACTAAGAAGAAAACATTCTAACTTTGGATGAGATCTCTGGTTATCTCTCAATTCAATGTCATGTGCTTTTAAATTCTTAACTTCTTCTGATGTAGCACTTTTTCTATAGCAAAAAGTTCCCCAATTTATTGAACGTTATTAAATTCCCCAGTTAAGTCCTGGTTGGTGTGGCTCAGTTGGTTGGAGCATCGTCCCATGTGCCAAGAGGTGGCAGTTTCAATTCCCAGTCAGGCCACACACCCAGGTTTCAGGTTCGATCGCCAGTCGAGAAGCATACAGGAAACAACTGATTGATATTTCTCTCTCTCCCTTGAATCAGTGAAAACATGTCTTCTGGTGGGGATCAAAAAAAATTTAAATTTCCCAGTTAAAAAAAAAAGTAAGAGGCTGAAAGAATAATGGATCAGGTGGTTGGTCTTATTATATAATACCCACTAGGACTCAAAATACCAAAGGAGAAAGTTAAGAAAGGGAAAGGGGAAGGGGGAGGGGGAGGAAAGGAAAGGAAAGGCCTATCTTTGTAATCTTTCCTATAAGTTCTCATTACAGCAGTGTGTGTGTGTGTGTGTGTGTGTGTGTGTGTGTGTGTGTGTGTGTGTATAGCTGGTATCCATAAATAATCAGTTTTTATTTTTTATTTATTTTTTTAAATATATTTTATTGATTTTTTACAGAGAGAGAAAGGGAGAGAGATAGAGAGTAAGAAACATTGATGATAGAGAAACATCAATTCAGCTGCCTCCTGCACACTCCCTACTGGGGATGTGCCCACAACCAAGGTATATGCCCTTGACTGGAATCGAACCTGGGACCCTTCAGTCCGCAGGCCGACGCTCTATCCACAGAGCCAAACCAGTTAGGGCAATAATCAGGTTTTAGAAACTGCATTCTAACATGTAGAGCTGTGAAGCAGTTCATATTGCCCCAAAAGAGCAATGTTATAACTGAGGTTTCGGTTTCTGAGGCTGACTTAGTATATTAGTTGTAGAGATGATCAAAGAAATGCCATAAAGCAATTGCAAAATTATAAAACTCTAAAGCAATTTCAAAAACCAAAATCCTAGTCCTAGGGTTTAAAACAATACAAATTGGTTATACAAGTATTCCACTGTAAAGTATATAGAAATGCACACTCTGACATAATACATATTTCTGTATGTTTACATTAAACATACAAATATAAGCAAAATGATAAAATGATTGGGATTTACCTTAAAATACTCCAGGAAGAAAAAAGTTGGGAAAGGGACTAAATGAAGTAAGATGTGCAAGATGCTGATATTTGTTGAAGCTATGTGTTTGGGGGTTTATTTTACTATTCTCTTTACTTTGTGTATATTTGAAAACTTTTCATTAAAAATGTTTAAGAATCTAAACTAAAAGTTATAAATAATGACTACTTATTAATAAATACTGTTTAATAATTCTTACTACCTTCTTAAAACTTAGAGAGACTCTTCAAGGGAAAAGAGCTAGATCATAGCACAAGGGAGGAGGAGTTAAGGCCCTTTTCTCAAAGCAAGCAGTTGTCAGTAATATAACTAACTTGATAGCCCTCCCTCCCCACCTGTAAGATGGTGTGATCATACATCATTAAACAAAAGTGTAAAAATATAACTAGAGATGAGGCTAGATCTAACCTTATACCACATATAAAAATTAACTCAAGCCCTGGCCAGTGTGACTTAGTTGGCTGAGCATGGTCCCACCCACTGGGAGGTTGAGGTTCAATTCCAGGTCAGGACACATGCCTGGGTTGCAGGCTCAAACCACCATGGGGAGCATGCAGGAAGCAGCTGAACCTTGGTTCTCTCTCATGGATGTTTCTCTTTCTCTCTTCTTCTCCCTTCCTCTCTCTGTCAAGTCAATAAAAACATATGTATTTTTAAAGTATCTGCTGCAGAGTATTTAAAAAAAAATAAACTCAAAATGGGTCAAAGATCTAAATGTAAGAGTTAAACCTATAAAACTCTTAGAAGAAAACATAGGGGGAAAGCTTTCTTCCTGTCATTGGATTTGGGAATAGTTTCTTGGCTATGACACCACAAGCACAAGCAAAAAGAAGAGAAAAATAAATAAATTGAACTATGTCAAAATTAAAAAATTTCAACAGAGTGAAAATGCAACTGAGAAATGGGAAAAAATATTTGCAAGTCATATATTTGATAAGCAGTTAATATCCAGAATATATAAAGAATTCCTATCATTCAACAACAACACAAATGAACAATCTGCTTAAACTTAAACAAAGGACTTGAATAGACATTTCTCCAAAGAAGAGATACTAATGGCCAACAAACATATGAGAAAAAGGCCAATATCATTAATTATTAGGGAGATGCAAATCAAAGCCACAATGAGATACTACCTCATACCCATCAGGATGCCCATTATTAAACACACACACACATAAAACCACAGAAAATAACAAGTGATGGAAAGGATTTGGAGAAATTGAAATCTTTGTGCACTGTTGGTAGTAATGTAAAATGGTGCAGCTGCTATGGAAAACAGTATGGCAGTTATTTAAAATATTAAACATAGATTAATCATCTAATCCAGCAATTCTACTTTTCGGTATATACCCAAAAGAATTGAAAGCAGGGTCTAAGAAATATTTCTATATTCATGTTCATAGTAGCATTATTAATAATGTCCAAAAGGTGAAAGCAACACAAGGTACCCACCAACAAATGAATGGATAAACAAAATGTAGTATATATATACAGTGTAATATCATTCAACCTTTAAAAGGAAGGAAATTCTGACATATGCAATGAAATAAGACAGTCACGGAGAAACCAAGATGGCGGCATAGGTAAACACCGGAGATTGCTGCCTCCCACAACCACTTCAAAAATACAACTAAAAGACTGAATGGACATCATCCAGAACCACAGGAAGGCTGGCTGAGTGGAATTTCTACAACTAGAAGGAAAGAGAAAAGCATACCGAGGCTCAGAGGAGGTGCGGTGCTGAAGTAAATACAAAGGTGCGGAGGCTGGAGGCTGAGGACACGATTGTCTTTTTCAATCGGGAGGGAGTCTCAGGCTCTGAGCTCCAGTTCCGGGCGAGTCTTTGGGGACCCAAACTCACACGGGAGAAACAGGACTGTCTGGCATCGGTCGGAACTCGAGGGCAGCTTTCTCTCAGAGGCGATTGCCAGGACTCTGAAGGCAGGACTGAGAGCAGCCATACTGCTGGCTCGCTCGGCCTGCCCAGTTGATCCCCTGGGACCCCGCCCAAGCCATGCAAGGAATCTTTTGCATATGAAAGGCCCGGCCCTTTGTAATCTGAAAATAACTTAACAAACTGCAGCTGCCCCAAGGCCCCAGGGCAACCTGCATTGCTTTACAGCTGGCTTCTGCTGGGTAGCCTTAGGCAAAGGCTAGATTAGCACCTCCTTAGATCCAAGAGCCAGTGTACCTAGTGGTCAGAGTGGGACCATCCAATTACAACTACTCAGATCTATAAGGGACACACTCAGGGGGCAGACTCAGTGAGCACCAAAGCCCCACTGAAGCAAGTCTTGCCCCATAAGGGTGTCTTCAGCACAGAAGTTCTCCCACCACAGACACAGCTGATTCTCACAGCCAATTGGCCTGGAGGTCAAATCCTCCCAGCTTTACATACAACAATCAAGGCTTAACTACAACAAGACTGTACACAAAGCCCACAAGGGGGTGCACCAAGAGTGTCTACCTCAAGTAATTGGGACACTTAGCACAGAAAGCCACTCTATCGACACAGCGAAGCACAAAAAATGCCGAGACAAAGAAACAGGACACAAATGACAGAAATGGAGGAAAGCAAACTGTTGGATATAGAGTTCAAAACCACACTTTTAAGGTCTCTCAAGAACTGTCTAGAAGCCACCGATAAATTTAGTAAGACCCTCAAAAAGACTGGTGAGACCGCCGATAAATGTAGTGAGATCCTCAAGAAATCTAGTGAGACCCTCGATGTTGTGATAAAGGACCAACTAGAAATTAAGCATACACTGACTGAAATAAAGAATATTATACAGACTCCCAACAGCAGACCAGAGGGTCGCAAGAATCAAGTCAAAGATTTGAAATACGAAGAAGCAAAAAACACCCAACCAGAAAAGCAAAATGAAAAAAGAATCCAAAAATACGAAGATAGTGTAAGGAGCCTCTGGGACAGCTTCGAGCGTACCAACATCCGAATTATAGGGGTGCCAGAAGAAGAGAGAGAGCAAGATATTGAAAACCTATTTGAAGAAATAATGACAGAAAACTTCCCCTACATGGTGAAAGAAATAGACTTACAAGTCCAAGAAACGCAGAGAACCCCAAACAAAAGGAATCCAAAGAGGACCACACCAAGACACATCATAATTAAAATGCCAAGAGCAAAAGACAAAGAGAGTATCCTAAAAGCAGCAAGAGAAAGAAAGTCAGTTACCTACAAGGGAGTACCCATACGACTGTCAGCTGATTTCTCAACAGAAACTTTGCAGGCCAGAAGGTAATGGCAAGAAATATTCAAAGTGATGAATGCCAAGAACCTACAACCAAGATTACTTTATCCAGCAAAGGTATCATTCAGAAGTGAAGGTCAGATAAAGAGCTTCACAGATAAGAAAAAGCTAAAGGAGTTCATCACCACCAAACCAGTATTATATGAAATGCTGAAAGGTATCCTGTAAGAAGAGGAAGAAGAAGAAAAAGGTAAAGATACAAATTATGAACAACAAATACACATCTATCAACAAGTGAATCTAAAAATCAAGTGAATAAATAATCTGATGAACAGTATGAACTGGTGATTATAATAGAATCAGGGACATAGAAAGGGAATGGACTGACTATTCTTGGGGGGGAAAGGGGTGTGGGGGGTGCGGGAAGATATTGGACAATAATCGTGCACCTATGGATGAGGACATTGGGTGGGAGTGAAGGCCGGAGGCTGGGGTGGGAGCTGGAAGGAGAGGAGTTATGGGGGGAAAAAAGAGGAACCAATGTAATAATCTGAACAATAAAGATTTAATTAAAAAAAAAAGACAGTCACAAAAAAGACTTTGTGATTCCACTTACTAGTATATGAGAAAACCTAGAGTAGCCAAATTAATAGATAGAAAGTAGAAAGTGAGTACCAGGGGCTGGGGGAGGCAGAGGGGGATGGCGAGGTGTGGGGGCGGGAATAAGGAGTTGTGGTTTAATGGGTATAGTGTTTTAGTTTTGCAAGATGAAAGAGTTCCGGAGATTGGTTGCACAATATGAATGTAGTTAACACTAATAAACTGTACACTTTAAAAATGGTTCAGTAGAGAAATTTTGTTATGTGTGTTTCATTAAAAATGGAAGTTTTAAAAAGCATACATCTGTATTCTAAATGTTTACTAAAAGCCCAAACACATAGTTATTTCAAAAAGGTGCACTTCCAAAGATGACCTATGATAACTACATTGGACTCCTGTTGTCGAATTATTACTGTAGAGTTGAAATAAGAGAAACTTAGTAAGTCATTAATTAGGAAGAACTTAATTACTGGGATTCCAAAGGATTCTGTTGCATAGCAAACTAATGCATGTTGGAGTTTACAGATTTTAGTAGGGTTCTGATGTTTTCTGTATCAAGTTTTAGGCCGAGGCCTTAAAAATAGTAAGAGAGACTTTTTTTAAAAACTACATTTCCATGCATCACAATATCTAATCACATGGCACTATACCAACCCAAGATAATTAAAGCCAGCTTTAGCTCAGGGAACTTTGCCAGGGTTAGTACCCAAAAGTCAGGTAATAAACATGTATTTTTTTATTGGATTCTCTAAAGTGCAGTGAGTCAGACTCCAAATGTCAGAAGACCTAGTCTCATGCTAATGAAAACAAAGATATTTACTGTTAAAGCCCCTTTTATCCAAGTACTGAAAGTGCTTAGCAAATGTTAATCAAACTAAAATTAAGGCATAGCCTCAGGACATCTGAAGGCATTAGGCTTTCAAAAAGTCACACAGAAAATCAGATACAACCACCAATTTAGGGGAAAAGTTTTGAAACTACACACAAGGCAATATAATCAGCAAGAACAGGACTGAGAAATTGACCTCGCTTCTTCAACAAATAAATTTCAAGGAGAGAGAGAGAGAGAGAGAGAGAGATTAAGAGACTTTAAGAAAAACAATCGCAATATCTGAAACTTGAATCAAACAAACTAAAAACGACTGACATTAATGATACAATTGGAAGTGCAAAAACTGACTTGACATTTGACAACAATAAGGAATTATTATGACTTTTGTGTATAATAATGGCACTGTAGGTATATATATTATACATATAAATTTTGAAGTGCTTGTATTAGAGATACTGTGTCAGAAATCCTCAAGATCACTCCCAAGTTCAGTGATTTCCTAGGAGGGTTCACAGCACTCAGTATATACCATACTCAAGTATAAGATTTATTACAGCAAAAGGATACAGAGCAAAATCAGCAAAGGGAAAAGTGCTTAAATTCCTCCAGAAACAAGTTGTGACAATGCTGTCTACCAGAGAAGCTCATTACAGACGCAGTGCCCAAGGTATTATTGGGGGCTGGTTACACTGGCTCACTTTATCTAGCCCCTACCAAGATTCCAGACTCTAAGAAGGAAAGCAGGTGTTCAGCATACACCATATTGTTTGTACACAAAGCTTAGGCACAGTGACATTGGCAATTAAGGTGGGGAAAACCCTCCCGAAATCCACTTTCCCAGATGCCAGCCAAAGGCAAACTTGTAAGCAAACCTTTCCAAGAACAGCAGTCAGGCCTGGTAGAACTCTTTTCTGCACAGATACATACTGAAATATCTGAATGAAATGGCAGTATGTATGTCTGAGATTTACCTCAAAGCAATGTGGGAGGGCAGAAGTGAGTAGATTAGCCATGAGTTGATATTGTTGAGGCTGGGGAATGAGTACTTGAAAACTTATTGTACTGTTATTTCTACTTTAGTTTATGTTTTAAATTTTCCCATAATAAAAAGTTTTGTTTTTTATCATAGCAGAAAACTTAGAGCCAGTGCTTAGGCCAGGGGTGGGCAAACTTTTTGACTCGAGGGCCACAATGGGTTCTTAAACTGGACCGGAGGGGCGGAACAAAAGCGTGGATGGAGTGTTTGTGTGAACTAATATAAATTCAAAGTAAACATCATTACATAAAAGGGTACGGTCTTTTTTTTTTTTTTAGTTTTATTCATTTCAAACGGCCGGATCCGGCCCGCGGGCCGTAGTTTGCCCACGGCTGGCTTAGGCTATGAATCAATGGGGATGAGAACTGGAGCTTGTAGAAGCATTGAGCTGCTATCGAGGTCTAAGGAAGAGCGGTTGTCCCAGGCCATGTGTGAACACGCTTTTAACAGTTCATAGTTCTTGGACTAGGGGTAGAAAGGGTAGGCTCTTCTCCAAGGCAAACTATATCTCAGAGCCAAACATTTGAGGGTGATTTGATTGTAGTCACAGATTAAGTGGCTAGCAAATGACTTTAAACCATCTATAAAGGTTTTTTGTTTTTTTGTAAATTCACCTGTGAAATATATTCCAAATAGGCAATGCATGTATTCGTATACAAGATAATGCAAAACCAATACATTTCTAAATGCTACTAGTAAAGTCTGCTGAGAAAGGTCTAGTTTTAGTATTTTAATAAGCTGCACATTCTGTGAAACCTGTAGTGAAGTTGTTTTGTTTTTCCTAATTTATCTTATTGTTGAAAGTATTACAGATGTCCCCCTTTTTCCCCCGTTGACCCCCTCCATCCCACTTCTATCCCCTCTCTAGGCTTTAAATAATCTATAAAGTTTTACAAATCAGGTTTATTATAGTTTGAGTCATTAATTGCTGAGCCATAAAATAAATATGTAGTTACTCTTTCCCACAGCACATGAAGAATAGAGATTGTTTCTTTCATTTCAAAAATATATTCCTTAGTACTGA
This sequence comes from Myotis lucifugus, assembly GCF_000147115.1. NCBI lineage: Eukaryota > Metazoa > Chordata > Mammalia > Chiroptera > Vespertilionidae > Myotis > Myotis lucifugus. Next base: position 5,252,665 of record NW_005871071.1, on the reverse strand, counting down.
AACATGCTACTCACATAATATTATACACTGGAATACATTAGCCTAAGAGTGACTAAAACCTTGGCAAGAAGTTCCAAACATTAAGAGCTCTTGAGTATTCTGATTCACTGCTATACATCCTCCAAAGACAGCATTAAATTTTGTTTTACTTAAATGAGGCATATAGGAAAATTAAAAGAGGTAGGGAGAAATATGGGGGGAAAGGTATATCCTGTCCTCTAAAGCTACAAATAATCTCTATTTAATAATAAATTATTTGTAACACAAATATAATGAAACCTTGTTTTAGCTTGTATTATATAAGGGTGGGAAAAAAAACAACTAAAAGCCCAAGGGTGAACTATCAGCATAACAAGCATTACCACCTGGCCCCTTCATTCCAACACCCCACAGTATGACAGCTCAACCTGTGCCGGAAGCCGGTCCATCCTTGCTGCTTGACACAGTCGCTGCAGGGAAGAAACATCTGCACAGCATATGTTTCAAGGGACCTGGCGTATATGGCATGCTGTTCTTAATATGTTTGCTCACCTTCTTGGCACTATGTGTTTTAAGCAAGGTCACCTCTCTGAGAAAGGTTGTTTCCCCAGGTAGGGATTTTTCCCTGAAGTTAGGGAGGGAATAAAACCCCTTAACTAAATGCCAGGCGGGTAGTTAATCACGTTAACTACGAACAATCACCCTTAAGCTACATAATCTTTACTCCCTGGAATGGAGATAAGAAACGCCCTAACCTTTGGAATAGAAGTTGACAGGATTAAAATCAACAGGTATAAATACAGATGTAACAAGACAATAAAACACAGAACTTGGCTGGAGATCCTGGCTAGAGATCCTGGCTAGGCTGCTGATCAACTGAACGCTGTCTCCGTGTCATTCCTTCTTCGCCGACTCCGTCCACACCTTTGGGGACCCCTGGACCTGCTGGGGTTGGACCCCAACATCTGGCGCCTGAACAGGATGGAAAAGAATGAAACAGGGAGGACCAGCCCAAATCAGTTATACAGACTTACATATCTTCCCTCTCTTATGTTAAGAAAATATGTATTCACCACTGAGTGGTGCCATCCTTGGTCTCCAAACAATAAGGATTTTTGCCTAGCATTGACTCGTCACTAAAACATTCCCTATTAGCGAAGATGGCTTTTCATGAATCCAGCCATACTCTCCTCCAATTGCCAATATAACCAAAAACATATGATGAAATCTCTGGGCTTGGTACCAGAACAAAGCCTACAGATGTACAAGGAGCCAAGAGTCTCCTTGATTCTGTACTAAAAATCCACAGATCTTTCCTGCCAATGGAAAAGCACTGCAACTCCATAAAGCACAGCATCATTACTTAGCACTGCATTACAAATGTAGTACCCTATTTAGTTACAGAGTTCCTTCAAGATAACTGTTATCAAGATAAAAGTTATCCTGATTAAATAAAAGGTAGAATGTAATTTCTTATCTGTTCTCTAGGTGCCAAGCTCTGGGTGAGTACTAATGATTCTGCTGAATTTATTTTATACTAGAGGCCCGGTGCACAAAAATTTGTGCACTGGGGCGGCGGGGGGGGGGGGGGGGTCCCTCAGCCCCGGCCGTGTCCTCTTGCAGTCTGGGATCCCTCGGGGAATGTCCACCTGCTGGCTTAGGCCCGCTCCCCGGGGGATTGGGCCTAAGCTGGCAGTCAGACATCCCTCTGGCAGCCCGGGAGCCCTCGGGGGATGTCCACTTGCCAGTGGGGAGCAGGCCTAAGCTGCAGTTGGACATCCTTAGCGCTGCTGAGGAGGCGGGACAGGCTCCCACCACCACCGCTGTACTGGCAGCCATCAGCCTGGCTTGTGGCTGAGCAGAGCTCCCCCTGTGGGAGCACACTGATCGCCAGGGGGCATCTCCTGCACTGAGTGTCTGCCCCCTGGTGGTGAGTTGGTGTCATAGTGACCAGTCATTCACAGTCGTTCTGCTGTTAGGGTCAATTTGCATATTACCCTTTTATTATATAGGATAGAAGCCTGATGCACGGGTGGGGGCCAGCTGGTTTGCCCTGAAGGGTGTCCCGGATCAGGGTGGCGGTCGCCAGGGTGCCTGGCCAGCCTGGGTGAGGGGCTGATGAGTGTTTTCAGGCTGGTCACACTCCCTTCAGAGTTTGGGGTCCCTACTGGGGTGCCTGGCCAGCCTGGGTGAGGGGCTGAGGGCCGTTTTCAGGCTGGTCACACCCCCTTCAGGGTTTGGGGTCCCTACTGGGGTGCCTGGCCAGCCTGGGTGAGGGGCTGAGGGCCGTTTTCAGGCTGGCCATGCCCGTGGGCTAGAAGCATGTATCTGGGATTTATTTATCTTCTATGAAACTTTATAGCCTTGAGTGAGGATTAAAAAATAATAAAAATGGGCCGTAACCAGTTTGGCTCAGTGGATAGAGCGTCGGCCTGTGGACTGAAAGGTCCCAGGTTCGATTCCGGTCAAGGGCATGTACATTGGTTGCGGGCACATCCCCAGTGGGAGTGTGCAGGAGGCAGGGCTGATCGATGTTTCTCTCTTATCGATGTTTCTAAACTATCTCTCTCCCTTCCACTCTGTAAAAAATCAATAAAATATATATTTTAAAAAAATAAAAAATATAATAAAAATGGTACACTCTTTCTGGAAAGCAATTTAAAAATACAAAGCACCTTAAAAAAATATTCAGTGACTCTGTCTTTAGGAATTGGTTCTGTGAAAACAGTCCAAAACACAAGTAACAATGAATTTAACAAATATTCATAATAGCATTATTTGTTATACCCAAATGGTTGAAATAACGTAAATGTCCAGCAATAGAGCAAAGGTTAAGTAAAATAGATCTAATCCATATGATAATCTGAAAAATAATTTTAAATAACAAGGAAAAATGTTCATGTCATAAATAGGGAAAAGAGCTGCATAGAAAAATATATATGTAAAATAATCTTGACTATGTAAAAAATATAAAAACATAAATGAAAAAGTTATAAAAGAATTGTTGCAGTCTGAGTTCTCCAACGACCATACTCTGAGGTGGAGATCAGTATATAGGCAGTTTATAGGGAGTGTTCTTAAGATCTTCAGCTCTAAGAGGATGGGAAGGAAGCATGACTGGGCAGAGAGAGAAGGTGAACTGCAATGTAGGCCTAACAAAGATCTCAGTCAACCCCATGCAGAGCTGTGAAACTGGATGGTCCCTAAGAGTTGTCCTGAGTTGCCACAAGGAGGCTGGATTTCATATATCTTTATCAACCAGTCACTGGATGTAAGCTGCCCTAGAAAAGAGTGTGACCTTGGGCTAACTGGTTCTTTTAACCTGAGAAATTCTCAGCAACATTGCAGCATCTGAGAAGAGGGAGCTGGAAAGTCCTAAAAGATAGATCTGGATATTGTAGTGCAGTATCAACAACAGAGACTGTATCTAAAAGTTAGCAATACAGTGGGGCCTTGACTTACGAGTGTCCCGACTAACGAGTTTTTTGAAATACCAGCTGTCTCTCGGCCGATTTTTTGCATTGAGTTGATAGAGTAATTTGAGTTAAGGAACTCCTTAACGAGCTCGGTCTCAGAACGAATTAAACTCATAAGTCAAGGCCCCACTGTAGTTGTCTTTGATGAGTAGCTTTTTGTTTTGTCCTGTCATTTTCATTCTTTACCAGGGTCTCCTGCATTTTTTTCTAAATTAAAAAAAAAATGTAAACCCTATTTTTAATAATAGATTTTAGAAAAATTTATACCCAATAGACTTAGAGAAATAAATGTGCTTAACAGGAGTAACTATTAGTATATAGAAAATTTAGTTATAGAAAAAAATGTACTATACATATAGCAAAGTTTTGTTTATTTTAAAAATTTAAACAAATTCAAATTTGTCTCTAAGAAACATTATAAAAACAATGTTTTCATAAATAGGTCATAAATTGAATACTAGTCAAAATTAAGTTTTCACTTTGTATACCACACAACCAACAAAAATGTAAAAATTCTAAAAATACTAGGAAAACGTAGTCTGTCCTTAAAAATGGAAAGCTATTTTACGGTTTATTTCACACCCACTCACACACAATGCTGGGTTATACATCTTTGGTCTGATTGATATCTGATAAAATTTCATAAGTTGTTACTCCTGCAGCTGCATAAGAAAATGCTTGTAATATGCACTTAAAAATAGCTTAGCAAAGGACTTTTGGTTCTAGATATGATGGAGTAACTTGTATCAGACTACCATTCTGAGAACAACTAAGAAACTGGATAAAATGCAAAAAAAACAAAACACACACACACACACACACACACACACACACACACACACACACGAGACTGAAGGTGTTGGATAGCAACCAAAGAACCATAATTTGAGAGACCAAGATTCCAGAGAGAAGGAAAATGCATGCACTTAAGTGAGCCCTGAATTTGAAACTTCTTTTTTCCCCTCAGGTCACTTCCCAATTCACCTTATGGGGTGTGGAGGCTGAGTGTTGACCCAGAAATTGAGGCAGTCTCACTGGTCTAAGAAGACAAAACCTGGCTATACGACTAGCCTTAAACTCCACAACTGAAGGGAGCAGAATCCTGGAGAAAAAGAGGTGGTCTCAGTTGCTCACAATTTCCCCTTGGAGCATTCTGTCAGTTTCTAAATTGTAAATGTGCAGGAAAAGTGGGTGAGAAACCAAGCAGGAAGCAATCATGAAAAAGTTAAAGAGCTAAGTAAAATTTAAGCAACTCAACTGATGAGAAAGCAAAAATCATAGAGTTCAAGGCCAGGAAGAAAGAAAGGTCTGGTGACTATAACCCAGCTTTCAGTTGAGATCTTTAAAACATATCCTAAAATTAAGGCCAAACTGGAAATTGACTGTTCTTACAAAACCTAGAACACACTGAAATATCTCAATCCCTAATTATCAGTCTGGCTACCAGACGAAAATTAAATCATTTCTGAAAAAAATATATCATCCAGAGCCTCTATAATTTTTTATATAGAATATGCTCCATTCAATAAAAAATTAGTGGGCATAATAAGAACAAAGACTAAATGACCAAAACCAAGAGATAAATAGCCAATAGAAAAGGAGACACATGTGACCCAGATATTGGCATGCTCAAACAGACTTTAAAATAACTATGATTAATACATTTTTAAATATTCAAATAGTTGATCATTTTACCAGAGAACTTGGATATTTATAAAACACAAGTAGACCCTTTAGAACTAAAAAATTCAATAACTTAGAATCAAGAATTCAGTAAATGGATTAGACACAGCAGAGGAGAGGATTTGTAAAGTGAAAGATAGGTCAATAGAAAATAAAAAATTGAACCAAAAATAGAAAAAATAAAGTACTAGAGAAAAGAGTTTCAGGGACATACGAAATAAAGTGATATTGCTTAACTCGTATGTAATTGAATACCAGAAGGACAGAGAGAATAGGGCATTACTATTATTTGAAGAGGTACTGGACAAATGTTTTCCAAAACTGATGAAAAACATAAAGCCATAGCAAGAAGCTGTAAGGCAGTGGTTCTCAACCTGTGGGTCTCAACCCCTTTGGCGGTCGAATGACCCTTTCACAAGGGTCGCCTAAGACCATCCTGCATATCAGATATTTACATTATCATTCATAACAGTAGCAACATTAAAGTTATGAAGTAGCAACGAAAATAATTTTATGGTTGGGTCACAACATGAGGAACTGTATTTGAAGGTTGAGAACCACTGCTGTAAGGGCTTATAATGGAATAAATGAGAAGAAAACCATATGCAGATACAGCATACTGAAACTGCTGAAAACCATCAAAACAGAGTCCTTGCTGATGTGGCTCAGTTAGTTGAGAGTCATCCAGTATACCAAGAGGTTGCTGGTTTGATTCCTACTCAGAGCACATACCCAGGTTGCGGGCTTGATCCCCAGTGGGGAGTGTGCAGAAACAAGTTATCACTATCATATCAATGTTTCTTTCTCTATCTCCCTTCCACTCTCTAAAAAAATCAATGAAACTATTTTTTAAAAACAACCATAAACAAAGAGAAAAACTTTAAAAGTAGTTGATAGCAGGTGGAATTTGGAGGGGGGTCGGGCCAGGGGTGGTGGTGTTTGAGATGAGTCTCAACTAATTTCAAAGAACATACACAGATAACAGAGTAACTTCAATGTCCACAATGGAATTATGCTACAAATCAACATGAGAGAGAACTAGAAAACTACCAAATTTCTATAAATGAAGCAATATATTTCTAAATACCCATAAGTCAAAGAGGAATTCTCAAGGGAAATAAGAACATATTTTGAACTGAACAATAAAAGTTCAATATAAAAACCAGAGGAATGTAAAGTACAGCATAGGAAATATAGTCAATAATCTATATATATAAAAGCCTAATATGCTAAGTGTCCGACTGTCCAGGTAATGACGTCACGTAGCAATGCCCAGCTTTCTCTCCCTAGCGACTAGCCTCCTTGGAGTTTCTTCAGCCAAGGAACATGACTTGTTCCATAGCCAGGTGGAAACATTTCACACTATAACCAAATGTCTGTGAAGTCTTCCCATGCCTCATCTCATTTGATCCTCACAGAAGTCCTGGAGTAGGTAGACTTGGTGGAATCCTCTTTTCTTTTCATTAGCTGGAAAATGGAGATTTAGAAAGCTTAGAAACTTGACCTGACTGAAAAGAAGAAAGAAATGGTGGACCGTGAAAATGACTTCAGGATTTCTCACTGTGCAGAATATAGTCAAACACTGCTGCAGTTAAATATTTTACCCTTTGTTCTCCCTGCATGATCTACAATAATAATCTGCTTCGTGTTGATATTTACTGCTGTGTTGCTGACAATTACCTGAAAGAGAAGTTGGGGTGCTCCACTGGGCTGGAAAGAGTTTAGCTAAATCAGAAAGCAGGTCTAATTAAGCAAGTTTATTCTATCCTATCTAATAATAGACAAACATGGTAATTGACCATACCTTCGCTATGCCTCCCATTGGCTAATCAGCATGATATGCAAATTAACTGCCAACAAAGATAGCGGCTAATTTGCATACTGCAGGCAGGGTGGGTCAGTGCCATCCCGCCTGCCCCGCCGCCATCCGGGCCTGCTATCTGCGACCCAGGGCGGCGGGCGTCCCACGTGTGACCTGACCCGGGGTGGCCGGGTGGGGCAGCAGCGATCCACCGGCCCGCCCGGACGTCCCGTGTGCAACCCAACCCGGGGCGGCGGGGCGGGACAGCGTGGCTCCTCTGTCACCCCAGCTTCCTTATCACAGCTCCCTTGGGGGCCTAAGCCTTTAGTCGGACATCCCCCGAGGGCTCCCTGGCTGTCAGAAGGATGTCTGACTGCAAGCTTAGGCCTGATCCCCTGGGGAGTGGGCCTAAGTCGACAGGTGGACATCCCCCAAGAGGTCCTGGACTGCAAATGGGTGCAAGCCGGGCTGAGGGACCACACCCCCCCAGTGCACAAATTTTTGTGCACCAGGCCTCTAGTATCTATAAAAGGCTAAGTTGACTCGTGCATGTGCGAACATATAAAGCTCTCACGGGCGCCAATCACACGCATGTGTTTCCATCTGTCATTGTCGATCGTGAATTTGGTTGACACTTCTATTATAGAGAAAGGGCAAATAGCGATATTAAAATATTTCTTTTAATTAATTTCCTTTCAATGTGCACAAATTCATGTACCGGGCCACTAGTATTGTAATAACTATGCATGGTGTCAGATGGATACTAGATTTATAGGGGTAATGACTTTGCAAGTTATATAATGTCTAATCACTGGGTATATCTGAAACTAATATAATATTGTATGTCAACTGTAATTGAAAAATAAAAGATTGGCCTAGTTGGTCTGGCTCAGTGGATAGAGCATTGGCCTGCATTCTGAAGGGTCCCGGGTTTGATTCCAGTCAAGGGCGCCTGCCCGGGTTGTGGGCTGGATCCCCAGTGGGGGATAGTCAGGAGGCAGCCAATCAATGATTCCTCTCATAATTGATGTTTCTATCTCTCTCTCCCTCTTCCTTCCTCTCTGAAATAAATAAAAATATATTTTTTAAAAAGATGATTTTAAAAAAACCACAGAGGAATATTGCTAAAGTTGTTTTAAGGTGAATTTATGTCCTTAAATTATATATATGACAAGAGAAGGAAAACTGAAAATCAATGTCTAAGCATCTATCCCAAGAACTAGAAAAAAAAAGGAAATTAAACTCAAGGAAAGTAAAAGAAAGAACATAAAGACAAACATAAAAATAATCAACAAACTATATAATAATTGTGCAGTAAACAAAAATCAATAGAGTCAAAAGTTAATTATTCAAAATACTAATTATTAGATAACTAGCTTTGTAGTATATAACAAGTCCCTATTGTTGGACATTGTACTTTTCATTCATATTTATTTCCTTAAAACAAATTCTTAAAAATGTATCACTTTTGACTTAAAGGGTATAAAAAATTCTAAGACTTTTGATGCCTATGCTGCTAAACTGCCCTAGAAAAAAACTGAACCAATTTTACTCTCCTTAGCAGCTTATGATACTGTTCATGTCCCTAAGTAACAATTATATTTTTAAAAAATATTCCTCAATTTGATTAGTGAAAAAATAATATCTCATCTTTCTGTTGTTGTTAATCCTCACTTGAGGATATTTTTTCCATTGATTTTTAGGGAGAATGGAAGGGAGGAGAAGAGACAGAGAGAGAGAAACACTGACAGTCGCAGGCCAATGCTCTATCCACTGAACCAGGGGTCCTCAAACTTTTTAAACAGGGGGCCAGTTCACTGTCCCTCAGACCGTTGGAGGGCCGGACTATAGTTTAAAAAAAAACTATGAACAAATTCCTATGCACACTGCACATATCTTATTTTGAAGTAAAAAAACAAAACGGGAACAAATACAATATTTGTATTTGCATGTGGCCCGCGGGCCATAGTTTGAGGACCCCTGCACTGAACCAAACCGGCTAGGACATATCTCATCATCTTAAACTGCATTTCTTAGGTTACTAATGAAGTTGAATACCTTTTCAATGTTTTGGGGCTATTTAAGTTTTATCCTTTGTGAATTGCCTATTAGCGTTTTCTACTTTTCTACGAAGATGTTAGTCTTTGTTATAGATTTTTATTACTTTTTATATATTAAGGATATTGAGTCCTTAATCAAAGAATTGAAAATATTTTCCTATTCTATCAATTTGCCTACTAATGTCATTTAAAACATTTTGTTTTGTTGTTGTAGAAATGTTTAAATTGTTTAAATTCTTTTTTTTTAACAAGTAAACCCCATTTTATTTTATTTTTTTAAAGTATATTTTTATTGATTTCAGGGAGGAAGGGAGAGGGAGAGAGAAACATCAATGATGAAAGAGAATTATTGATTTGCTACCTTCTCCATGCCCCCAACTGGGGATCGAGTCCACAACCTGGGCATGTACCCTTAACCAGAATCAAACCTGGGACCCTTCAATCCAAAGGCCAATGCTCTAGACCAGTAATGGCGAACCTTTTGAGCTCGGCGTGTCAGCATTTTGAAAAACCCTAACTTAACTCTGGTGCCGTGTCACATATAGAAATTTTTTGATATTTGCAACCATAGTAAAACAAAGACTTATATTTTTGATATTTATCTTATATATTTAAATGCCATTTAACAAAGAAAAATCAACCAAAAAAATGAGTTCGCGTGTCATAGGTTCACCATCACTGCTCTAGACACTGAGCCAAACCAGCCAGGGCTAAAATGTTTAAATTCTTATCATTTTTTTTTTCCTTTATGGTTTGCCTTTCATTTGGTGTTTGCTAATACCAGCCCTATACCAAGATTACTATGTAAATAATCACCTAATGGAAAAGCATGAATGAAAACTTAATGAATCTCTACAAATAAATATCTTGCTATTGCCATGGCCAGTGTGGTTCAGTTGGTTGAGCATAATCCCACGCATCAAAGCATTGCCAGTTCAATTCTCAGTCTGAGTGCATGCCCAGGTTGTAGATTCAATCCCCAGTAGGGGTGTGTATAGGAGGTAAGCAAACGATGTTTCTCTCTCTCCCTCACCCATCCTCTCTCTTTAAAAACTCAATAAAAACATAAAAAATTAAGTAAAAAATAAAAATCTTGCTGGCCCAGGAATGTAGCCTAAATCTCTATAAAAGATATCAAAGATAAAATATCATCTGAGATGCTTAAAAACCCTGGAGATACCTTTGGATTCTAGGCTTTGTGGCGCTGCGCCAGAGTAGGGTAAAATTGTGATGTAACTGAAATTGTCTTAGGTGACCCCAAGTTAACTGTTCCCTTTCTTTTCTCTTTCTTTTCTTTTCTCTTCTTTTCTCCCTTCCTTCCTTCCTTCCTTCCCTCCCTCCCTCCCTCCCTCTTTCCCTCCCTCCCTTCCTCCCTCCCTCCCTTCCTTCCTTCAGTCCTCACCAGAGGATATGTTTATTGATTTTAGAGAGAGAGGAAGGGAGAGAAAGGGGAGAGAGAAAGAGAAAACTATCCATGTGAGAGAGTAGCACTGATTGGTTGCCTCCTGCATGTGTCACAACTGGGGATCAAAACTGTAACCTAGGTATGTGCCCTGACCTGGAATCAAACCCACAAACTTTTGGTGCATGGGATGATGCTCCAACCAACTGAGCCACCAGCCAAGGCAACCTATGCTATTTTTACTTAACAATATATCTTGGACATCTATCCACATCAATACAAAACACTGTTAACTATCATTTTTAATAACATCAATAAAGTACATTTGTAAACTAAAAATTGAATTTTAAAAATTTCACAAAACATAAGACAAAATGGATTCTAATATGATCAAAAGCACTCAAAGTCAAACACTGAACAGAGCAAAGAGGAACTGCAAAGTGGAGCCTGGATTACTCCCTATCACTGTAAATGATATATGAATCTAACAGTGCTGCAGTTGCAGCCCTCCCATATCTGCCTATAGTGCTTTTCTCATTCTGTACCAGAAATAATATCTCCTCTGACCATGCAGCATCTATAGAAACATGAGATCAGTAAGGCCAGTCATTTCCAAAACAGAGAGGCTATCAAGCTGGCTGATCAATGTAAAAGATAGATGAATATATATAGGAGTTTGTGCATGTCAGCCTCCATTTAAAGTATAATTCACTGTGACATTCATTGGTAAACAATATTCTGGTTTATTTCTTCAGTTATACAAAGAATTAGCATTTTCTTTTATGATTAACTTTAAAAAGATGTAAAAGAGGCACTGCCTTGTGAGGCTCAGCAAATGATAAAATCTAAGTAAGAGCAATTCCTCAATGGAAAGTGTTGTTATCATATTTATCTCATGATATGGTAACATTTTCTTAATTTTCTAACTACCTTTTTCATAAGTTCTTTGTATTTTCTTATCTGTATTCCCCTTCTTGCCTACTTCTACTTTAAATTTTCATAACAAATGGACAAACTTATCAAGCATCTTAACACCATTAAATAATATAAAATGTAACAGGATTGGGTTAAGCATATGATTGGCATGGCTTCATCATCTATATATATAAAAGCCTAAGTGACCGTTATGACGAAATGACTAGGACTGGAGCGACAGGAATGACCAGAACGACCGGTCACTATGGCACGCACTGACCACCAGGGGGCAGACGCTCAATGCAGGGGCTGCCCCCTGCCCACAAGCCCCGAATGCCAATGGGGCTGCCAGCCAACCTCCTGGACCCTCATCCCCGGCCAGGCCCCTGGGCTGGGACAGGGAACCAGGGTGGCTGCAGACACAGGCAGCAAGGGAAGGAGGAGGCAAGAAACCTGATGGGCCCTGATTGCTGGCCAGGCCTAGGGACCCCACCCATGCATGAATTTTGTGCACTGGGCCTCTAGTAAACTTCATATAAGAGTTGAAAGACCAAGTGGAAGTGAACTTCAACGTTGAAAGGGCTTTTAATGCTTGCAAGAAATTGTTCTAGGCCTTCAATGGCTGCTGGTGCTGCTGCTACTGCTGCTTTGTCTTTTTAATATCTTGTTCTCATCTTCCCCCATTGAAATTCAAGAACACTGAGGAGCTTCAGGAACAGCAACGCTAGTTGAAAGACTGGTATGGTCTTACCATTTTTTTTTTTAAGAATATTGATTTTTAGAGAGAGAGGAAGGGAGAAGGGGAGAGAAACATTGATGTGAGAGCAAAACATCCATCAACTGCCTCCTACACACCCCCTACTGGGGATGGAGCCTATAACCTGGGCATGTGCCCTGACCAGGAGTCGAACTGGCAAGCTTTTGGTGCACAGGATGACGCCCAACCAAGTAAGCCACACTGGCTGGGGCTGCTCTCATCTTTTAATTGATGTCTTCCACCCACTCACCACCACGCATACCCAGCTTTTCCCTTATTGAAACTTCAGTCCTTGTCTGTGTCATGTTCAGGTGTCTAAGCCTGAGGAAAGCAAGACTTTAAAAACCCGTAAGTTACACTTTCAGTTTTTTGAGGAAAATCCATACTGTTCTCCACAGTGGCTGCACCAGTCTGCATTCCCACCAGCAGTGCACGAGGGTTTCTTTTTGTCCGCATCCTCGCCAGCACTTGTTTGTTGATTTGTTGATAACCATTCTGACAGGTGTGAGATGGTACCTCACTGCTGTTTTGATTTGCATCTCTCGGATAAGTTAGTGACTTTGAGCATATTTTCATATGTCTCTTGGCCTTCAGTATGTCCTCTTTCAAAAAGTATCTATTTAGGTCTGTTGCCCATTTTTTGATTGGGTTGTTTATCTTCCTTTTGTTAAGTTGTATGAGTTCCCTGTAAATGTTGGCGATTAAACCCTTATCGGAGATAACATTGGCAAATGTGTTCTCCCATGCAGTCGGCTTTCCTGTTGCTTTGTTGATGGTTTCTTTTGCTGTGCAGAAGCTTTTTATTTTGATGTAGTCCCATTTGTTTATTTTCTCCTTAGTTTCCATTGCCCTAGGAGCTGTAACGGTAAATATATTGCTTTGGCATATGTCTGAGATTTTGCTGCCTGTGGATTCCTCTAATATTTTTATGGTTTCACATCTTATGTTTAAGTCCTTTATCCATTTTGAGTTTATTTTTGTGTATGGTGTAAGTTGGTGGTCTAGTTTCATTTTTTTTGCATGTATCTGTCCAATTTTCCTAATACCATTTATTGAAGAGACTGTCTTGACTCCATTGTATGTTCTTGCCTCCTTTGTCAAATATTAATTGAGCATAGTGGTTTGAGTCAATTTCTGGGTTCTCTATTCCATTCCATTGGTCTATATGTCTGTTCTTGTGCCAGTACCAGGCAGTTTTGAGAACAGCAGCTTTGTAATATATCCCAAGAAACTAGAAACACCAATCAGAAAGGATATATGCACCCCTATGTTCATAGCACACTTTACAATAGTTAAGATTTGGAAACAGCCTAAGTGCCCATCAGCATATGAGTGGATTAAAAAACTGGTGCATCTACACAATGGAATACTACACTGCTGTAAAAAGGAAGGACCTCCTACCATTTACAACAGCAGGGATGGACCTGGAGAGCATTATACTAAGCGAAATAAGTCAGTCAGAGAAAGATAAATGTCACATGATCTCACTCATTTGTGGAATATAATGAACAACATAAACTGATGAACAAAAACAGATCCAGAGACAGATAATCATCGATCAGACCGTCAAACCTCAGAGGGAAGGCAGGGGAGGGTGGGGGGAAGGGGGACAGATCAACCAAAGGACTTGTATGCATGCATATAAGCCTAACAATGGACACAGACACAAGGGGAGTGAGAGCACGAGCAGGGGGGTGGGAGGGCAAGGAGGGATAAGGACACATATGCAATACCTTAATCAATAAAGAATAAATAAATAAATAAATAAATAAATAAATAAATAAATAAAACATAAGTTGCCCTGGCCAGTATGGCTCAGTTGGATGAGCATCATCCCATGCACCAAGAGGTCACTGGTTCCATTCCCAGTCAGGGCACATGCTCAGGGTTGTGGGCTCACTCCCCTGTAGACGGTGTGCGGAAGGCAGCCGATCGATATTTATCTCTCACATTGATGTTTCTCTTTCTCCCTTTCTCTCTCTCTAAAAATCAATGAAAACTTTTTTTTTAAGCCATAAGTAATCTTAAGGACTCAGGAGTTAGCCAGAGAACCTAGAAATTACAACTGAGAATGGATTATTATATATTACTGTGCATGTTTTTCAATGTCAAAAGTATGTCTAGAATTTATTTTCACCTCTTAAATTATTTTATATTCCCATGTCACCTGTATTTATTTTGTACATAAGTAAAACTATACAAATCTCCTAAGTGTATATTAACTTTATATTAAAGCTGCTATTTCTTGTCTAAATTAGTAATGCTCTCAGCTACAAGGAACAGAAAAGTTTGACTAAGCATCTTACACTATTAGAACTTCAATAATGTATAAAACAAGATGTCCAGAGAAGGTTATCTCAGGGTGGTCCTGACAGCCCAATAACATCATTAAGAACCCAGACTCTCACGTTCTGCTCTACCTCCTTAGCTTGTTAACTTTCCATTCTCAGGCTCACTGCCTCATGATACAACTCTGTCACAACTCCAAACATCATCTTCCACACTTAAAAATAGGAGAAAGAAGGGGATATGCATCCACACTGTTCTACTGCTTCTGTTCCTTTGATCAGAAAAGCACTTTTATTTTCCCTGTAGAGGCCCTCTAGAAGATTTTTGGTTATATCACATTACCCAAACAATCATACAGCTAGCTCTAACTGCAACAAAAGTTAGAAAAGGAGTATTTTGTCTTTACGCCTCTATACTGGCAAGAGAAATGGGGTTGGAACAGATTTTGAGATTCAATCTGTAGTTTATGACACATGTTTGTATTATGCATAAAGTGCTAGTTATGCTAATTACAACTGGGTGCAGGATCTTTAAGAACCCTGGTTTAGAATAAGTTCCTCTTATTGAGAATGCTGATGGAGACAGATTAAAAAGGGACTGGGAGGAAAGCTACAGCTATGTCAGATGGTGCTGCCAATGCTGATTTGCAGACAGATTATAACTGAGAGAGTATCTCTAGCCAAATCGAATGAGGGAAAACTGTATTACTGTGCTTAACTCAAGTTCTGAAACCTTCCAAAAGCTTTAAGAACATGGTAAGGAGAAATCTCTCTAGGGCTACAATTTTTTTTTTTAAGGAAACAAAGTTTTACAAATCATTTAAAATAGACAAGCCAATAATTCCAGCTAAAAGTTAACATAATGGACTCCATTATGATATGCAAAGTACTGAGCTAAGTGATATACACTAAGTGGCCAGATTATTATGACCACCTGACATTTGTAGGCAAATTAGCTATAATTTCGCGCTGAAGTTGCTAGAGGGCCAGACCATTATAAATAGGGAAGCAGGTTGTTTACCACAACAGAAGTGATTTTTTTTTCCTGAAGATATGGGTAAACAATGCGATTTAACAGCCTTTGAACGTGGGATATATATTATGATGAGTGGCCAATTATGACCATCTCATCAGTACTTCGTTGGGCCACCTTTTACCTTCAATACTGTGGCGATTCTTCTTGGCATTGACTCCACGAGATGTTGAAAGGTGATGCGAGGAATCTGACACCATGCCTGATGAATAGCACTGTCCAGTTCTGTGAAATTTGATGGTTGTGGAACCAGCTGCCTGATGGCACTTTTAACTTCGTCCCACAAATGCTCAATTGGATTGAGATCTGGTGATTGTGGGGGCCACCTAAGCAAGGTAAAGTCTCCCTCATGTTCTTGAAACCACTCCTGCACAATATGAGCACCGTGTCATGGCGCATTGTCTTGTTGGAAGAAGCCATCTCCATTGGGATACGCCATCAACATGATAGGATGAACCTGATCAGCAACGATACTTAGGTATGTTGTGCTATTCAGACATTGTTCCACACAAATTAAAGGGCCCAAATCATGCCAGGAAAACATGCCCCAAACCATAACACTGCCCCCAACAGCTTGAAGGGTTGTACTCATGCATGTGGGGTGCATGCTTTCATGCTGTTTCTGCCAAATTCTCACTCTGCCATCTGCATGATACAACTGGAAACGTGATTCATCGACCACATGACTTTTTTCCAATGCTCAACTGTCCAATCCTTGTGTTCCTGTGCGAATTGGAGACGTTTTACCTTGGTAACTGCAGACAGCAAAGGTGTTGGAACAGGCCTTTGGCTTCCATATCCCATACAATGCAGTGTACGGCTAATTTCCTTACAAATGTCAGGTGGTCATAATAATCTGGCCACTCAGTGTATATATATATAACTTTCACTAATTTGCCTCTAGTCACACAGGAAGAAGCTCAACCTAACACTGGAAATTATGCTTTTAACCATATCACATTACTGCTTGTTACTTTATTTGATCTCAGTATTTCACATTCATTTTACGTATGTTATTTAAGCATTCAGATTCATAATGTTTAAATCTTGTTTATATATTACAATAGTCTTTTCTCTTTCTTTTCATAGTATATCTGGCTCACACAAATCCCAAAGTGTCAAAGATGTGATTTTTAATCACATCTTTCAAAAACCTATAGTCAGGTAATCCAAACAGATTTTGTAGCTAAATTTAGAAAGTTTAAGTAAAAATTACAACTAACCTGGAAAGCTAACCAACCAGAAAAAAAGACATCACAACACAAAGAGAATGTACAAACAACAAAACTATACATCTATATTAGTCTTCTTTGTTCTAATCCCTCCCATTTCATCTACTACTTTGAGTTGCTATCTCTACAGCACAATGGCAAATATTATTTGTAGACAAGTGTTTAGTCCCCTGAGTTATCAGGTTGTTTCCCTCCCCAGCACATAACCCTATTTGCCCCACACAAATATGGTAGCACATTTGGTAATCATACTCGAATCTCTCAATCTCAAACCACCCTTTCCTCAGCATTTTTTTACATTTTTGTTTCCTTTTATTTATTTCTTTTTTTTCTTTAAATCTTTATTACTATGTTCCCAAAAATTTAGCTCCTGAACACATATAAGATCCTGAGCATATTTTCAACAACACATTGAAATATATATCTTTTTGTATGTCAAAAACCTGCAAACCATATGTTACATGTTAATTTCCATTTATTCCCTTTTTATCTATTAAAATTAGAAGTATATTAAACTTTCTTAGTTTGCTCCAAGGCAGTATCCTCAAAGGTTAGGTCACAAGATAGAAGCTTCTACTTACTACAAGAATGTTGGGTTGAAAACTGAGATAATCACACATGGGAAAGGAACTTCTAGTTATTTCTTGACCTGATTTTCCCTAACTCTGGCTATCTCTGTCCACAATCCCTCATTCCTTAACTATTTGGAAGACAAAATAAAAATGAACCACATAAAAGCAAGATCAGCTGATAGTGCGATTAGCTGAGTAGAACAGTGATGGGAACATACACAGCCTCCTCTTCCCTCCAATAACCCAGCAGGCAACCTGACCTGGTATTTGCCACCCTACTTGTACACACAAATGTTTGCTTGCTAGGCACTGTATCTGAACTAAAATATGATATCTATAAATAAAACATTAAATAGAGGCCATTTTTAGATTCTGACAAAGCCAAAGTTCATGGACTGCTCTCTTGGAAACTGTCACAGAAGACAGAAAGCCTCAAGAGAAAATCACTACATGACCTGAATGATCCCTGTTGAAAAGAGAACCATCAGATGAAGACTGTAAAATGGATCAATAGCTTAAAACAGTCTCAAGTGAACAATCTGTGCCATTCTCCTTCTCTAGTCCTTGAAAAAATAGAAGAGCAGAAAAAAAGGTCTAAGGTCTTTAAATGAGGCTGTTGTTCCATTAATTATGAGGCAGTTTGTGTTTCACTGGAATTAATTAACATGACCCTTCTTCTTTAAGCTCCAGCTGCATCTGATGCCCCTGTGCATAGGCAAGAAGAATGAAAACCAAAGGACAACCGGCTACTTTAGGAATTAAGTTGACTTAAGTGAAAAGCATGCACAGAAGCAGTTCCAGCGCTCTGAGACTCTGTTTATATATCGACCACATTCTCAATAAACTCAATCTATTAATTTCATACTTACAAAACCTTAACTGCTGCCCAACAAAAGCAATTTTCAAGCTGGAATCAGTATAGCAGTACTACTCCATCTATTTTACCCATATATATTTTAAATAATTAATTTGGTCTCTACTCATTCAGATTTATTAAATTTTAATATAGTTTATGACAGTTACCTTAGAAAATCTTGAAAAAATAGCTAATGGATAAGCAAGGCAAATAAAAATACAGGAGAGCCCGGCCAGTGTGGCATCGACCTATGAACCGGGAGGTCATGGTTCAATTCCTGGTAAAGGTACATACCCGGGTTACAGGCTCAATAGCCACTAAGGGGCGTTCAGAAGGCAGCAGATCAATGCTCTCATCATTAATGTTTCTATTTCTCTCTCCCTCTCCCTTCCTCTCTGAAATCAAAAGAATATATTTTAAAACAATAAAATAAAAATACAGATGTTTAACCTTAAAAAAATTATTTTGTTTCAGTTTAATGTAAAGAATAGCACAGATTACAACTGAGTCTTGCAAATTTGTTGAATTGGTACTTTCTTTTGAATATCCCCATCACTTAGATTCTCATGAACTCAGATAAGACATCCCAATCCTTACTCTAACCAGTTAGTAAGTTGCTCTCTACATGTTTTGTCCAGATCCTTGTTAAACACCCTACAGTGGAGGCCCCAGCTCCAAAAGACAAACTAGACCTCGATGACTCCAGGGGGCAGTGACTGCAGAAGCAACTTCACTTGTTTGACAGATTCTTCTAACTTTCCTGACACAGATTCAAAAATTTCTTGGACCCAAGAAGGTGCCACCTCTGCCCCAAGGGAATTGGGCATATTCTGAAGAGCCGGGCTCCTATCAACTCCTGGACAGTTTCCCAGACATATTTTAGCTGGAAATTTGTTTTAAAAAACAAACACATTTAATTACAGTATTTGTAAATCAAGGGGGAGGGGGATGCTTATTGGAAATACCTTAGTAAAAAGACTCCTTTTCAGAGCTTTCAAGATGTCTTATGTCTCAGAGACTATTCCCCACATTACTTCTCTTGACTTAGTAAATGTGTTTTTTCTTGCAAAACTTTCCCTGCTATAATCTTCTCCCTTTAGCCTAAATTAACCTTTTCATTTCTAAAGCAACAGTTTCTGAGCAACCATTAAACATGGATGCAGGGGCTTGTCAGATCCTAAGTGGCTTTCATTAGTCAGGTATAGTCTCCTCAACCAACAAGAAAGGGAGGTATATGAACGTGTAGATTGCAATGTAACTCATTCTACCATATGGCTTCCAAAATACTAGAGGAGAAAGAGGTCCATTGTCCTCTCAAGTTGGAGCTAACCTACACTGTGATTCACCTGGCCTGTGATCTATCTACCTCTGCAGTCTAGACCAGTGATGGCAAACCTTTTGAGCTCGGCATGTCAGCATTTTCAAAAACCCTAACTTAACTCTGGTGCCGTGTCACATATAGAAATTTTTTGATATTTGCAACCATAGTAAAACAAAGACTTATATTTTTGATATTTATCTTATATATTAAATGCCATTTAACAAAGAAAAATCAACCAAAAAAATGAGTTCGCGTGTCACCTCTGACACGTGTGTCATAGGTTCGCCATCACTGTTCTAGACAATTCCTTTCTAGTGGGCTGTTGTGATTGACACTCTGAGATCCCAAAACTGTAATTATATTTAAGGATTTATTCCTAAGTGCTTTGATATTCCTGTGGTGGTTTTTTGTCCTTCTAAGCTCTAACTAGATTAATCTTAACATTGATGATAACCACCAACTTTTTGTACCAATATTGTTATGTAGAAAAATGTGATGTTTTATAATTATAGTCAAATTCATTAACTACAATTGATTTCTTTTTAAAGGGACACACAAAGGATTTTGGTTCTCTTGAGTTTAAGTATATAAACTGTCAAAAGATTGGAAGTACTTATCATAAGGGACTGATTGAGTAACATGACTAATTCATGCAATATAATACTCAAAAGCCATAAAAAAATATTGTAGAAGAAAATGTGTTGACATGAGAAAATGTTCACAATATACTACTTAGAGAAAAAAATCTTGTTGCAATATAATATACATAAAAAATACCATTTTGCTAGAGAAAAAATACATAGAAAAAAGACTAGAAAGATGTACATCAAAATATTAAGAATATCTGAGGATAATGGATTGCATGCAATTTTTTCTTTTGTATTTTTTAATTTTCCAAGGTTCTGCACTAAATATTATTTTATAGTTTTTAAAAACTAATAGCTCCCAAAGTAATTTTGCAAGCCATTTCTTATACTATTTCACACCTATTATTAGTAAAGGTAAAGGAATATCTTTTACTGTAGAAGTAAGT